>NW_008825167.1:147813-278010 GCF_000699105.1 Pygoscelis adeliae
CATCCACAGCCTTTCCCTCGTCCACTAGGCGCGCCACCTGGTCATAGAAGGAGATCAGGTTGGTCAAGCAGGACCTGCCTTTCATGAACCTGTGCTGGCTGGGTCTGATCCCCTAGTTGTTCCGCACCTGCCTTGTGAGCGCCCTCAAGATGAACCACTCCATAATCTTCCCCGGCACCGAGGTCAGGCTGACAGGCCTGTAGTTCCCCGGATCCTCCTGGTCCTGGCACTAGGGCCTCTAGTTCCGCTGGGACACAGTGTAAGTGAAGTGGATAACTTTAGTCAATTCTGTAGCAGCTATTTAGAGCCTTGTGGTCTTACGGGGAAGCAGGAAGAACCATGTTATCTATTTGCCTGGGACAATTTATTTCCATTAATCCTAATGGAAATATGCTGCGGAGAGGCACTTTCTTCCACAGAAGACCCAAAACACAAAGCCTGAGTAGTACTAATGGAGTGGAGTTTTCTGCTTTCAGGGTGAGGAATCTCTGCATGCAGAGAAAAAATGCAGAAGTATATTCTTTCCCTTTCACTAATTTGTATCCTTGAAGCTTTATATTTGTAAAGTATCTGTGAACGAGAGTGAAATCAGTAGCATTATCAAAGTCTTGATTAGATTCTCAATGCTAGTGTACATGTAACTTTTTCCAGTTAAGGTGACATGACTGACAGGTTCCTTGGCAATGTGTCATATCCTACTTTGAACTTGAATAACTTTTTTTCATCTGTGGTTCTAAAAGCAGTATATTGATGTAAATGAAGCTTTTACAGGGGTTGATATTTACGTCAGGTAGCTGATCTCAGGTTGTTTTGGAAACATCAGGACTGGTGCTGTACATCCAGCTTTCTGTTCCATCAAGAAGCTAAGCCTTTTCTGAATTTCTGCCATGGGGGTAGAAGATAAAGAGGAAGAAAAACATTTTGCTCCTTCTACCTTGTGCTATTACTTTCTAAAATGTATGTTAAAAACAATCCTTAAGTGTGCTAGGAGACCAGGTCATGATTTTATTAAAATACGTTGGGGCGTGTTTTAATTGTTTAAGGCACAACCTAAAGTTGGCATTATTAGTCAATTAATATATCTCTTTATTGGATTGCAAACTAAATAATTTCTGCTTTTGTCTTTAGTTCTTGACCTGTGTGTCAAGAGTTCTACCTTGGATAATATATTAGTTAGATCAAAACTAGTGTTTGGTATGCTTTATGAAACAATAAAAAGTTTTGTAAGTGTTAACAGAGGCCTTCTGATAAATCTGACAAAATTAGAAATAGCTGATGCTCTTTTAAGGTCATGCTTCTGGTTTTATCTGCTGTGAAAGCGCATGCTCAAAAAAATTTGCTAACACGCATTCAGAAAGCATTTTACAAAATAATTGGCAGCGTTCAGGAAGAGCCTGTCTGTGCATAGCCTTCTTATGTTTTCAAATGTAGAGGTCACTGAGGTCCTCTTACATTTGTAGAAATAGTCTGTGTCCAGGAATGACAAGAACATTTGATTCCACCTTAATATAATGCTCTTTCAGTTTTCAGTGACTGGATAGCTTGCTCTTCTAAAGCAAATACCTCCTGTAGGGCCCCAGAAGTTAAATCACATACTTGAGTTATCCATTTTAATGAGGAATTTGGCAAGCCGCTGAAAACACTGTTTGCTCTGTGTGGGTATTTGCCCAGAGGAGTCCAGCTATGACCATCTAAGCATGGCTAGATGGCAACAGGGACCCACACTGACCAGCAAGCAGCTAGGATAAGCTTTCTAAAGGGTCTGAAGTACTGGGAAAGATAAGGTAACCTGTTCTACCTGGTGTGCAAAACCAGAGTCATAACTAGCAGCTTCCAGTAACTTTTCTGAGACTTTGGCTTTTTTGAGGGCTACAGTGATAGATATATTTTGGGACAAGCCCTTGTAGATTGCTTAAGAGGGTGAAGGCTGTTTGCCTCAGTGTTTGTTCTATGATGATACAGTCGAAGGAGTAACTATTTTAACAGGCAATCACTAGAGCCATTTTAAAGACTGGTAATTTAGATCTGCAAAGGCCCATTCCACTAATACATCGTTCCTTCATGCACTAGGTTTGCTGTGTCGTAATTGCCTTCCTTGCTTCCTGGAAGCTCTAACCAGTCTTTCCCAAGTTTCTGTCTTGCATTTTGCTTTTGAAAGTATCACACAGTTTTCTTCAAATCATCTGGTTTTAAGGCATTTTCCAATTGTAAAAATATTAAATTAAAAGGGCACTTCTGTATGTGTGATGGTACCTGGATTGGGGTGCCTTCGTAGGTTGGTCCACTAGGAAATCTGGGCCGGAGGTGACTTGGCAGGAAAGGAGGAGGAATGAGCAGCTTTGCTGAAAGAAGTAATTTGCTTTGGTTTTTCTCAATTGTGTTATTTACTTTTAAAACGTATGCTTTTATATAGGTATTTCCAGGTATCTTTTCTTCCCACACAGGATGTGTTTCTACTACTAGACATTTTATTTTTGCTTTCTTTTTGAAATGAGATGAAATAGTGCTACTGTGAAGCTATTCATAATGCTGTAGGTACTGTGACAGGTTATGTGTGAAGAAGACCTATTTTTTCATGCAGAGTGATACTAGCCTGCTTAAGAGCTTTATTTAAAAAAAGAAAAGTTGTTTCATTCAGTTAACCAAGCACTGAATGTAATAATGCTTTCTTGGTAAAACTGGATCAAGATGTACGTTTCAAGTCCATGTTTTGTGTAGCTTTAAGAATAGGATATGAATGGATGTGGTTTTTTTTTGTGGAAAGTTTTTTTCCCCTAACCCAAATTTGGGAGATGATTTTATTATGAGAAATAAAGTAACAAGGACATGGTGCTGAATTGCTAGTACTTCCAGATGTGTAATTACATCAGTGTGCATTTGGATGGTCGAAAATGCAGTATTTGATTGTGTTTCATAAAAGTTCAACTGTTTTGAAACTGAGAGGGGGTGGCATTTGGAGATTGGCTGCTGCATTACTGTACATGGAAATACACTTTTTTATGTATTTCTTTTTTATATATTTCTTTTCTTTTTTAATGCATCTGGGGTATTAGGTGGATAATCCTAGCAAATTAGGTTTTGAATAAAAGTGCCATCAGTTCTTTTCCTGTTGCATTGTTTACTTGAAGAGAGTGCAAGTTATTTTGAGAGAGAGGAAAAGGATTTTTTCTTTTCAATCTATGAGAGTTGAAATGAGCTGAAATGTACGAGGCTTTTTCCTCATACTCAAGAACCATGTAGAAGATCCTTGCGGTGCCTGAAAAGACGGAAACGGAGACACACAGAGCTAACTGAAGAGTTCATTGCATAAGGATACTTGATCACCTCTCTGGAGTGCTCTTATACGATTTAAATTTTTTTTTTGTTTTGTCAGTCTCCAGAGGTGTTTTGCACTTTATTTCTCTGAATTTTATGGCTTAGCTGTTGTTAGCTTGTTATAATCTTGATATTCTTTCTTTGCTATTCTTCATCAGCCTGATTTTTTTTCTATAAATTTCCTATCTGTCAATACAATAAATAATCAAAATCTACAGATTACTTTGCTTTTTATGTTTGTTAGTCTTTCCTTAAAAAAACCCACCACAAATGATGACTGTTTGGAATGTAAACATCCCTTTTTCATGGTATAAATGAGAACCACAGTTTGTGGCTCTCTTTACACTAGAGAAACCTGAAGTCACATGGACACTACACGTTTCCCTTCCTCTTGATATCAGCAGTCAATAAAGTAAACAGGCCGTTAGCATAGTTAACATAGGTTTTGAAGCAGTGACAAAGTGCTAAGGCTACCTGGTGAAAAGCTACCGTTATGAGAGCTACACTATTATTAAAGTGGTGGACAATTCTTTTGGAAAAATGCACAGGAGCAGACAGAGCTTTTATGTTGCCTGGATGTACTTCATTATTAAAGAGGAGATCAGACAATCTCTAAAGGTGCCTTTCTGGCATGCACTCTCTTTGTATTATAAAGATGATCCTAGTTTTAAAAGCACAAACGTGATCTTACTTCAGCTGTTATGACTGCAACTTCCTCTCTTCTTTTTCTTTTGCAGGAGCTGACAAGTGCTTTGATGCATGTGAAACTACACCTTTTTGTCCAGATTTTTACACTTGTGTTCTTCCCAACAGCAATATGGCTCTTTCTTCAGCTATTATCAATCACACCTATAAATGAATGGCTTTTAAAAGGGTATGTTTAAGCATGATGGAGTGAAATATATTTGTAGCTGTCTTAAAGGGCTGCTTATCATAACTGCAATGGATGTTTAAGGCTCATATTGTGAACAGGTTTTGCTGGTTGTTTTTGTGCTTCAGTACTTTGCTGTCGAAAACACAGTACATGCACAAGATTATCCTCTCAGGAACCTGGTCTCGTTTTTAGAAAGTCTGGTTAGTTAGTTTCATGTGTAGGGAGCTTGCAACAGGTTAGCTTTCTCTTTCACAAAACACAGCTGAAGTGCTGTGCTGGGTCTCAAGGAGGATGGGGAGGAAAGAAAAGGAATGCTGAAGGAAAAATGTAAGTTGGTGAATAATACTATGTATGCCACGTACTGGTGTTCCTTTCTGTTTTTAAACAGTCTGTATTGAGCATCTCTTGCATGTGTCAAGACTGGGGTTCAGTATCTGCTCCTAGCTAAATTATGGTGGGTAGGGGAGAAAAAAAGAGAGTAAAGTTTTTGTAGGAGGAGAACTTTGAGATGAGCAGAAGCTAAGTTACCATGCAAACAACGTGTTTTAAATCTTTGGTGTACTCTGCCAATGTGTGCTTCCAAAGCTGCATTGATGGTGCAGTAGTGATAGATGTTATGAAAAATCCAAAAAATAAAAAGCTTTTTTCAGAATCAAAGGTCAATACCTAGTGCCATGCAGCTATACTGGAATGTTTGAATGCAAAAATCAAGTATTTTAGAAAAATTCTTAAAGAATCCCCACTGTTTCTTACTGCTTGGTGGAACATTGTTTGGGGAGAGTTCCCTGTCTTAAAAGTTAAATGATAAAGCTGCTCATGTTTATGTTTTTACAAGGCCTAAACCTAAAAGAGCATTTTGTTTTGTTTTTAAGAGGCTTCTCTGGGTGTTCCACCAAGTGTGAAGTGGTCCAAATGATACTGAGAAGGTGAAATTGAGATGACATTGTTTAAAAGTTGGCGCTGTTTTGCGTAACAGTATTAGTACATCAAGGAAATAACAAGGTTGCTATACAGTGTCCGTTTGCGTTTGACTATTCATAGTAAAGGTTATTCTTTAAAGTAAAATCATTGTGAAGTTTTTCTTCAGCTGGAACAGAGACATGATTTTCCACAGTGAGCCACAATTCCCTCCTAATCAATGGGAGTCTCAGTTTCTGAAGTGCAAGGTGCAAGAGATTTTTGTGGGTTTTGTTCCTTGCAGCACTTTTCATCCCTTCTTTCCTATGACTCTTACGCCACTTTGGTTCTTAGTATTTAAGGGACATGATCTGTTACATGCACAAGTCTATGTGTATGTATATACATACGCATCTGTGAAACTGTGTGTAAAACTACATATGTATGTATTTTTTTAAAAAAAGAAACACTTGTATGTGTCTCCCTAAATGTGGAGCCTAAACCACCCTCATTTTTCATGAAGGTGTGCTGCCTGTGTTTTACCAGTGAGCTAGTATACTTACATATGTTTCAAGCTGTCTTGCAAGCACTTGTTCCTTGAGTACTATTTCTGTTTTGGCTGTGTTTTATCTTTTAAACTATGTAAACAGTTTATATGCAGTAACTTTATTGTATTGAGACTTCATTCAGCGAATGGACAGATTGAGGAGTTTAATGAAGGGAGATGGGTTTTTTGGGTTGGGTGTATTTTTGTTTTCGTGGTTTGTTGGGGTTTTTTGTTGTTTTTTTTTTTTAAAGAGTGCTTTCTTGATAAATACTGCTGTTCAGGACATGTTCAGAGCAGCAGCCATTGTGTGGCTCTGAAGGCATCCACTGAAATGGGAGTGTACCTTCAGTGCTATGCAGGTGCGGAAGATACTGAGCTCTGTCCTAATTCTAGGATAACACATTTTAAAGCAAGTACTTGTGTGGCACTGTATGGGTATGTGAAAGGAGAGCGAGGAGCAGATGAGAGGATCTGCCTGTGCCTTGGCTGCTCTGTGTAACCAGAAGTTCATCCTAATGCCCCACAGCTGTAGCTTTTATTCCCTAGAAACACTGAAGTACCCTAATGAAAACAGAGGGGAACAAGACAGGCTTTTGCAAAGTTACTTCCTTACCACACATTTAGCACAGCTTGTAGTGGGAGCTAGATGATAGTCCTCACAAAGGCCTGGAAAAATGGGCATATGCTCCCAAGGGCACCACTTTGGCAGTGTGGCTCCCCTGGGGACTGTAGTTCTCTACTACTCTCTACACAAGGTTATGCCTAAAAGGCACAGTCAAGCCCACAGTTAATTTCCCGCCTTGCTTCAGGATGAATGGTAGATTCTCCCATCCTCTGTAATGGTCTGTTTTGCTGTAAATGTTATTTGGGAGGCAGATTCAGATGGTTCCAGCTTTTCATCTGTGTTTCTACAGTTGGGGTTTTTTTTCCTCTCTGTCTGGGATTATATTAGGAGGTTTGTTGTTTTGCAATTATCTAAAATAGGGTAGAAACTGACATCATCCCAAGCATCTTTTAAGTTAATTTTTTGTTAGCTGACTAGGTTTTGCATTGACAGGATCTCTTTGAAAAGGAGCATGAAGCAACTTATTAACGTTTGCACAGATTCACCTCTTCTGCCATTCTTAGCATATAGCATTTACAACACAGGTGGTAAGGCATGAGATGCAAAGATCTGGTACGAGATACGGCTTTGGTAGTTCCATATCTAAAATATGTGACTTCTGACCCTACCACTCAGCTGTCTAATGTATTAGCAGAATAGGTATTATTTATCGCCCTTCAGCAAGTGTTTGGACCCCTGATGTTAGTGCTTATAGCATGGCCTGAACCAGTGGAATGTTTCAGTTGGTTGTTATCTATGGTAATCTGTTGGCCATTAGAGGAATTTTTTTGTATATTGGTAGTGTTACATGTAGTTGATACAAAGCAAGAAGAAAAAAAGCTGTCAAGTGCATGTTTCAATATACCTGATTAAAAGTATTTCCATTCAGTGTGTACCAGGCTTTTTTGTAGATGAATATTTTCATATGAAGAATATTCAAAACCATAGCTCGAAGTGATTTTTTTTTTTTTTTTAATTTCCAAATGTATTATTTTAAATTTGAGAGGATTCACAGAGATTGTGTTATTAAACCTTTCTCTTATAGTGTGGAAAATCCCTGCCAGCTGAGATGAATGCCCTTGCATACATTTCATACCTCTCTGGATAACTTTGAACTTGATCCACCCCTTATTAGAGCAGGTGAGAAGTTCAAGGAGCTGACTGCCAAGAGACCACGTAGAAGAGATAACAGTATCGCAACCGATCTAGGGGATGGACATCAGAATCGACATGTGTTTATCTGCTGTATATTTTCACTAATATTTCCAAACTTTAAACACAATTTCTTTTTCCTGTATTTCTTTTCTTTTCAATATGAGCTTATCCTAAGTGCTGACAACTCTCTGCTTCCATAGCTTACCTCACTGTAAGCTAAAGGTACAATGTACTTCCAAGGTGGTACTTGGCACTTTGTGATTGGATTTATGTAATGCTTACATTGGTTGTCTCTTTCCTTTTCCACAGTGTCTGTAGCTGACAAACTGAATACCATCATTGTCATTTACCTGTTTCTTCTATTTAAGCTTTTTGTATATTTGCAGCATATCAGTTGCACTACAGTATGCTCCCTATTGTTTGGATTTAATACTTTTGTTTGCTATAGCTTTTTGACACTGCGTTTTTCAGGGGCGGACTAACACAGTTTCAAGTGCAAAGAAGTTCACTGCTAGTAATTGGTCTGAACTAAAATACTGTCTCAGACTCCGGTACTTGAAAACATATGTAGATTCTATGCTTTTGGGGGTTTTGTAAACTGTTTTATTTCATGCCTTACTGTTCCTTCTAAGTCAACACAGTTTTTCTTCAGAAGGCCTGTTTTACTTAGTCCCAAATTTAATTGTAATCTATTGTGATATGTTCTTGTTGTTTCTAATTACACATTTGATACAACTAATTTTTGTAATAACCACTTTTTGTGGACTGTCTTTGAAAACAAAAGAAAGCTCACCATTTTTTCTTACTTTGCAATAGCTTTTACTATATACACCGATAATTTTGCTACACAAACAATGGAAAAAATGACAGGTGATAATGGCGTATTTTAGATTTCTAAAATGCAGGAGAAAGATTTTTGATGTGTTGATTAATGCAAGTAAGGTGGCTTTTCCAAGAAGTGAAAACATGCATAAAAATTAAACATTTGATGGCCTTTTAATGTTCAGGAAATAGAAAGCTTAATTGTGATTATTATTTTTTTTTTTTTAGTAAGGGTTGCTGAAAAACAAAGAATAGGGGGAACCTGAAATAGCAAGCATGGTTCTTCTTACTATTCTACTTAGCAGTAAAGGTTTTTATCACTGAACAGCTTTTTCAAGAAAATAGGGGTTTATACCCTTATTTTCTTTTTTTTCCAGATAGCTACAGGTATCTCAAAACATACTACAAACTTCACTACACCAGGACACGTGATGCAGTTATCTTTGTGATAGATGTGTAGATGTCTTTGTGAATGGTAGATACAGTACTACAGGTGGAGAAATGGAGTCATAGAGAGGTTAAGTGTTTGGGTTTTTAAATAGTGACGTGACTCTTCATTGTGGTGGTTGGTAAGAGATGGCATAGAAATCCTGCCAGCTGGTGCAGAGCTGTAACTGTGATGCAAACTGATTGGGTTGCACAGGTGATGATTGTTTCTACTCAGCTATTTGGTATTGTAAGTTTTAGGGTGCATAGTGTTTGCATCATGTGAGGAATGTAACATTTCTTTTTGTTGTTTTCAGCTTACAGACAGTAGGCTGCATGCCACCTCCTGTGTCTTCTGCAGTGATTTTAACCAAAGCTGTTGGTGGGAATGAGGTGAGTTTTCATTTTGTTCTTGATTGCTTTTTTTAAACAGAAGTTCAAACAAATATTT
This sequence comes from Pygoscelis adeliae, assembly GCF_000699105.1. Lineage (NCBI taxonomy): Eukaryota > Metazoa > Chordata > Aves > Sphenisciformes > Spheniscidae > Pygoscelis > Pygoscelis adeliae. Next base: position 156,905 of record NW_008825167.1, read on the forward strand.
ATTTATGATGAGCTCGTGTGGCAAAACATTGGTTGCAATGTGATGCTATTGTGGTTTGTAAAAACTTTTAGAATTGAAGCTTGGGTATTGTGTTGGTGTTGAATAAGGGAAATAGTGTTATCTGCTGGTATCGTTCAAACTGAAAGAAGCTCAGTTTTCTGAGGTGATAGAAAAGTTTCTGATAGAAATTGATGGTAGGAGATTTTGGCTTGTTGCTGCATTGTAATTCCTAACCGTATAATGTTCACATGCTGTGTACTGGTTATCCCGTAGATCATTAGCTTTGTGGCGAAGAACTGCCCTTGTGGTGATTGTTTGGATGGTGTTTAGTATTAAGAGGCCCTGTAGTAGGAGTTCCTCAAGCTTGAAGCTGCAAATGTAGCAAGTGATGATGGAGACATAAAAATTCATTTAAATCTTATATTGTTATTTGCGACTGCATGAAATGAAAATTCTGGGAACGTGGAATTCTCTGATAGTGAGGTAATGCAAAGTTCTCAACAGATAGGAAATGCCAGAATTGAAGTTGTATGTGCAAACTCAATTTGGTCACGTTATATTTCTGCCTTAAAATGGCACATGCTGATGCCATTTCAGACTCTTTCTTTATCCACAAAACACTTGCTATTTTCAGGAAGACCAGGTAGACTGCATTTAGGAAATTAATCCAGGTGTGCTGATTAATGAGGTTGTTTCCTTTAGATCTGCTTCCTCATAACTGGTGAAGGTGGATGAGACCTAGTAGGTGAGGAAAGGAGAGAATAACACTAAAAGAGATTAGTTTTAAAGCTAGGGCTGCTGGGGCACTGTTCTGGAGGGTTAGAGCCAAATCTTAATTCAGCCATAGGGCTTTTGCGTGAGGTTGGGTGAGTCACTTCAACCACATTTTTTAAATATGGCCATTAGGTGTACTTCTCATTTTCTGAGTTCAGGCTCTTGGGACCGATTAATGTCAGCTTTGAAAACACATGATAGCACTGAAATAGATTGAAGTTGTACTTTGTACTGACAAAGTGCTGTTTAATTGCTCTATCCTCTGAAGAGAGACCCAAAGCATCTCAAGTCAAGCATCTCTAATTACGGGCAATCCTGATGCACATCACTGTCTCCCAGTTTGCTACCTGAAAACAAGAATCATAAAATTGTCTGATGGAGGTGCTGTGGCGTAATTAGTTATTATAAGGAAATAATTCAGGTACATAATAGTGATCAACAGAGGAATGAGAAGTTTTCTAGTTATGATTCTAGATGTAGCTGCTGTAAATTATACAAAGATGCCACAGTGAGGCATCATGAAGTATGATGAAATGAAGTATTGAATGAGTGCTCACTCAACGTTAGCACTGTCTGTCCTATCCTTAGAACAAGGAGAAGATCCTCTGGAAAAAAATAAGGTGTGATTGGTTAGTTGAAGGCGATACCATACAGCATTTGTGTGCAGAAGTGAGAGAGGTACTTTAGTTTCTTGACCATTATAGTTAACCTTTTTATGGTAGTATTCTTCTGGGGTGATGAGGGTGTTCTCAATTTATACCAGCTGAAAAACAAACTTTATCATGTGAGGCTTGCATAAGTAATTGTATAAATCACTGACAAAGTAAGCTTGAACCTCTAATTCTTCTGTATCAAACCAGTGTTAGACAAATGTAAAAATGCATACCTTGTTAGCGATTTTTACAATAGAGTGAATCAAGAACTGGGTCTTGGGAATTGAGAGTTCTCAGTCAGGCTCTAGGAAGGTATGCAAAAGAAAAACACCCTGTAAACATGCTCAGTGCAGACAAAGTGTGTGGCAAATTTATTGCCAAACTTGAGGAATTTTCCAATGCAAACATATTTTTGGAATTTGATGCTTCTCTGTGTCCTGGTTTTGGCTGGGATAGAGTTAATTTTCCTCCTAGTAGCTGGTACAGTGCTGTGTTTTGGGTTTAGGATGAGAATAATACCATAACACACTGATGTTTTAGTTGTTGCTAATCAGTGTTTATACTAAGTGAAGGACTTTTCAGCTTCCCATGCTCTGCCAGCGAGGAGGTGCACAAGAAGCTGGGAGGGGGCACAGCCAGGACAGCTGACCCAAACTGGCCAAAGGGATACTCCATACCATATTCAGCATATAAACTGGGGGAAAGCTGGCCTGGGGGGGGCCCGCTGCTTGGGGACTGGCTGGGCGTCGGTCAGCAGGTGGTAAGCAGTTGCATCACTTGTTTTTCCTGGGTTTTGTTCCTCTCTCTTTTTGTTATTTTCCTTTTCATTACAATTTTGTTGTTATTATTACTATTTTACTTCATTTTATTTCAATCATTAAACTGTTCTTATCTCAACCCATGAGTTTTCTTACTTTTGCCCTTCCGATTCTCTCCCTCATCCCACCGGGGGGATGCAAATCACATCCCTCATGCTAGGGGAGAAGACCCTCTCACATCTCTCCTTGCCAAATTTCACCTAAGCTGTTATTGATGTATTTCTCTTTCTGACATGAGCAGAACAATGCATTTTTTCCCATTTTAATTTAAATCCATTCTGATATACGAAGAATTTAAACCTGGGAGTCAACTGGCAATATAAGTGATTGTACTGTGAGAGCATTTGTTCATAATAATGTCTCTTAAACTGCTTTTGCCTCGTCAAGTGTGTATCCCTTACCTAGAGAAATTGATTTGTCTCAAGGTGTATCTACACTGCATTAATATAGTATGGAGATAAATGAGCTTGCTCAGAAGCAATATAGTGAGGGAGCTCCACATGAGCTAATTAGTCTGAGAAGCGTCCTGCTGCTGTAGCATACAGGCACACCCTCGGTAAGTGCTCTGAAGACCTCTTTGATTTCTTGAAACACTGCACATGAGAGCTGTGGTAGTTGACTGTGTTATGACAGTGTAGAGGGTTTTAGGTTTTCTTTATCTAAGTAGAAGTGACTGTTGAATGCTAGTTTGGACTTGGGTTATTCTCAAAGAAATATCAGGCACTATGGCATGGTAGAAGTAGTACTCCCCTGGGGCTGAGGAAACATGGATACTAGTTTTAGCTCTGTCATTAACCTGTTGGGTAAAACAGAGTGGGGTATTGTGTCTCTGGTGTTAGCAGTAATGGATAATGGCAACTTTGTGAAGTGTTTGAAGATCAATGCTGAAAAGCCTTACGTAAGAGCTATATTTTATTGTGCTGGGACAGGGTGATTAAGTGTTTGGTCAAGTGCTTAGAAAGAGAGTCTACATCATTAGAAGCTACTTGGATGGGGGATTTTGCTGCATATCAATTGGAAAATTTGGTTGTGAGATGGTAAGAGGAAGACATTTTTGTTAATCTTACAAGGATCTGATTTTTTTAATTGATACATGCCTGAGGGCACAAAATAAAATGTTTTGCTTTTGTTGGCTAAGGAAGGTGTGGTCACCAAAGCTGGTACTAAGAATTCTGCTTAAACTGTGTTCATCGTTGAAAAAATTAATGTTCTGGGATTGTAAGTACAAACCCAGGTAAGCTAAAAATCTTTATTATTTAACTGTCAGTGTTTAATAGCAACTATACAATCTACCAGTGTTTGTTTTCCTGATGGTTCAAACACATGGTATATCAAAAAAGTATATCTAAGCTTTAAGTCCTCTTGGTCTGTGTATACGAATACAGCAGCTGAACAGTTACTCAAGAGTACAAATGTAAAATTGTCCAAAGCAAAAACAAGTCTTCCTTCTTACTATACGTCATTTGATCACCAACCCTGTGATCTATACCGCTTCCAAATTTCTAGTCTTAGCAGCTGTTAGGCGTGCCTTCCAGACTCTACCACGTTAGCCATTTGTATTACTTTGCAGTATGCCTGGTAGGTGAGCAGGTGGGCGCTGGTTTTGGTGGTTGGGGCATTCCAGAGGAAATAAATCTTTATCAAAAGCCCTTTGTCAGCAGTAGCCTTCCATTAATAAGGGAAGAAAATCAAGCCAGTTAGCACCTTTGCTTGCTGTAGCTGTGGCGTTATGGTGGGGAGAAGCATTATATTTGGAAGCCAAAAGGCTTCCAAGTCTTTTGGTGTTTGAGGGTGAAGATTAACATCTTCACTTAGTTCTGATGTGTGAGTGGTTTTGTGGCTTGTTTTAGGGGACTGGAAAAAGCCGCCTTCACAAGTCATAGGGATTATGGGGGGGGGGGGGGGGGAAGATCTCTGTAGCTTTATAAGAAAGAAATGGAAAGACAGCAAAGAGATAATCAGACTGAAAACCAGTAGCAGATTTTATAGGTATATTGGATTTTTTTGCCGTATCAGTGGCGGAGAAGTCCAGTGTTGGCATTAGCAGAGTGGAAGAACAAAAGATTCTAGCTGCAAAGAAAGTGGAGTGACTAGTTCACTCTCAGTACTGCTTGTTACATAAGACTTAAGACAGACTTTTCAAATCTCATTTCCTTACCTATTGCCATTGATGGCAGGGGCAGCAGCAGAGGTGTTCAGCTGTTCAAGACAGTGTTTCTGTACTGCTTCAGAATAACTTGTGTACTAGTAGTGATATAGGTACCATGTTTTGAAAATGTCTGATATGTGGCATTGTAAAGATATTTACCTGTGGTTCTTGGAAGAAGATATGGTGGAGATTAAAATTTCTGTCCAAAGATCAGCCTATATAATTCAGACTAGCTAGGAGCTAGTATCATTCTATCCAGAGGGGTGTTGGCAAATGAGAGATGTAAGCAGCGGGGAGGGAAACTCTCTGTGCTCTCTGAAAATCTTGGCTTTTGGAGGAGAGGAAGATGATTTATGGCTATTCTGTCTTTTGTTTTGGTGGAAGTAGCTGTTCTTGATGTGATGAGCCGAAATGCAACTTGTCTAGTAGGGCTACAAGTTCACACCTATTGACTCTGTGACCCGTTCTTGTGGGTCTTTGTATGATGTGTGGTTTGTTGTCTTAGCTCTTCTTTCAACTCTTGTTTCTTCTCTCTGTTTCTCCCTCTTCACCCTGATTTTCCATCATTCCTCTTGTGATCTCTTCCTAGATGATGTTACTTTCATTAACCCTGCAAACAACTTTCTAAAACAGCCTATTCCTAGCTTTTGTTACAAATACGTTTAGTTCGTAAGCAAAGCCAGTTTCAAGTACTGAATTTAATTTGCTGCTTATGAAGCCCTATATGAACAAAACAATGTTCTTACATACACTGGCAAAAAATAAGGAGGGATCACCATGAGAAATCAAAATCTAATTTTTAATTTGGTGATATTTTCTCAATTACTCAGTTGTTTCTGTCATCAGTAACACTTATGAAGTCTCTTGATTTGTGAAGAGGACAGTCCATGTAGTTAAAAAAATTGGAATGAAAAACAGAAGGCCTCACTTCAGTTCTTTGCTCTTGTTGAGCTGTGAAGGGTCAGGATTTTAATGACGTTATAGCGTCTGACAGCACAGAAGGCTTTTTTGTGTCATTTTTTTCAAAAAGTCTTCTAGTTTTTCAGTAAAATTATAAAACCCATTTCTCTAAAAGTCTGCTTCTAACTATCTGTTTCTGCAAGAGAGACAAATAAATATGTCAGCCTTTCAAGGTGCTGTAAAGACAAACCTATTAAAAGCTCGGAGATCCTCAGACAGAAATGCTGTAGAGATGCCGGATATTACTACGAAGTATTCCAACAGCAAATGTCATACTCTCCTTAAGAATCAAAGTAATGAAGAAAAGAGATTGAAAATTAGATCTATAAGTCTATTATCAGTTTGGGAGAAAAAACAATTTGTGATGACTTTTATGGCAGCTTAATGACATATTTTTGAAAAGTGTAACATAACAGGCAAGAGCTGTGATGGAATTGTACAGATAAATCGTGGCAGACAGTTCATTTTGTTGAAGAATACTTTGGCTATTTTGCTATCTCATACACAACAAAACCATTGTGGTTTTTTTGTTCAGTTAAGGTGTAGCTTGTACAAAATCTCTTAATCAAGGCGGTGTTTCATTTTTTTGCAACTTTCATGTGGATCTGCTATGCCTTTTGTAAAAGAAGGGGTTGCATATGCAAGACAAGATTTTTGAAATATAAAATAGACTATAATGAAGAAAGCTAGAAAGGTATTTATGAAATAAGATAGAAAGTAAAGAAAGAGTTCTAATACTGATTTTTAGATTTGTTATTTGAAGCAGATGTAGAACATAACCGAATATAAATTTGCAAGGGCCACAGCTAGCCTTTCTGGAAAAGAATCAAGAGAGAGTAGTAACATTTTGCCAACAAATTATATGCAATAGTTTTAACTGATATTTTGAAATAAAGAGCATATGAGTACTTCCTGAGAAATGAACACTGGAAAATTCCTCTGTTTGAGAGTGGTGGGTTTTTTAAGTAAAAACAAAAAGTGAACCCTAACACTACTGTAAAGTCACAGGAAAGATATTGATTTCTCTAAAAATAACTGAAGTTCTTTGAACTGTGTATACATGTACATTAACCTTTCCAAAAACAAAATAAAACGAATAAAAAGAACTACAAGCTCTAATGGTTTGTGATTCATACACCGATGCACCAGTGTGCCGAGCGTTTACCCTTGGAAGGTAACACATGAACATTATGAAACGAAATCGTAGAAGAACTTCAAATAAACTGTATGTGTCATGATGTTTAGTTGTCTTCTGTAATATAGTTTTTTCTTCTCTAAATATAAGTCGAAATTTACAGTGGTGGTGTCTAAAATTTGGTTTCCAAATTGCACTTAAAATATTCATATTTATAGGTTTTATTTATGAAAGGTTAAGTAATTTCATTCATTGTTTTTAAATTTGGTACTGTAAAAGTAATAAAGTAGTAAATTTTGTCTGCCCACACAGATTGAATAGTTCTAAATGAAAATGTAACTAATTCTACCATTAGATACTACACTGAAATCTCTGGGAAATGTATGTGGGTGTCAGAGGACAAATTTAGGGAAGATGTCTGTACTTCACATGTACAAATATAAAGAATTAACTGTGTCAGCATAAGCCTTGTATGTACATAGGAGCTGTTGTGCTATTAAATTCACCCACTCTATTCTAGTATTACAGTCTAATTTTTTATGTATCCTAAGAGTTTACTTTTCTTTTATCATTACTGTGCTTTGAGCAGATGGTTTTTATTGAACTATTTATTGACACTTAGGGTTTTTTCCTTCCCTGAGTGGTGAGTGTATTTTATATCCATCAATGCATAGGAGTAGCCCAAATTATTGCTTACAATATAAATTTCATCACTATAATGTGTCCCAGTCACGCAGCTCCATTAGTTATCTCTAGAGTTCCTCGTCATCTTCTCAGGTCTTCTATAACCCAAAGCAATTGTGGAATCTTCTGTTTTTTTTCCCCTCTCTCACTGTTCTCCTTTCCTTTATCACTAATAGTTCTAATACAGATCTGCTATTAAAACTGTTCAGAGTGGAAGGAAGTTTCAAAGGCATTCAGCTCTGTTCTTAATTCAGTGGAAGCAAATTCAGGCTAACAGCGAGACTTCCGAAATCCCCATATTCGAACACTTCACCCCCAAACTCCTTACTTCAGTTTGTACGAAGTTTCAGATTCTCCCAACACCTTTGAAAAGCAGCTGATTTACTATCCTAAGGTATCAGTGTTTGAGTTAGACTTGTGATAAAAGATGTAATTTTGTCCCTGGTTGCCAGTACCTCTAACTCAGGGTCTTTCATATGGCTTATAAGGCGTCCAGTGGAAAAGGCCCCTCTCCTACACTCCTAGGAGCGTAAGAGATCAGGGAGTGCAACAAAATATATTGAATCTCTTAACTGCACAGCTTTATGTACTGTTAGATGTATGACACAGAACTTGAAGCCTTGTGCATGTTCAGCCTTCCCAAATCTGGGGTGCTTGTAGCAGCTCTGCCATAATCTAGAAAGTTGTAAAATTATCTGTTTAAATTATGCGAACTGCTTGGGTTGTGGTTGGAAGCTACCTGGAATCGTCATAGCCTTGTGTTTTTACAGCTGTGTTTGCCCATCTGTCCTAAATCTGACTTCAACAAGAGTGTTTTCAGAGGCTTTGCTGTTGCTATTCTACAGTGCTTGACTGGGGAGACCAGTTTTTTGTCTGCTATAGGACATTCAGTGACCCTGAAAGTGTTTGTGGCAGGACAGAAGAAGAGTCTTGCTCTCATGCTTGACAAAAATGGCCTTTTAAAGCGACGTGGTTTTGTATTTGTCTTGGTCTGCAGATTAATTCAGTGTAAAATTACAGTGTGCAAGAGCTTCCTCTATTTAGCAGGGAGTGCTGTGTGAAATGCATTGCCTATGCAAAGCAAGCATTTTTAAGTGTTTGAGCAAATCAGTAATACTTCTATTAAAATATTTGCAGAGGGTGGGATCTACTGGCCCCCTAAAATTCAGTTTCTGTACTCTCTGGTGGTTAATCTTTATGGCTGTTTGAAAGAGAGATTGCAGATATTTTATAGCAAGGGAAATGTGTTACCTGCTCTCCCTTCCTCAGTCTGTGAAAGGAAAGGCTATCTTTTGGAGAGCAGTGAAGGCTGGAAATATTGTTCTGAAGGTCACAGCTTCAAAAAGTTACAAGTGATTTGTTTGCAATGGAGTGTTTTATGCAGTCTGAATTCCACTGAATGCCTGCACGATGCCAGGATTCACTGTGTAAGGGTCACTTTCTAATGGCTTTCTTTTGGCAGAGCAATGCAGTTGTTTACTGGCACTGCAATCCAGTGACATGCTTCTGGTTCTGCTGTCCCGCACCTGTTGGCTAACAAAGCAAATGCTAATTTATTATTAATTTTAATAGTAAGTGAAGTGTTTAATTATTGCATATGTTAGGATTGGTGTTAAATCGCTGATACAGCAGAACAGAAGCTATTCAGCTTTGTCTGTTGCTTGTAAGTGGTTTATTTTCTACCATGAACAATAAAGATGGCTTCTTTGATGTCTGTTCATGTGTTTACCTGTCTCTGTGGACCTGGACCCTCTTGCACGAAGGGGTGCTACTGCAAATGGTTTAGCATGGCTGTTGGTGGCCCCAGTGTTGTGACTGGGAATGAAAACATGTTTATAAAACTAACAAAAGCTGATATGCAACAGTATTGATTGTCAAAAATGGAATTAATTCAGTATTTCTTTCTAAAAAGAACATTTGGAATGGTAATGTGTAAAGCATTGCTAACATTTTGAAATCTGCAAAATACCTTTTACATATGACTGTTTGCAGCTCACTGCAGATAAATAAAAATTAAACATGTCTATTGAGAAGACAAAATGCCCTTTAGGAATATATTTAGTGGATTTAGTCAAGGATAGCATTACTGTTCTTGAAATGTGCAAGTTCTGAACACTGGCTTGTAAAGAGATAGTGTTACATTGTTTTTCCTTTCTTAAATTTGTCCTTTGCATGTTAAAATCAAAGCTTCAGAGTATTTCACTTGGGAAAGTTTTTGTTTCTATCCAAGCACATTTTTATCTGGTATGAATAAATTTGCTTAGTGGCTAGTATTAATATATAGGAAAGAAAGCAGTCAGGCTTGCAAATTCAGTATTTCTGTAATTCCTTTTCTTCAACTCTCTTTTTGGGTGTGCAATATTAAGTCCTGATTTGTGGAAATCATAGCTGTAAAACATGAAGAAGAATTTTCAGTTAAAATTACTATGATCTTTAAATTTCATTCTTTTTCAAGGAAATTAAATTGATTTTTATTATCCTTTTTTCATCATTATTATTATGAAAGAACATTGTGAAGGTTTTTGTCTTCTAAAATGTTTGTCAAATTTTTATATTCAATACATGTTAAGAAAAAGTGTCTTATGTTCTATGAGGAAAACCTTATCTCTGTGAAGAGACAGAACAAATCTCTAGATTCCTTTATTTATATAAAAGTAAACAAGCCCAGATTTATTTAAAATGTTTTTATAGAACTCTTATGAGAAGACAGGATATTTTAGAAGTGTTTCCAGTTTATATTTTTCTGTTAAACTGACTTTTTGTTCATTTGTTAGTTAGAGCGTTTGGCAAAAAATGTGGAGAGCAGTAGAGCAGCAAACTTTCTCTGATTTCAAAGCATTATTTAGGCTCCGGTTTCTGGAGAATATTGGCCCTATTATGAAGTCTGAAAACAGCAAGCTGCTGGTAAACTGTTTCTAGACATATTAACGAAAAGCCAGATGCCTCCTGGGAACCCTTTTTCAGACATGCAGTCCCCACAGCCGGGTGCTGTCCCGCTCAGCTAGGATTTTCGCAGGTGTTCCCTTGTGCATATGGCCTCTTCTGTCTGAAATCCACTACTTCTGCTGCCACTTCTAAATTAACAAGGATAGAGGGGAAACAACACCACTCGGAGTAGCTGTAGCAGAGGCTTCAACTCTTGTACTCACATGAGAAGGTGGTAGCGTTTAGGAAATTTTGAGGGGCAGGCGACTGGCAAAGGAGCATTAGTGCGTTCGCTCTACTATAGGTGCCCTGAAAGCACAACAGCCCCTGATTATTAATCTGTGTGGTGGGGGAGAAGTAGTTTTACCGTTAAATACAATCTTTGCCAACCCATTGAGTACCTCATCGTATACATCCCCACCACAAGCCGCACTTCCAGTCTGTTTGCTTCTCCGGCATTTTGCGTCCCCTCGCCACCCTCAGCCTGACCTCTCAAGGTCCGCGCTGTCTGCCTCTGAATCCTGCCCTGCCTCAGGCCCTCGTACGCATCCCCAGGGAGTTAGCACCAACTGCCTGGCTGCTCTGCGAGACAGTGCGAGGTGGAGGCGAAGTGGGAACTGGTAGGAGCTGCAGTCACGCTCGGCAGTATGTTACCATTCATTGATGTGCACTTAACACCGTGAGGCAGTAGCTATGTACTTTTTGACTAAGGCTGCAAGGAAGTGCTTGAATTTAAGGTAAATAACATTTCTGAAGGAATTTTCCCCAAGATTCAGGGGAACAAAAAACTCGCCTTATATTGAGGTGAATACAGTAGTTTTGACTTCCCTTTATTATTAAAAATAAATAGGTGATCTTTAGTAAGAAATACATGAGTAAACAAAGAAGCTAGTGCACAGCGTATCAGCAAAGAAGTCAGCAGCCATATACTAACTAGGTAGTCTAATGCAGCAATTCTGGTAATTATGTGGCACATAAACTAAAGAGAATATTACTGTGCTTATTATTACTGATTAATATTAATATTACTGAATTGTGTTTGAGCTGGTAAGACCAGAGCAACAGTATATTTCCTGAATTAGTTTGCCAATTTACATATATTACTATTTCTATGAAATTTTGAAACTCCCTGTTGTAGCAAGTATTGTGGATTATTGCAGCAAGATTCCCAAAATGTTGAATTTCTAGTATGTGGATGATTTTGCTTAGCTAGACCTTTTTGTTGTTATATTTTGTAATGATCTAAATTCATTTTGTTTGTTGATATTGTTGCAAAATGTCCGCAATGTATACAGGGATGTATACTTTGATACATACTGTGTGAGTGTTTCAGCTCCAACTGCATATCCAAAACCTTTTAAAAGGAAATCTCAATGAGCCCCATGGGGCAAAGTAAATTATTACATCTGGTGAACTCTTAAGTCATAGACCAAGGTCATGGCAGTGAGAGTGTATTTCAAAAAGGTTTTATCTGTGCTTGGAAAGCAAATGAAATCTCTCATCATTAACTTTAGAATTATAGTTATAAGAGGATTTTCACTAGAGGTGAAAGATCAAGTTCATGGCGGACATAATGGAGTCTGAAAAGTTATTTCTCAGACATAATACTAGGGCATGAAACATTCACTGAGGTTTTCACATTATTGATGGGGAGTTTACAGCCTCTAATCCAGATACTGAAGATCAGAATAATTGTAATTATTGCTATCTATTGTGGCTTTATTTCAACCTTTTTAGATGGAAAAAAACCCCTCTTTTTTGTAATATTGTAAAGACTTTTAGAAAAATTTCCTAGCTTTTCAGCTGTGTCAGTTTCTGTCATAGCATACAGGCAATATCTTCCTTAGTTAATAACAATAATCCTTCTATAGAAATATAGTTTAGTAAATCTGAATGATCTTCAGTCCCTAATGAATTAATCAAAGCACATATACATGCAGTGATATGGTGTCTCTGTCCTTACTTGTTGATGGTTCATGTAAACCAGAAAAAACAAATGTTGAAGGGAAGCAGGGCAGAAAAGCATAAGTAGAACTGAAGTTTTTAGTGACCCAGACTATTATCCAGTCAGTGGAAATGGATATTCATTTGTCTATTTATTCAACAGACTTTCACGTTTTGCTAAACTTTCAATGTGTGCATGCATGTGTTTCAGTGGTACCAATGAGCAATAGAAATCTGCTCAATAGCAGAGATTCTGAACTCTGTGCCTGCTTCTTGGGAATGGTTTTGCAAATATCCCTGCCAGTAACAGCACTCACTTGTTCACAGCGTTTACAGTGCTCAATCTGTTTGCTTGTAGAAGTGTTGAAATTTGCCAGTGATGTGCTGCGTTTAAAAGTAGAGTATTAAACAACCATTGACAAAAATGAACCCCTTCATATTTGTGCTTTCACTGTCATGAAGGTTATTACATTTGCAGAAAAGTTTGATCTGTTGTGATTTTATTGGGAAGAGTCTGTTTAGTCCTGTTTTCATGCCATTTCACTTCTAGATAAAATTTAAGGTTTTGGTATTTTGTTTTCTTAAATCCTTCCATTTACTTTAAGAAGAGGTGTTTGTTAAAAGGTGCATTTGTTCCCCGAGTTACAGCTACAAATAACAAGTACACATATATATTTTTGGCAAGTGATATTTTAATTTCTTTGAAAATATAAAAAATACAAACTAATTCTACAGTAAGAAAATTTTATAACTGGAACTAGAGCAAATCAGCTCTAAGAGTGGCTATCAGGTTTTATTCTACTTAAGCAAAGTGCTTCGTTTCAAAATGGATGTGTTTTTAGGGAAACTTCATATATTCAATATATGTGATTTCTTAGAGGTCCTATGAGAAGAGGAAGCATAAGCTGGATTGATAGGTTACCTGTAATTCAAGAAATGACAACATTAAAGTTGGACATAAAATCTCAGTTCTGATCTATGGATGTGTTTTATGCTTCTGTTTTAAAATGGCATGTGATCATGTGATTTACAAAATATATCCTATAACATTTTTTTCTGTAATGTTAATGTCATATGTGTTATCTCAGAAATACTTGCTGTACTTTCAGTATCCAAAAGGTCCAGCATATCTGTATTGAGTGAGACTTTCTATATAGGTTATGTTCTCTAAGGTGTATATTTTAATAATTTAGTCAATGGCCTCTCACACATTTTCTCTTCAACCAGCAGTGCAACCTCTTTTGTACAGTTGTGAGGCATTTCTATTTCTAAGCATAGTCACAAACATCTGTGACCTATTGATACTAGGACGTTTTTGCTCTTTGTACCACCCATGTCGATGACTTCTGCATGGCTTGATTTTCTGCAATTTATGATCTGAGAAACTCAGAACAATAGATGTTATTTGTAAGTATGGAATACCCAGAAAAATATGCAGTAAAGTGCTGTCCCCGAGTCCCTTCTGAAAATGAGTCACTCCGATGCATCTCTGCTTCATAAGGGGTCTGCTGTCATGACCCCTTCAGTAACAAATGCCTGTGTTGCTACATTTGGTTTTTTGAACCTTCCTGATACACCCAGCAGATAAAACTCAGAGTAGTCATCTTCTGCAAATAACAAAATACCTACCTCGTAACCTTGATTTCTTCGTTTTAGTTGATTCCTTAGCATTTTCTTTTTCAATTTTCTTTAAATTTAGAGTATTACATTGAAATTAGTTCAGTTTTATAGGTAACAATTTTATCTCTTTTTAGATGTATATAAATTCAAAATAGTAGCCTCTGCACTAGTTCTGATTTACTTTGTTTTATGTAAATATGAAATCCTAGAACGTAATGACACTTTATAACCCAGGCACTTTGTGAGTCTGACAGCTGAGCTCTCTCCGAGTTGTGAACAGGGTCCAGATGTGCATTTTTGTCTTCAGCGTATATAAAATTTCTTTCTCGTTGTCTTAGCGGTATAGTTATGCTTACCATCCTACCAATTCTTCCCTGCTATGGTATTTTTGCATGATATATGTCACTGTGCCCATTGTGTAAGCATCCTATCATGTCTCTTAAGTGATCACACTGATTTCCCTCCTTTTTCAAATCACCAGCCAGTTCCAGCATGTTGTTTGTCGTCTTCCTTTCTAATGCAAAACCACCCTGAAATCTACAGTAGTCTTCTGTTTCCCAGGCTGCCTGGTCTTAGTAGCAGTCAGAGCTTCTAACTTTCGAGAGATTATTTTACTCAGGCGAATCACTTGTGCTAATTCATCATACAGTGTTTTGTGAGGTAGATGGCTCATTTAGCAACACTTCCAGCAGGCTATGTTCATGGTTTCTTTATCAGCTCTTGTGTTTGGTTTTTTTTTTGTTTTGTGAGTGGTGGGAGGCAAGAGTGTCTTTTCATACTTTCTAATAATTTTTTGCAACCTAATGCAGATCTGCCATACAAGCAGATTTTAAGGAGATTTCCTGTCTTTCAGGCTTCAAGTTCCTTCTAAATTGTGTGATGCAAGGCAATGGAAAATTTCATTTTGTCAGGTTATTTCCTCCTGTAGAGCATATTGTAATATGCTGAGACTTTATTCTGAGCCATCTCTCTTCTTAAATGTTCTTACAAAACTAGAAACAGTTGAATTTGGTTTTCCTGCTAATTAGCATGTGCCAGCTGCTACCAGCAAAAAGAACACCTGTGCTGCTAGTGAGGGTACCTGGAAACTTGGGCATGATTCTTTTCCTTTACCCTAATGTAAATCAGATATTCTTCTGTTGAAATCAAAGCAATGGACTGGGTAAGTGTAGGTAAGAGTCACAAATGAAAATTGGGTCTATATGATTTGTAGTAGGTGGATTCCAGAAGCAGTAATTGGTCTTAGCTGGTCTCCTTACGCAAAAGTGTGCAGTTGACATAAAATGCTAAGTAGGTACATAAATAAGTACAGTACTGCATTTTTGTTCACTGTATTCTCATAAGTTAATTACTGTCTTTTTGAAAATACGGTCTTTGTTTCAAAGAAATGAAACTGTGCCTGGTTAAGTGTGTGTCATTATCTTGAAGTTAGAATAATCGTACTTACCTTTCTTTAGGAAGTGTGTTCATCAGGAAACGTCACTAAGCTTTCCCTCTGCTATCTCATTATGCAGATATTAGAGAAGTATAAAGCCATTTTATTAGCTGATGAGCTGTTTAATTACAAGATAAGAAACAGAGCTTTGCTCAGTGGAGGAAATGTGGAGTTCTTCCATCTGCATTCAGAAGCCTATTTCCTCCAGCCTTCACTGGAGGTAAAGGCAGCCTCCAAAACCCAGGAGAATTTCATCAAAGTAGTTTATGGATGTTTTCTCCCAGGTTTGTTCGTACATACAGAAATAAAATATCTAAATCATGAAGAACTGCATATTATACACATAGTCAGTAGTGAACTGTAGAGCTATACTGTTAAATGTCTTAGATTAGGAAAGAAGAAAGAAGGTGTAATAATTGTATATATAGCCTTTCATATATATGTTGAAATCAGGAGTCCTAGTTAGAATTTAGTACTTGGGCAGGATTATGGTTCTGCAGTGAGATCAGTGCTTGAACTATGTGTCATTTAAAATATTGTTCATTAACTCTTTTTGGTATAGACTGACCAGGTTCTCGCAGGAGTTCCAGGTGCTGTTCAAGGTGTTGTTACTAATGTCCAAAATGGCTTTTCCTCTCTCTGTTCCACTGTAATGACAGATAAATGGGAGCTACTCTATTCCATTTCCAAATTAGGAGAAGTGTTAACATGGATTTTGTTTGAAGACCTTTTTTTCTCTGGAGTTTGTTTTCATATTTGATTTGCCTTTGTATGGATATGTTGGGATTCCTGTCAGCCTACAGTGCTTGCTGCTTCCAGCTGTTGAGTTTTTGGAGAGTGTCTGTGGGGAGTTTATTTACTGTTAGAAAACCTCACTGAATAGCTGTAACTTCGTAATAGATAGTGCAAGGTAGCATTAGCTACCAATGTTTGGATACCCATAGAACATAAATCAATACTTAGAGTAAACAGAGGAGTACTTATGTTCTGAAGCATTTGCTTATTTGCTGTTAGAGTCCTGGTGATGGCATATGGCTTTGGAAATGTCTGTAATATGTATGTCCAAGCTGTAACTGTAGTATTTAAGACAATCGTACAAAAATGTGCTTTTCGACACTAAAATGTTTGTTAGAACCTGTATCTATATCCTCTGTATTTTTCTATCTTTAATATGTAGAATTAGTGCGGGGTTTGTTTGCTTTATTGACTAACTGTTTATTTCCTCCGAGTTTTGTGAAGCAGATCTTACATGTTCATATGTGGAATATTGTTTGTTGTTGATTTAAAGGAGTAGGGGGAAAGGTAAGTGTGTGGGACACACTGTTCAAATTCTATGGCAAGTGAAGACAGAGGGTGTATAATTAAGCATCTACAGTGCATAAAATACCAAAATTAAAATTCCGCCCAGTCTTTACTTCATTTTTTCGTGTTACTTGTATCAATGCCATCTCCACTGATACAATCACATACTATTTTTTAAACACACTAGTTTGACCTGTTCTGCCTTACAATGCTTTTCTTATTACACTGCAGTCTGGATTGTTCTGCAGTAGGCGATGTATTAATAAACACAATATAAGTTTTTAGTGTGGTGGTATGGAATATTTTATGACGTTTTCTTTTTTCTGTTGTGTAAAGCTACATAGCTACTTGCATGCTGCAGCAGTTACAGAAGTCATCAATTAAACTGTAACAGGCTTATATCATAGCAAAGCTTTAAAGAGAAACATTTGTTGAGCACGTATTGTATATAGAGAGCATACAAAACAGTTTAAGTTGTCCTGGTGCTGCTGGTATTTTAAAATGTAATTATTTGGACTAATCCACATTCACTCTAACAACATACCTGCTTGGTGAGAAAGCAAAGGAGAATTTGCTTGATTCATATTCAGAAAAAAATTGTATAGCATCTTTCTAAATATCTCAGAAGTGTGCTGAATTGTTCAGGAGTTTTTTTTACTGTTGATGTGATGTAACTAAAGCTAGTGAAGCATGGGTTCTTTTCTTCTTGAGCCAATTGTTACAGCACATTAGGAAACTGCTAAAATACATTGGGTTAACTTTTTAGTATCACTTATCCCACTGAGAGGGGAATGTTGTGGCTGGAAGAAAGCAAGATAGCTGTGGTGTGAGAAATACGAAGAAAAAGAAAGTAGGATGCTCTGTAACAGCATGATCCCTAGGAAAGTTTAGCACATGATTTTCAAACAGCTTCTGTCTGTAGCACTTTTTAAAGTTTTTGGCAGGTATTTGTTTTCTTTGGGAGCTGGTGTGATACGGCAGATTATTCAGAGGTTTCTCCGAAACTCTGTTCTAAACACTTTGAAAATATCCTGAAATGAGGCAAAGTTAAATCATACGGGCCTGCCCTCAGAAGAGGATTAGAATCTGAATTTATTCAGTGTCCATTCTTTTTAACTTGTTCTTGCAAAGGGAAGAAAAGGTCTGGTGGTTGGTTTGAAACAAAAAGAACAGCCACACAAAAGTGATCTCTTCCTTATTGCTATTGTTATGTGCCACCCGTGGGTTTTAAAACGATGCTGCTTGGAAATACGTGGCTGGGATAATGTTCATAGTATGGGCGTGCTTACTGCCTTCATAAAAATACATGTGAGATTTTTGTTTCTTCCAGGTCTAAGTGTCCTGGTTCTTCCTGTTGCCGCGTGTAGGCTAGTAAGCGTGCACGTAGGAAGGACATAGGAGCATCAGTATGGGAAAAGGGCCTTCTCCTGCAGGGCTGCCTGCAACAGTTCTTGTCCAGCTGCCAGTGTCACGTCTGCTGTAACCTATAGTGGTTTGGGGAGGATGGGGAATCTGATGGACCAGAGTTTGTGGCAAAACGCCGGTAGCCTCTGATGGCAGGAGAGCCTGGCTTTAAAATTAAACCTTCCTTTCTCCATGTTTGCAGCCCATTTTACCCCTGTGAGCTCAGCGCATGGGGAACTGCCCTGTTTCTAAGCCTGGAGCAGCCAGTCGGGCATTCAGCTGAATCTGTTGCAGTTGTCAGAGGGTCATACTTCAGGGATAATGCTGCTGGCAGCTAAAACCTTTGAATTAGTCAAAAATAGAGGGTTTGGATGTTGGAGTAATTTTTGTAGGCTTTTAAAAACATTGTTTGATCATGCAGTGTGTTGACCTTTCAAGAAAATCTTCATTAAATCCACCCATTCCTTGCAGTTTTTTTACTTCTGTTTGCCTTTGTCACACGTTGTTTCCTGGATTATCATTCATTAGCTTCTCCAAAGAGATTAACAGTTCCTTAAAACAGGATCATGTGCATTCTGGTGTTCTGCGTGAAAGCGGACCTAGAGAACAGAGAAGCCACAGGATCCCTATAGAAATTTGAAGACAATTTTGATACTCTAGTCCACTCAAAAATCTGCTGATACTGTAATGTTTTTTCCCTTGCCAGGACCCTCCTTGCCTGGTGTCATTTCTTGAGCTCTCCTGGGATGAGATTAGCCTAAAACAACAAAGTAGCCAGATGTCTGGTTCTGAGAGAGTCCCAGAGGCCAGGGTATGGTAGGCAACAGTAATCGCTTGGGGCTGAAGATCAAAGATACCTGAGAATTACTTATGGGCACATACTATGTGTTGTTCCTATTATTAACAGTCTGAGAAAATTTGTATCCCTAATTAACCCTTTTGTTGGTTAAATTTTCTTGCCGGTACAGTCCTGTCTGTGATAACTATTTGTTCTTTTTGGTACTGTTACATAAGTGAATGTTAGTTTAGGAAAAAAAAAAAAAGACTCTCGTGGTAGCAGATTTATGTAACCCATCCAGATCCTTTTTATCATGGTCACTTGTAAATGTCAGAAGTTAACATGATTTCTTTTTGTTTACTGTGCCATCCTTAGGGCTTGTGTTATTCCTATCCAGAACTGTGTCAATAAGAATAGTTAACTTGTCAGGGTAGTGGTTTTAGTTCATTGCTTCCTAATCTAAAATGAATTAGAATCTAATCCCAGAGGCAGGATGTCTGCACATCACTGCTTTTTCCCATATTGATATTTCTAATGAAATGCTAATTAATATTTTTAGTGATCAACGCTTGTTTGTATTATATACTCTGAAATAATAAACTAAGATTGTAAGTGCTGACTCTGAATTCTTGTAGTGCTTTTAGAATGAGTGAGTGGCTCCTGGAGAAAGAGGAAAACCTGATTGCAGCCTTCCGTGCTTTTTTTTTATACTCCAGATGAAAATATCAAGGTTGTGAGTGGAATGTCTGCTTTTACTAAATGATAACTTTGTCTGCCATTGTAGCATTGAAGACTCAGAACAATTTTTCCTAGCTTTTGAATAATAAACTGTAGTTATCATAGATACCTGTTGTTTGTTATGACTGCTACAATTTCACTTTCTTTAACATGATGTAACATTAATGTGTGGTAAATATTGCATGTGTATGTTTGAGTGGGAGGGTGTGAGTTTCTGGTCACGCTGAACATGTTTGCAGTTTATTGCCTGTATTACATGTTTAACAATTCTAAGAGACATTTTTGAGTGAGTAGTGAGTGAGGAAAAGATCCTTGGAGTGATTTAAAGCACTGAATTGTTTTATCTGTTTCAGTCCTGACAGTCTCTCTTCAAAACATGTTATTTGAGCAAGAAACCCCAAAAGCTGACCTGCCTGAAAGTGTATTGTGTTTTCTACGTTTTCACTTTTGACAAAGGGATGCCTGCTGTCTGCATCTTCCCACACAGCCATGACTGCTGCTCTGTTGTCCCCACTCCTGTTCAGTTGCATACCTCATCAGTCTTGCTCTACACCTAAAGTGGTGTTTAAAAAAATCAGCCTCTAAAGAAATGTGAGGGCAAAGTTTTCTGGTGATGCAGGGTTATTTAGCCTTTCAGGCCCTATGGCTGTCTGCAGGTGTAGCCGATCATCTTACTAATATTATGAACCTCATTAAAATTTTCATAGGATAGAGACAGGTACTGTGCTTCTCAGATGCAAGGGAAGGGGGAGATGTGTAGGAGTGGTTCATAGGCAGGAAATAGCTGTTTCCATATGGATGTTGGCACTCTGGATTTTGGATCATTTGTTGACATTCATGTGCCATAATCCAGGCACAGAGGCCTCACTGACAGCTTGGGAGCCACACGCTGCTCAAAAGATTCTGGCTGGCTATCCTGACATAAAGAAATCAGCTCTTCATAACATTCGGATTCTGTTTTGCGCAACCCTTGTGGGTTGGTTTTTTTCTTACTTTTCCTTCTCAGTTGATCCTTTGGGAGGCATTGCAGCAGTTTTGGTTGTCTGCACTGCTCTGTTGAAGGTCACAGTCAGAACTGGAATAGGTAAAATCCAAGCGTCCATGAAGTTGTGTCTGCAGAGGCCAGCATGACCTTCTTTCGAGTTACCTCATGCAGGCAGCAAGGTGCTTCCCATGAAGGTGTTGAATCCGTAGCCGAGGTTTTGGGAGAGCACTACTAGATGGATTTGCAACATACCTGAGACAGAAATGCCTTTCACTTCATTCTCTCTTGTTATCCGCCTAGAGCTCTTGGAAACCATGCCACAGCTACTGCCTACGAGCAAGAACGTGACATAGTCAGCAAATACTAGATTAGTGTATAGAAGTAGAAGCACTACTATCTCTCTCTTTGTTTTCAGGCTGGTAAAACTCTTACATAAATTTTGATCACTAGTACCACCACTCCAGTTTAAGTAAAAAAGCGACTGGATCTGAGGTGATGCGGGAGATTCAAATGCAGTGCAGGAGCAGAGAAAAGCACCGCAGAATCACTTCTCCCTGGCAGATGCCAGCTACTTTTTATGTTGAGGGATGAAGTTATGAGACACTAGTAGTTATTAAACCAGTAATTGGAGTTTGGAACTGGTGAAATTATTGATATGTTCTGCAGTTAGATTCTCCCCAGTTTCTTGTTCATGTAGCACGTTTCTTTTCTGTACCATGAAATGTCTTAGGGACCTATAAAACAATTCTTTATTTGGACTTAGGGAAAAACAGGCTTTAGAGCAATTTAGGTGCTTGAGTATACTCAGAAATAGGTGTAAATACCTTATAGAAGCTGAATAAATTTGAGTACATTAAGGTATTATATTGCGTATTAATGAATACTGCTTCATTCTGGGTGCTTCCATTACAAGCGAGTCTTTATGAATTTGAAATAACTTTTGTAAAGGAAAAAACATACGAACTAAAGAGACTGCCCCCTACAAATCTGTGGGAGCAGTGTTCTCTAGTTAGGGCTGATGGGCATCTAGGGGTTACAGGGTCGTATTTGTTCTGCTGGCACAGCTATCTATGGAAGAAAACAGTTGTCTGTTGCACTAATGTACTCCTCTTTGGCATTTAAGAATAAAACCATAGGAACTGTGCTATCAAAGAGCAAGGGCTGTACAAGTAGTCAGGAAGAGTGACTCTTGTTAAAGAAAAGAAAATTGTGATTGAATTGAAGGATAAATTGTGAAGGAAATTAAAATACATCATCAGCATGGACCTAATAGTTCGTTACTTCAAGGAAATACGCTTTTTTCTCTTTTATAGTGATGTTGGCATATGACACATATTTTAAACAACATGTATATATTTTCCTACATAGTGCAACTTTTATATTTAGTAATTTCAGGAGTGTTCACTCTTTTAAACAGCCCATCACAACCCGAGCACATCCTGTATCAGAAGCTTAAGCCACAGCTTCTCTTTTACTTACCTGAGCCATTGCAATGTTCTGACCTTCAGCTGTGTAAAATCAAACAAAAACCTCTCCTATTGACTTAATTGAGACATGGATCTGATGTAAAGATCATGCCATGAAATAAATAGAAAAATAAGTATTTCCGTTCACAAGTTTATTTCCGTTCACATGTTCCATTCACAACATTTGAATTAATAAGAAAAATGATGACTGTAACTAACGTTGCAGCTTTCTGTTGTCATCTGCTGGCAACATGTCTGTAAGCACAAAGCATTTACCACAAACAGCAAAAGCTATTTGATGACTTGATTATACTCAAATTCTTAGTAGAGAATTCTTGCTGTTGAATTTCTGGTTTTCCAGCATGTCTGGTACAACTTGCTGTTACTTTAGTTTGTGGAGTCTTTGACCTATAATTTGGAGAAGGAAGGAAATGAGAACAAAACTCTAGAAAACTACGAGTGTTCAAGGGTTTTTTCTTCTAGTATCTTGTAATTAAGAATGTTAGCTCCTTTTCCTGGTTTATGGATAACCAAAGTCATTATATTTAGAGGTGTTGAAGGAGAAAAGCTGTAGTTAATGTTCCAAGTGCTGTTCAATTTTACGTCACCAATGTGATGGTAATTTGTTTGTGGGGCAAAGGAAATGGTTGGAAGAGAGAGAGGAAAAGCTTTGTCAACTCTAAATTGCAGGTCCTAATAGTCTAAATCAAGTCATAGTAGACAGATGAGCTTGTGGCTGTGTAAGAAGACTCTTGACTATATTAAAATATTTTGCAAACCCCTAGGTTATCCTAGTGTTTTATTGGTGACCCTTGTGACCTAGAATAAATTCAACACAAAGGGCTATTTTTAACTGCGCCCCCCTTCCCAGTTTGGAGGGGCATGCTGCGAACAAGTTACCATGACTGTGGTGGCAGAAGAGAATGTCTACGTTAGGAAAATTAATTGCTTGTAAGCAATTTTTTTTAAAATGTGTCACGATTTTCATAATGTGTAGTTTTTCTTACCATGATGTAGTTGAGGAATAGGCAGAACTTCCCTAACGGTTGCTATCTAAAATATTTACATTATATAGCTAGTGCTACTTTACATGGTCTTTCTCTGACAGACTATTGTGGCATGGATCACTATGCATTACGCTTCTTTGTACTGGTAATATAACAACCAAGCATTTAAAATAAAATATGAAATTGCTTCTGAATATTTCCTTCTTTGAGAGGGCTAGATAAATGAAAATTAATGAGGTTAGGGAAATTTTGCTTCACAAGTGATCAGGTAAATCTGGCTTTGCACAGTCTGCAAAACATGATTTTAATAAGACTGTATTACATTTCTGTTGCGCCTTCCATTGTTAAGGGGAATTAGATAATATGTATTTTTTTAATGAAATTAATAGTTATATTAGAACCAAAGGCTTTTTTCCTAGAAGTCTTTGAGATTGTCTTGTATAATATGAAGAATATAGTATCTTTTACTGGCGAGTGTGTTTATTTTTCTTCTTTCTTGTTAAGTACCTGAGCTTGTACTCTGTACAAGCGGCATATATACTGTAAATAAAAGGGTTTGTAAGAGAACCGCATTGAAATACACTGCGTAATAAATGTAAACATTTTCCTTATTTAAAGGGCTCAATAGAGGGGACCTGCAAATTAGTATTCTGAGTTGTAGTTTGCCGCCCAAAGCATTTGAAATGCGGGAATATTTCTTAGATATTAAGAAATGTTAGTTGGGATGAGTAGTACAATTATAAGCCACCTTTTAAATGGCATGGTTTCATGGGTCTTGCATTTGCAATCAGTGTTATATAGTGGTTCTTGGAAATTTCTTATATGTGTGTTTGTACAGCTGAAACCCTTTCACGGGCTCTATTCCTTAATCAGTAGCCGTGTCCTGCGTGGTGGCAGGCCTTGTACCAAAGAGTGTAAAGTAGCTTTGCTGCTGAAAATCCTCCAATGTTGCAAACCCCAGAACGAGTAAGCAAGCCAACCCTGAGCTGGTTTCCTTGGATGGCATGGCACAGAAATAACAAAGGCGCATGTCTGCCTTTTTGTTTTTCCCTGCTCTTTCTTTCAGGGAGAAATCCAGAGGATAGGTAGGGCTGCAAGTTGCACCTGCAGAGCAGTGCTTTGTATTTGAAATTTTGTTTCAAGGTCTGGCTCCCGCTGGCAGCAGCAGTAGGTCCTGTTAAAAGCCCTAGACTTTCCAGAAGTTAAAAGGCAAGGAGCGAGTCCGCTGGAAATGACGCGGCAAGGTACATTCAAATTGTAAATAAGGAGCAGGTACGTTAAGCGGACGGGGAAAAATGGCTGTGTGTCTTTTGTGGGAAGGTAATTGGGCACGGAGGCTTGGCAGGCGCTGGTGCGGCCGAGGCGGGGGCGACTGCCACAGGTTGATGGGCAGGTGATCCGGCGGCTTCCACCCGGGCCGGCGCAGGAGGCCTACCTAATATGCTGTCTGCCCTGAGGGCCTGGGGGAACGCGGTTGGATTATTATGTTAATGCCTGAGCCTGCTGCCCTCTTCCTATCCCAGCTGGGCTCCCTGTTGTTAGGAACTGCTTTGCTCTGACAGTGGAGTAATATACTTCATGATTGAAAGGGCAAAGGGGCTCGCGAGAAAAAAGAGCAGGCCTGCACAGATATGTAAATGAAGGGGGGAAGGCTGTAGGAGGGTTTGCGCGTAGGTGCGGATAGAAAGTTTATTAGGAAATGAGTAATATAAATCTGCTAATTGAATTGTTATTTACAAGTCCCGTTTCCTGATTTGTTTCTTTGTGCATTACCCCCCCTAATGCTGATGTACTCGAAGTGCTTACCAAAGCAGGCACTTAGGTTGATTTATTTTAAACCAAGGTGCTATAATACACTGGTACCAGCGTACAATGCTGACAATGGTGTATTTTTCAGGACTTTGATTACTGTTCCACGCTCTGCCGCTATATTGCTACACTGCAGCTTATAGCGGTGATATGATTCTTTCATATATTGTAGATAAGTATATCACCTTGAATTTTGTTGATACAAGAGTAGGAGGTAGATACAGATTACAGAAATGTATTTGTTATGGTGTTAGAGCAAATTGAACTTTGATTCGACGAGATGGTGACTATGTTGTGATATTCTTCTGAAGTCTTTTCTGCAATAGAATTGACTAAAGAGCAACTTGGTTTTAGAATGAATGTACGTGAGAGATGAAAATCTGTTCCATAAACAGATTCTCCACCCCCCCCCCCCCCCCCCCCCCCAGTGATGATGATATGGCCTGGTATACAGAGTCTTTCTCTACCTATTATCAAACCTCTATCAGTGGCAAAACTTGACTTGAAATACCAGCCAGATGTGATTTCTAACACACTTATTTGTCTATTTTACCTCCAAAGTGCTGATCACAGACTACTCGAAGAAATAGCTGTTAACCTAAATTAAAGTTTTTAAAGTGAGAGCTGTTTTTTATGAAATGCAGCTAGTGTGTCAGATCTAAAGTTGTTTGATAAGGGAGGTGCTTTTCTTGTACATTTAGCTGGTACTTGGTGTTTGTGTAAGATGTGATTTCTGATTGCTTCTGGTGTGTAAGGTGACTTTTTCTACTTTTCACATGTTTGTTTGCATATCCCAATTCTGTTCCTTAGTCTTGTGTTCACATGTATTGCTACTCTGCATTGCTATTAAGGAGGTGTGTCTGTCTTGGCATCGGGACCTCCTGCTGTGCAGGAAAGTTGGCAGCTCTTGCACTTTTGGCCTGGCAGTCGTGAATGGCAGTCTTGTTCACTTATGTATCGCAGGGCATCTTATGTTACTGAAGTAGTTTAAGGTGGAAAAGAATTCTGGATCTAGATCGCTTCTGCAAACTTAGTTTGGTCTGACTGTGTGGATACAGGATGTTCTGGGCTTAAATGGCATGAGAGAGTACAATTTTGCTTCCACCCCCCTTGCCTCATTGGGTGTCCATGATGAATAACTGTCGCAGAATAGGTAGTAGCAGTATCTGTGTTCTGCTGGAGCCTTTGTACTTCACACAAAATTATTGATTTCTTTATCAAGTTATCCTCAGAGTTCTTTGGGCAAATCAGAATGTGTTGGCCTTGTGCCTACAGTTTATCAGTAAGGTGAGAAGCTAGTTTTAACCACAAAATGCTGGAAAATAGACACATGTTATAAAAGAAGTGTTTTCAAGTTAAAGGAGTTTTTTCCAATAATTGCATTTTTATTTTCTTTCATATTGTATATGCACCTAGTTCTTTAGTAACTGCTTTAGAAATACAGAAGTTGGGCTACAAACCATGTTGAGTTGGGAACTTTTCTATTCTTTTTTTTTTTTCTTCCCCCTGTGTATGCAGTTTAGACTTTGTAGAAATGTTTCCACTTTCTTTCAGGAAAATGTGTATGTAAATATTTTGTTTCAGGTCAGGTTAACCTGGGTCAGTTTTACAAACAAATTATTTTGATGTAGTCCACATTTTCAGTGTAACTTAGGTGCTCTATGCTTTCATTTCTCTTGATAAACTGATCTCCCTGGCTGTACCTTCTCAGTGCATCATAAGAATTTAATAACAGTGCTGCATTGTGGACCAGCTGAAAAGCTTTGTGCAGAGACAAAGAAAGACAGATGCCATCTTCCACTAGGCACCAGAGCAATTCAGCTGGAAGCAGCAAAATACCAAAATGAAATGGTTAAAAAAGAAAATCTCAATCATTGTATGAAAAGTCGTGATTCGGGGGGGGTAACTTAGTCTTAAAGCAAATGTTTAAATCCTGGAATATCCCTAATGCTGGATATTTCAGTTTTCAGCCAGCTCTGGATATAAATGGAAACTGTAGAAGCTCAGTGAATGCTGCCACAAAGAGCATGTTCAACAGAGACGGCAAGTTTGTGACCTTTTGCGGTAAAACAAGCTTGTGTGTTTCTTAGGCTCGCACCCAGCACAGCTCTTGGTGAGCCTCTGGTCTCCACAGAACGTGAGTAGAATTCTGTACGTGAAACCCATAGGTTTTAATGTTTTCTCTCCACCTTTTCTTCAGAGAAGTAGTGGTTATATAGTATTCTATCCCATTAGAGAACAAAGCAAATTACTTCAAGGAATTAATAAAAATATTTTTAATTTAGTTGAGTCACTATGTATTTTATATATATGTTTATGTAATAAATATATATATGAATGAAAATTCCAAAAAACAGTTCCAGCATTTTTGTAGTCCATGATGTACTCTTACTGCTGGCCAAGTAGTTGTGAAATCAAGTCTCTGACCTAGGACCTAGACTTGATTGGCATTTGAGTATTAATCCTTGCACTTTAATGAAGACTAGCCCCCCTACCCCACCCCCTTTGGACTAGAGGGTATAGCAGTCCTGTTGGAAAATGGGGGCAACTAACTGATTAGAATTTAAACACATTTTGGGCATGCTTTAAAGGAAGGATGGTGGTAAATAGCAATGTTATAGTTAATTTGTTTTCAGAGAAAAAAAAGCTTGGAGCTTCAGTTGTTACTGATCCACCGCTGAACTCCTTGGGCAAATTTTGGGGATCTGTAATATGCAAAGATGCACATTTATGCAGTTTCTCACTCTGTGTATGTGTAACTTCTAGTTATATGAATTGTTAATTTAGATGACACAGGTATCTGAGCAGCATTTAAAAGAATGCAGTTGCATGTGTCAAGATTGTTCCTTTTTTACCTTCAGGCAGTGGCTATAGT
Organism: Pygoscelis adeliae; assembly: GCF_000699105.1. Lineage (NCBI taxonomy): Eukaryota > Metazoa > Chordata > Aves > Sphenisciformes > Spheniscidae > Pygoscelis > Pygoscelis adeliae. Next base: position 184,366 of record NW_008825167.1, read on the forward strand.
GCTGGTTGCTTCCTTATAGTATGCTACTTTTCCTTCTCTTTCCACCTCTGCCACAATGTTGCAGCATGCAGAGTTTTGGCTGGGCTCATAAAAAGGGAATTTCCAGTACCATACAATACTGGCTTACAGTAAAGCCTAACCTTTGGGCTAAGTTAAAAAAAAAAAAAAGTAAAAAAGTAACTGTACTTCTTTGAGATATGGACAGATACTTGTTGATGGGATGAAAAGCTCAATATCTTTTAACTGTGATCTGTGACACATTCTGACATGAGCTCCAGAGACCAGGGTTCATGGATCTGTGCAGTGGGCCACTTTTTATTTTACAAAGCTGGTACTTTAGTCAGCCTCCCCATGCTATGGCCTTCCTTGCACTAGTGTTTTATTTCCCATCTCCTGGCATTGCACTACTAAATAGTGAAGCTGTTCCCGGTGGTGGTAGTGACAGGGACTTTAACAATGCCATTCTGAGCTGGTTTGGATGGCATAGCAGTTAAAATGTCTGGTTCTGCTATTGCCTGCCCAGAAAGTAATATGGCAGTGGGATATTTATAGAAAAATACTGGTGCAGGTACAGCCTTACAGTTAATGCAAAGGGCACCTTTTAAAAAGTGGCCTTGTGCTTTCATTTCACTTCAGCAGGGAAGTAATACTCTTTGGAGTTGTGGGATGCATTGTTTAACCAGACCTCTAATCATGTTATGGATGATGTGGTTCCAGGAGAATCAGGGGACAAGACCTTTAAGTGTTTTTATCACAGCTTAAGATCTCAGAAAATGTGAACTTAAATAAAAGTATGTTTGGGAGGTTATTATTGCTCTGTATCCTTTTGAGGATACCTTCTGCAGTATTTTTTTTTTTTTTTAAAGAGAGAAAGTCACATACGGTTATGAAGTGTTTGACCGTAAGAGAAGATCAAGTTGGCAGAGTTACTTGTATACCGCTGTTCAGCTGAGTCTCCTTTATTAAATCATTGTTCAGCAGTCCATTTATTCTGGTGCGAGAACTAGTGTCTTCACTGCTAAGGTAATAAGCCTTGAGTCAGTAACAAATACATGATGTGCATAAGGTTTGTGGGTAGTTTTCATACCAAAGTGTCAGTAGATTCTTTCCTTTTTGCTCTCTAATTGTGTAGCATGGTCTGTTTCACAGGTCAAATATATGGCTGCTAAGGCTTATACTTTACAGTACATAGGTAGAAGGGGGAAGTTACCTTCTGTTTCCCCATGTTCAGGAAAATTATGGAAATGGGCTTTCCATTTGGGGAAAAATACATACAAAAAGTTTGGCTATATGCCTTCCTGGGAACCAAGAGCTTTCTGGCATGGCAGAACTGTATGAAGTTCATGGAGGAGTAGGTCAGATGCTAGAGCATGGAGTTTGCGGATAGTTATGCACATATGTACTCAGTATGAGAAAGCATGTGTTGTTACACGTCTGTCAGCTTTAAATCACTGCTTGCTTAAGTGTTTACACTGGCACTGGGTAGTAATCTTAATATTTGCATTTACAATTTTTAAGTAGAGGAGAGAAAAAGAGAAACTGCCTCTGTTTATTCATGTTGGTATTCAAAAGTCCACCGTAGATATTCAGGTTACTGCTCCATTGGGGTGCATGACGTAGGAACCAACACTGGAAGGCACAGTGTCTTATGAGTGTGATTTTGTGTTTTGTACTGCAGCTGATGGGAGGACAGGAAGGTTAAGCTACAGCTTCAGGGTACCACTGGGCTTGGGGTATGGCTGGTCAAGGACTGTCTCACACAAGGACGAGGTGAGAGTATTGGTGGCTGTCTCTGCTGACAGCCCTTCTCATTGTCGAAAGGAAATGGATCATGGTTGTTCGAAGGAGGAAATCTCTCTTCACCTTGGCATCCTGAAGGGATAGACGTGAGGTTGCAAAAGATGTGTGTTGCCTACATTTGTGTTTCTGGATAGGGCCTAGATAGGCCTTTTCCCCTGGTAAGCCTCGTGAGCATCGCACAAGTTTTGTATGCTACACAGCCATGTAAGCATCTGGTATGGGTGGATCTGTGGCATTTAGGATAAAGCAAAGAAACTGTGGACAAAGCGACTCAGCATTGTACAGCTGATAGCCTGGGCTAGTCAGGCACTGTGCACTGTCTCATGAAGCATCTCATCTCTTCTGTATGTGAGGAGACCAAGTCTTGGTTCTTTCAATGTGGAGATGGGCATTCCAACTCATGACAGAGGTTCTTCCCTCCTGGCTTCCTTCATGTGATCTTTCTGATACTGATGACGAAAGCTTTTGTTTTCATTCTGCTCGGTTATACAAGTAATCTGAAATAAAATGATCCAGCCATATAGGCCAGTGTTGCTTTCCAATCTTTGCTCAACATGGATTTCTTGTTACTAATCTATATATTAGTATTGGTGGAAATTTGCAGACTGACAAACGGTCCTGAGATCTGAATGCTTAATGTTTGCCACTTGAATTATTAACAATCATTTACATTCTGGTTTTACTCTCTGGAAAAACCCTTTAATGCATATACTCTCCTGGTTTTTAGTCTTCATCTCCTACTGCCTCTGAAGGAGAAATACCATGCTGCCCCTCCAGAACTCCCTTGAGTCATGCCAGTTGCTCACAGTAGAGAGAAGTTACCATTTCTGATGAAAGGAAAGAAAGCACGGTAGTTTTCCTTCTCTGTCTCAGTATTGCTGAAACTATTGGTGAAACAGAGAAATCCTTCAGTGGAGAGCACCAAATACACTAAATGTGTCTAAAAAGCCTGCCTTTTGGCATCCTTTTGATGGATGGTTTTGTATTTGTAAATATTACCAACAGGTGGTGGTGGTTATGAGGAGCTACAAAAATGGGGGAGTGGAAGACTGTTTTTCAACAGAAAGAAGTTGGCTTGTAGGAGGTAGGAGGCAATAACTCTCTGCCAATAGAGCCCCCAGCTTGTTTCCATGCACTGCTTGTGGCAGAACGCTGAGCCTGGCTGAAGCAGCACAAACTTGTACTTGGATGATAGCAACCTCAGCCAGCCCAGAACAAATCCGTAGTGTGGGCAGCTTCGGATCCATGGATCAACGAGGTGTTTTAGAGGACATCATTCTCTGGATGATGTTCTCCCGCTGAAATGTGAACAAACAGCGTATTGGCTATTCTGTTTTCATTTTCTGGTGCCTTTTCAGCGTCATTTCCATAAAACTGATGGTTATTGAACATTGTTGAAATAAAGAAATGTTTTCATATTGTCAGCACAGCTCTAGAGGCAGGTTGGGGATCAGGTGATATGTTTTTCAGTCAACAAATTGTGTTGGGCCACAGGGAACATGGCAGTGGATAAAAAGATAGTCCACTCCATATCTTGGTATGTTTTTCTGTTAGTGTTCTGGGGTTTTTTTTTGGTTGGTGGGTGTAGAGTTTGTGTGTGTGTTTTGGTGTTGTGTGTGTTTTTTCTTTTTTTTTTTTAAGAGGGTAAGGTTATGTGTACAGTTCCACTCCACTAAAAAAATTGAGTAATTCAGTATTTTTTTTTTAAGAGACTTCTTGAACATCAGTTCACATTTATAAGATTTCTTTGGACTCAAAATTTAGTTATCATCAAAGTCTGGTTTTTGGTTGGTTTTGTATTGTTTTTGCTGATTTTGTGGGTTTTTTTTGTTTGGGGTGGTTTTTGTTTTCTTTTTTAATGAAATACCACTGTTGAGGTGCCCTATGACATATACAACACATGGGGCCAAACTCATGTGTAAGATGCATACTACAACTTCTGTTGAATTCGATATGGAGTGTATATACATCTCCAAGGGTCAAATCTAGGCCCTATTTGTTTCTCAGAGATGATGCTGGAGTGTTAAAAAGGTTATGTGCTTTGCCTTTGAGGGGGCAACTGTGCAGCCAGAGACTTTGTTGAGCAGTTAACACTGCCTCTTTTATTTTTGTCATGCTGTAGCAGGATTTTTATATGCATTTTTAACAGTTATTTAAGAGTCCCCATATGCTTAGAAAAGAATCTGAATATATGTGCCTTTTTTAAAGCTGCATCATAACTAGGTTATTCCATCAATACAGTAGAATGACTGGGAGCTGCAGTTGGAACAATATGTAAAAATACAGCTTGTAAAAGATTTCCTTTATTAACTGTCATCATCCACAGAATATATGTTCAAATAAACGTTGTGTAATAACTAAATTTGAGATTAATAGGCCCCTTAAGAAACAGCGAAGTCATTCAGGATAGTCAGTGAAAAATAGCCTGTAAGACTGTAACATGCACATATTGTCCTGCTTACATGCTCTCTCTGGTGTCATTCCCATTTATCAATGTCGGCAGGCTCTGTTCTCATTAAAACACTCTTGCACAAAAGCAACTTAATTTTCTTAAGAGAAGAGGACACCTGATTCAATTTAGTGCTCAAAACCAGGAACTTGAATATATATATTTTTTCCTGTCTGAACTCAGATGAATAGTTATGAACAGCAACACAGATTAAACCTTATTAGGTATATTTATATTCTGTTTGCAGTAACAGTGCTGTGGCAAATAGCTTTCTACAGAGCTGTAACATCTTATTAATGGAAACAGCAGTTAAGACATGAGCTGCGGTAACACTCACATGAGATTTTATTTTTAAATAGGAGATTGAAGGAGTTGTTTAAAGGGACTCTGCCGACTCATTCAAGCTACTTCTGACGTCCTGCCTTCTTCCTCCACCTTCTCGAACTACACTGATCTCTTTGGGTAGATAAAATTTCCTTTTCTGTCCTGTTTGGTCAAACCATTTCCATCACTTTCTTCAGTCTTTTTCTTTCTCTCTTTTTTTCCTCTTTCTTTCTCTCTTTTTTTCCTCTTTCTTTCTCTCTTTTTTTCCTCTTTCTTTCTCTCTTTTTTTCCTCTTCTCCTTCTCCCTGTCAAATAGGAGATGTGGATCTATTAAATTTTGCATTAATAACACGGACACTGTAAAATGTTATACTACCACATTATGTTCTCTGCCCTCTACTGCAGTAGTACTGCTGGAGTCCTTGTCTTTCTCCAGATCTTTTCTGCTCTCCTCAATTTTTCCTTTTCTTCATTGTGCCATGTGTGTTCTGTATATCCATCCCACTAGTGCATGTCTGAAAATGATAAGGTTTTAACCGCAAGGTAATTGCGGACATACACAAAGCAGCTTTGTATGATGCCCAAGCCGCTCCTTCTGAGACCTTCTGAGGCTGTTTAGTTTCATTACTCTGCATCTGCGGCCTTGGCCCTGAAACGTCCTTTCCACAGAGTGGGGACAACTCGGGGCCCGACAGGTCCTAGTGTGCATAGCATGTGCTCTCTCAGCTGTGGGGTGCCTGGGGGACGCGGGTCCTGTGTAGGCATAGGGTTAGGTACAGTTAGGAAGGTTACCTCCCTAAAGGCTGCCAAATGACACTCAAGAATCAAACATTTTAGTGTTAAAAAAAACATATCCATATTGGCAAAAAAGCCTTTTTCATGTGGTCCACATATAAAGCTATGAGGCACCGTTGTTTCCCTATGACAGTAGTAAAGGAAATTGTAGTTCCAGTTGAGTTGTGCATAACAATTTCATTTGAATTCTGCTGATAATGATAAAATGTTGGGGTTTGACCCTGGTGTTCTGAAAGTTGCTAGTATATCTTTTACTCTTCTTTAATGTAGTCCTGCTACATTATTATCAAAAGGTATCTAGTCTAATAAATCCCAAGACAGTTTAGTTTGATACCAAAATAAAAGGAAATGGAACAGAGTTCAGAATGTATTCTGTATTTAATGCTATCGAAACCTTAGCATGCTTGTTTGATTTGCTGCCCAGTCACACGTACTTGCTGCTGCCTTTTGGTACACACCGTGGGGAGGTGCTCAGCCCCTTGGTTGTGGCTTTGCCTTTTTCTTCTGTCCTTCACTAAGTTTTGTTGCTGTGAGGACTGTCTTGGATCTTGTTGCTGTCACTGTTACAAATCTTAGCAGTGTTTTCCGTACCTATATTCCAGGATAAGGTGGGGGATGAAGGGCTGAAGCTTTGCGCTAGGCTCAGGTATGGGAAGAGGAAGGTTTCTGCCAAGTACTGCCACATAGGTTTCCTTCAGAGGTGGGCTGGTTACTTCTCACTTGAAAGTGCTCCAGGCCAGCCAATCCTCCCTGGAAATGTAGACCAGCGAGAGAGAGTTCCCTCAAGCCCAGTGCCATACTGAGTTGACTGAAATTGTACCTGCTTAATATGAAGAAAATTTGTTGTTTAATGGAGCTAGTGTGTACTACTTTAAACTCAAGTGGAGAGGTACATGCTCTTCTGTACTAGCCCTGTTAAGAGTACTGGCAGTGACTTTCAGTCTTTGTTGTCTCTGAGTTGATGTAAACTTGAATAATTGGTCTGTTGTTACTACTGCTGCTTTTGAATGTGGTCTGACCTTGCATTTCAATACATGGCTATGCATTTACCTTTTGAAAGGATCTTACCATTGATTTTATACAGAACTCTCCCCTCATATTAATCGTAAGTGCAATGAACAGTTTGCAAACACATGCAAATCTGAACTTGGAGTATTATAAGACATCTAAATGTTTTCATGTTTTATTGTTTCATTTAAGCTGACTGCTTAAGTCTGATATCTGTTGAAGCACAAAAGGAGAAAACGCTACAAAAAGTCATACAATAATAGTGACTAATAAATGCTTCAAATAGAAAATGAAGAGCCTAGCTGTATCGTGTGTCAGCACTAATGTTTATTTGTATCATTCCTCTAAGGATCTTAGAGTGCTTTTTAAGCAATGAATTAATTTTGATAATGCCCTGTGAGGTATGTAGGCAATATTATCCCTCTTGATAGAAGGGAGTTGGAAGCACAAAGTGTTTACATTCTACAGGGTCGTGCTACTAGGTACATTTAATTACAAATTGGAGCAGTTTATTCAGTTTACTACCAGTTTGTTTAAGCTGAACCAGAATCACAAATGTAAGTCCCAGGTTTGTGGGTATGAGAAAAATTTACTTCTAAGTTTATTTTGCAGGAGAAATGTTTGTAAAGAAAACTGCAAATAGAGTAATCAATGTGTAAGTCCTCCCTCACTGAGGCAAATAATCTGAATGATTGTAGCTTAATCTGTGGTCTTCCTGATTTTTTTTTTTCTTCTTTTGCCTGTAAAGAGTGTTTAATCATCTGCCATGGACGATTTCTGACACGTTGGAGAAAGGGAATTAAAAATTGCAAACTAGTATACCCCTGGACCAGTCGTGAATTGTGACTTTTGCACATGACTGGCTGAATACCTGAAGCATAAAATTTGTCTAAGATTGTTGTCTTAGTACCTATTATATGCTTGAGAATATTAAAAAAAAAAAAAAACCCCAACAACAAACAAAAAACCCAGCAGAAATCTTCCTGGTGGGTCAGGAAGTAGGAAAGAAGAGAAGTTGATGGCCAAAATATATACCACCAGAACCATCTAGTATCTCTCCTTACCACCTTTCCAGGTACAGAATTTCTCCTGGAAGTGGAATTGCAGCGTATTTTAAGTAAAAAAATTTCATGTCTCTAGATGATTCTCAAATCAGGATTGGTAGCCACTGATGTGGCTAAAACTAGATGCACAGTGTCCTTTGAAGTGTATTGGTTCTTGCCAGCTACTACTTTGTTCTTTGTGCATTGTTGAAATGACCAGGAAAATGGTTGAGGGCCGTCCAGCAGTAAAGTTATTTCTTTTGCATCACTAGATGTGGTCTGGCAGGCTCACCTGCACTGTGAGCAGAGTCTGGCCTGAACCCAACTTCTGGTAGGACCGGGTATTTTTGAGACAGGGAGGTAAGTTTAGCATGTTAGGGAGGGCAGGGCTAGTTTTTATGCTCTCTATCCATTTTATGTGGATTTCACTAGCTTTCCTGAAGAGAGTGAGTGCTACAGTTCTTTGAAGCAGACAGAAATGTAGCTGTCGCTCTGCACGCAAAATCTGCATGGGGAGGAGGGGACCATTAAGTTTCCTCCCAGCCTTCTGGTGTGGAAGTGGAGCCCAGATGCTTCTGTCTTTCAGATCTTAACAGTTTATTTACACTGTTTTATATAGCGAAGACTGTTTTGCAAGGAAGAGATCTTTAAGTGTGCTTAAAAATGGAAGTCTAGACCCTCCTTCAAGGATTCAGAGGCAGGACGTAATAAAAGGGACCTTTCTGCATCTTTATCAGATTGAAGTGGTCAAATACAATCAGTCTGTGTAAAAGAATGGCACATGTCCAACAAATACCAAAGAGACTTGATAAACCTGATGGGTTTTTTAATATAATGATAATAGGAGCCTTAGGAGGGATGTATTAACAAAATATACCTACAAGGACATCTCCTGTATTGAAACTGATCCCTTGCAGTAGGTTTGTGTGCATGGGTGTAATGTGTCTCACTTCCATGTGGCAAGAGAATCAGCTGCACAGCTTCAAATACAAGTAGAAAATCCTGATTTAATTCACACTTGTTGAAGAATTGTTTTAAGTAGTACTCGCTCTTGCTTTCAGCTGTGATCTCTGGCAAGAGGAGCTGTTTGGACTTGTGCCTCTTTTTTTATGTTCAAAAAAGGAATGCTGATGAGGAAGAGGTGTTAAAATATGTTACTGTAGTTTACAACTGTCAACTATAATGTTTTATTTAGCTGTATCTATTCAGATGCTCCCTCCGCAACATGGAGTGCCATATGCCATTGTCCCTGTTAGTAAGCAAGTCAGCAAAGGTTTCCCAGTCTGCATTTGTTTTTTGTATTTGGGCCGCTGAGGAGCTGCGGTCCAGTGCCATCTTTTATTGATAGGGCCAGCAGAGGAGGATTCTAATGAAATTATCAAAGCTTTGAATTAATTATGAACTTGAATAAGAAAGCTAAGCTCTCTAGAGCCAAGGATCTCATTACCCATTCATTTTCATTGCATCCTCTTATGGAGCAGAAGGCAGGTTCAGCTACAGCTCCTACCCTGATTTTGGACTTTATTCAAACTTGCTAAACTTGCTAGCATCCACTTGTTATTAATCTGTGGCTGGAAGTGTCCAGGGTGATTAATTTGGCTCTGCTCTAAATCTTCATGTAAATGGTAGATATCCCTCCTCCCTTTCCTCTTACCTTTGCTGTGTAGCTTTTCATCGTCAGACTGGCCGCCATACAAGAGTTTCTGTTCTTTCTTGGTAATTGGGGAAAGCTATTCAAGACTCAAGTTTTAACTTCCTGGAATTTAATGAGTTAATGTTGAGAAATAATACTGCTACCTTATATGTCCTGGATATTTAGGTAAGCACAAACACTTTTAAAGTCATTATCAAAATTGTTTATTTTCTCGTTTTAAAAGGCTATGGTGTGAAAAGTAATGATTTGATATTTTGGCCTCAGAAGTGTGGGGTTATTGTGGAGTGATTTTGTTGGCTTTTTGTTGTTCCTATTTTAAATTTGTTGGTCAAACTACAGATACTTCTGAATTTGTCAATGCTTTATTATGATGAACAATTAAATCAGTTTGCTTGCCTGGTTAATGTTCCATTAAAAATTGTTAAAAGTCTGTGAAAACACAATGTTTTAGTTAAATCAGATTATATTTATTTTAATTAATAGGTCAATATGTAAAAATTTTTCTGGCAAATTAGAACAAAAGCAGTGAGACCAAGCTTCTGTGTAATATTCTTAGTTTTTGTGGATATTCCTCTTAAGTCTACCGGCAAGGATTTTCTTCTCCTCCTGCTTTTGTCTGTTTCAGCACATTATTTATGAATGCATAAACTAGAACCTATCAGTCTTCATAAGTTACAGGCCACTGGCAATTTTTTAAGCAGTGGCTAACTGCCTAATGGTCTCTGTGTATGTGTGCATTTGGAGAATCTAATAGCTTGTTGGGCGGGGGAATAACATTTTGTTCTTGTACTATAGCTATTTTACCATTGGTGATATTTATCTTTTTCTCTCTTCAGGCAGCTGCTATATTTAATTCTGCTTTTGGAAGTTTTTTGGTAAGTAATGCATTATTTATAGCAAGTGCTTTAATAGTCTTATTTTTAACAGTATCATTGGTGTGTTTGTATCTTTCACATTAGTGTTGGTGGAATTCTGCCATTTAGCTGGCAAAAACCTCAATCGTCTTTCAATTTATGTCACCATGCCATTAAATACAGATATTACAATTTCTTTTCTCTTTGCTAAACTCTTCTCAAGAGTAGTGAATAAATTGTCTCTGCTCATGGTAAATTAATAATGTGTAAACACATCTTAATTTTCTCCTTAATGGGTTAACAGAATCTATTATTATGCAGATGTTTCAGACATGGGCATCAATATATTGATTTTTCTAATAAGGCCCATCAAATACTCATTATTTTCTATCAAGAGGCCATGGATTTTGAAAAGAAAACATGACCCAGCTGATCAGAGAGTAGATGCTAATTTACTCAGTGACATGTCATTTGTTTAGCATATTTCACTGTCAGTGAAGCCACTCAATGTCTCTGAGGAACACACTAAAATAGCTAGATATGGGAAAGCAATCAATCCAGCTGGAAATATAACAGTTTCTGTAAAAAGCTAAAACAGTATTTGTGGGCCTGGTGGTCTACAAAGATTCAGAAAGGACACCGTAAAGAACACTAAATAAATATATTTATAATGAAAGGAAGAATAGATTTCTTTTATTGATATGTTGTTTAGAAAGACATTAATGAATATTAAATACAAATTACTTTATATGTAGGCAAGCTACTGTAACTGATGTTTTATTTATTTAGGCAGCTAATAATTGAATTTGTTCTTCTTTACTAAAATTTGTGCATGTTTAGAAGTGTGCGTTTGCGATTCTAATCTTGTGTCTCCATTAGGAAGACTATCATGTATAAAATGATGAATGACAAAAGAATTCAAATTAGGAAATTAAAATCAAAACTGCAAGCAGGAAATAACTCACTTTATGCATAATTGTTTTATGAAAAGCCGGAGTTTGGGAGTTTAGGTATTGAAAGCTGTACTGCCAAGAGAGAAAGTTGTGTGGCATTGTGCTGCTGCTTTTTTGAGAGACCAGGTTAAAGTTAGGAGGGTAGATTTCAGTTGTATGGGTATAGTTGACCATTCACATTTTTAAAACATCAGTTCCCAAATATTTGTTCCTTTTTGTCACCTATCATGTTCTCCTCCAATGGGAAGAAGGTACTTTCTGCCTCAAACTGTGGAATCCCAGTGTTAGAGCAACTTTTAAGTCTATGTATGCGCGTGGCATTTCTCTTGCTGCTTGGCACGAGCTCCAGTTTCTCTGCTGTCCCTAGCTTTCAGTTGAGGAGGTTTCCTTGAGTACCCAAAGGCCTTGGTTCACCTGTCATTAGGAGAATGTCTTTTGACTTCCAATAAGAATTTAGGCCCCAGAGCATCTGACTACAATGCTGGCTCCTAGTAAAGCAATACAAACATATTTTAATTTCTAGAACCTTGTTTGTGGCTCTTTGAAGAAATCTCGGTTAAAGAAGCTGAGCTAGTTTGTGTGTTCATGTAATACTCCCGGTTTTGGTCTTAGTTTCATGGACTGATCATTGGAAAGTTCCATTTACATATAATTACCTCATTTCACTTTTTATTCACTTCATATTTTTTTGGAAATCTTGGAGCAGCGTTGCAGTAAACATTCTTGTAAAAAAGATTCCGTGGAAAGACTTTTCAAAAATATTGAAGATCAGCTAGAATCAAACCACAATACCAGCTGATTTTTTTCTAATTACTGATTTTTTAAAAAATAAAATTATGAAGAAAGTGGCCACTATTAAACACAAATACATACAAACACTTCGACACTTATTGTGGTATCCTAGTTTGAAATCATGATTATGTAGGGAATATGTATGTATGACAAAATAAATCACAAATATGTTTACTGAAAGCTTTGCTCTTACAAACTTTTCCAGTTACGCAGTTGATGGCATGCACCTTATGACTGAAAATGCAATGGGGTGGTAGTAGGCCAGGGACTGTAATAAGCAGTCAGAGTTGTTTACCGGTTTCACAGTGCTGTAAGTCTCCATGGCCTTTAACTGAGTGGCTCCTGAATGTCACTAGCATGTCGTCACTTACTTTGTAAGTTTTCTGTGAACAACTGGTGAAGCATTAAATATATACACATACACACTTGTTTGAAGTCAAAACTGTTCTATAAAATATGAAAATAATTAGCCTGTTTCTGAGAAGATAATGGAAGGTCCTGGTGGTGTTTTTGGAAATCCATCAGTTTATAATGGTGCCTACCTTATGGGCTTGGCTATAGGTGGAGATCCTATTTCCTATATCTTTAATTCATGATGAATCTAAATCACATTTGCATTTTTCTTATTAGGGTCTGATGATGCGCTGTCTGTGGATGGGCTTAGATGTAGTTATATACCTATGTGACCATAATCATATACATGTCCTGGAGATAATTTGGAAGGATCTGACTATTGGAGAGGCTGCAATTTTTCTTATGTTCCTTGTCTTACAATGTGTAGCACGTGGGTGGGTTGCTGCACTTGTGTGTAGCCCTGACAAAGCCAAGAGGACAGTATGTTGTCTGTTCTCAGACTATGCCCTGTGGGCCAGTGCCTCTGTACGATACTGTGAAGCAAGCTGATTTAAAAGGGCTAAAAGATGTGCTATGCTTTTAAGTCTTTTTTCCTTTTTTTTTCCTTTTTTTTTTTCCTTAAGACTAGGAAATGGACCTTGAGAGGTTAAATTAAAATAAACTGTGGAACAAAATGTCTGCAGGAAAAGACTCAGCATAATGTTAGAATGATACTGAGATGAGCTTATTCAGATGAAAAGGAGCACACTGTGATAACACAAAATGTAGAAATACCAAATATGTCTTGATGAGCAGAAATACACTTAGATTAAGCATTTGGAGGTGTTTTCACTGGTAAGGAGATTTAAAAAAAACTACCAACCAACCGCAAAGTAATTTCTTTTAAACTCCGCCAAAGCCCATATTCCTATAAATATGCAGGCAAAACAATGCATGGAGATACTGTACATATTTACACTTAGTTTAATAATGTCCCAGGTCTAATTAAAACACAGTGTTTCAAAGAACTAATTGTTACAGAAGAGTGTTTTTATGTAGCTAGATTAGTAATAACTAACGATAGATGAATTCAATTTACATAAATTTCAGCCAAGAGAACATTTAGAATCATACCACAGAGAATTGCTTTGAGTTGGGTGGATAATGTCATTATCTCCTCCCCTCGTTTAAACAGTTTGGTTTACAATAATTGTGGAACATAATAAGTGATTTCAGTTTTTCCTCTTAATGGGTTTTTAATAAAATCTGATAGCGTTTTACTAATACTGGGCGGTTGGTTATCAGCAAGGTTGCTACTGTAAAGCATGCAAATGTATGCTAAGATCTGCTGAGATAGAAAGCACTGAGGTAGCTGCTTCCACTTGTAGGATAGGATACTTTTGCACCTAAAGGCTAAAGAAATTGTCTGTTATGTTAAGTATGGGTCTGAGATTCTTAACATTGTATGCCTTACCATGCTTCCTGAGCATTTATATTCAGCTTCTAAAGGTTGTCCTGCAACAGAAAAATAATGCTTAATGTCCAAAGTGCAGAGCAGTAGGCAGGATATTGCAAAACATGCTGTGCTGATGATTGTTCTACGATGTTTGCCTGGGTGGCTCAGCTCTTTGGCTTTAGGTTCACCAAGGCATAGCCTGTCATTGAGGCTGTTCTTGCACTGAAGTGGAGACGTGCTCAGTTGAGAGCTAAACTCAATTTGCAGTGACAATATAATGCCATGTGCATGGAAGAAGGAGAGGGCCTAAAGTCCTAGAAGAGTATGTTCTCACAAAATGCTCTGCACTGCTAGACTAGAAACATCCTTGTCTACCTCTCTTTCTCTTTCTGCCTCTCATTAATCTCCTCTCTGCTTGAGACAGTGGGCTTGGAAACTCATGAGAGTATCCAGCTTGTGATGTGAGTGAATGTTTGATTCTTTGGTGCCTTGGGGTTGTGAACAGTAAGTATGAAAGGATCAGCCATCAGCTTCACCTTTAAACAAAGAACTGTAACCAAAATCTGAAGGTCTGTGGTGACAGGAAATCAAGAGGAGAAGAGAGGGTTTAGAGGACTCTGCTCTGGTGACTGTGGCACTCCTGAAAAAACAGAGCAAAGGGCAGCCAAAAATGAAAGTGTTGGTTGAGACTTCTTATGGTGCTGTCTTGGATTAGCTTCGCTTCCTCTATTGAAACCTATGGGATGAAATAAGGCATGTGTCCAGGCTACAGAAGTCAGTTTGAAGGAAGGAACCTATTTCAGGTGCCCATCATTTCATTAATCTCCCTTTTTCAGATTAAATATGTATGGTTTTGTTGTTTTATCTGACTATCTAAGCGGACTGAGCTGGTTCATATTGTTCAAAAATTCAAATAATTTTTGGAGCAGCCGCTTGGCTAATCAAATCAAGGCTAGTGTTTTATTTACGCTGTCTTCCAAATGAAAGCTAAAGCTAGCAGGGAATGTGAAAGTTAGCTTCTCACATATACACAAAGCCTAGTTGGTTAATGAAAATGTATGGAATTCTTATCTACTCTGCTTTAGCAGGCATAATGATTTACACAGCCTGACAGCACTAGTGCAGCAAGTAAATGCATTAGTCATAGTGTCCATTTTTCTTGCAAATTTGTGACACAGATTTAATTATGGGAATGACCAGCAACTTACAAATCTAATTTTGGTAGGCTGAGCCAACTTTTTTATTTTAATAACAATGGATTTTTTAGCAATGATTTCATTACTATTTAAAGAAATCTACCCGTATGGAAATAACCAATTGGCTGAATTTATTTACTTTATTTTACCTTAATGGATGTTGAATGGTTTAGGTTTATTTTGTTTTTTTTTTATTATCACTTTTTTATCTTAGTTATTTATAGGATAAATATCATTATCTGGCTTAATTATTTCTAGCATAAACATTGTAAATATTTTTCTAAAATCAGGCAAATGTTTGTATACCTCTTTGTTCCCTCTTAATTGTGTCTTTGCAGTATGAAAAGGGGCAGAACAGTCATCTGGGATTCCCTTTTTGTTGCGCTAGCTGTTTAGAAGAAAATCTTGCCAGGAAGTCTGTTCACAACAGGTGCTGAATTCTAGATTCAGTCTTGTTTAATTTCAAAGCGGAGCTGCTTTATGGTGTGCCACCGCGCTCTTAGAAGTGGTCTCCTCTTCCTCTGTGAAGCAGTACAGTAGTGCTGCTGGTCTGTGCTCTGAATTTGATTTGGGTAGTTCTCAAAATCCTGAGCAAGTTCTCCCTCTTAATCAGCCACTTGGGAAGCCACCTCAGCCTTGAAGGATGGGTTTTTGCATGAGTGGAAGGGAACGGCAGATCTCGGCAGCAGCGAGTCTTTGGACCAGGTATTATATGCCGGGCAGGAAGAGTTTGGATTCCGTGGAATTTAAATAATCTTGGGAGCCACTTATGTTGCCTTACTGTAACTTTCTCTTATTTTGTGGCTGGTGCTTGTTTCTCTCATTGTTATTTAACATCCTTATTTTGATTTCTGCTAGCTTGATCTGAAATCTCCGTGTAAGTTTGGGCATCATCAGCTGTTTCCAGATTTGCCAAGTGACATTTTAAAATGTGTAGGCCTTCACTCCTATTGCGTATTTGTGCTTCCAGTGTATAGTATGCTCGGTTTAATATCTAAGTTTGAGTTAGCTTGTACTATTTTGGTACAAGCAAGGTAGAATAACAAAGCTCACTATGACAGAGACCTGCTCGTGTGGGCTTAAGAAAAGAACCCGTGATGCAGATGATTATTTTGAGGGATGGCTAGGCATGTGCACCCATCCCAGTATTCCCTCTTCCTCTGCCACCCCCCCTGCCCTCCCCAGCCAAACTGACAGAGTGGGTGTCAGGTAGAAACAGGTGCAGAATTTTTTACAAAATTAAAAAAAGTCTGCTTGTCTATGAGTAATGCTGAACTCCTTTAAAATAAAAAAGGAGTAAGTAGAAAGGTACGATCATCAGAAAGTTAAAACGAAGTAAATGAAATCTTGCTGCCAAGAGACTGAGAAATCAGATAGGGGGATAACTGGAAATCTGAGTATTATAACACCTAGATGATGTGTGGTCGGTCTGATGACACAGTCGATTTGAAAAGACCAGTGAAGTCAATAGAGATTTACACAGCCAGCCAGCGCAGACTGTCTGAGAACCAGGTAACAAATAACAGCCCTGCTGTTGGTTGTCTTTGAAACATTAGGGAGGGGGAGGGCATGCAACAGTAACCAAGAGGAAAGAAAATGTGCTGTTAAGTTCTCAGAAAAGAGTATCCTCTAGAAGGCCAATGATTAGTCCCTGTAATTTTTTTTTTCAATGGCTGAGAGGAAAATGCATTGAAATCTACATAATAACAAAAAATGAAACTATTGGCTGTCAAATGTTTATAAATTACGTGGGCTGTAGCTGGTCTCAATGCTTTCTTAGTTTTCCCATTAGCTTTTGCTACTGAGCATTTAACTCATCTCTCTGTCTTATGGGACTCAAGCAGCAACTTCTTCCAAAAAAAGTTTATTTAAAGGTAGCAATAAGTAGGCATTAAATGTATCTCTTTGTATTCTCTTTGCAGTGCAAAAATAATTCATTACTATCTTTTTAAAGATAAATATTCTGCTTTTTCCACTTCTTCATATGACAGCTAGCAGTAGGTAGGATTTTTTTCTTGCACCTACTTTTTTGGTCAGCAACCCCATCTAGTGCTCTTGCTTGGTGTGGTACTTGGTTACTGCTTTTGAGACAGTACATTGAATCCCCACCTCTCTCATCGTTACTGTTCTTATGGATTAACAGGCTCTCAGGGAAAGAAATAGCTGAGGATATATGTGCAGTAGCATTTCCTGAGTTAGTAAAACAAGCAGCAGAAGTGGAAGTTGCTGGAGAAAATTAAGAGACGGAATTCAGGGTGTTTGTTGCAAATTGGAAGGATAGCGTGAGAGTTCAAGCAGCTTTATTCTTCCAGTCCAGTTGTCATTTATGAATTGCAAAGTAGAAGGGAGTGAAGTTTCAGGAGCTAAAACTGGGCATTCAAAGTACCTTAAATCCTATGATCTGACATATTTCTTCTGATCACGTAGTGTGGGGAAACTGGAAATGAAAAGTGCCCTCAGACTGACTATGGTGCAGTCATCTCTCTTGTTAATGGAAATTGAATACTGGAAATTTAGGAAAAGCTTGATTCCATTTTAAATGAATGCTAATGAATAATAGAGTCAAAAGAGTATGTATCTTTGGTAACTATCATTTGGAGAACATCTAGAGGAGGAAATGTATGTGTTTAATATTATATAATCAGGCAATTTGTTGGATTAGTCCAATCCACATCTGTGCTGATACACAGTTTTAGCATAAAATCAGTTTGTTGTCTAAGATTACTTTTGCCATAATTTGTAAAATTCATCATTGCCCTCTTTACTGTGAAAATATAGCATTTTTGTCAAAAGAATATACTTGTTTTGGGCTATTTTTTCTGGTTCTGCTTACTTTTTGTTAATGCTTGGGACTTGAAAAAAAACAACTGCACTAGGGTGGAACTTGTGTGAAGATGATAATATTGAAAAGGTCCTGGTACTAGTTTGTGATGTTTTCTTGTCTTCTGTTTTGCAACGGTTTCCTGTCTTTTTACTCCAAGACAAAGAAAGTAAAATTAACAGAAAGAAATATCACTAGTTCTGTTAGAAAGTAAGATCAAGATGTCCGACCTCTAGTTAAGTCACTGAAGTTTGTATCATGCGATGATGTCATATCACTTATTTGAAATTAGTTTTAAAAAATGGTTGCATTGAAAAGCTGCTCTATTTTTTTTTTCTGACAAATACTTGGAGAAATACTTAAAAAGGCAAACGTTTACACTACAGAACTTTGAACAATTCATTTGTAAAACAAGGTATTTAAAATTCTTGCAAATAATTAATTGTGTCTGTGGGAACCAAATTTTTGAATTTATTAGTTCTTTACGTTAGGTAGGTTGGTGCATGAAGGCAACTGTGTTTGTTATAAAATACGCCTGGTATGCTGAGGAGTCACCTACATGGATGCAGTAATCCATAATGGAGCATGGAGCTCTTTCTCCTTCTGTGTCCCTCTAGGGCTGTGGTTGAACACAAACATGTAGTCTTTTGGCCTGATTTAAGGGCAAATGTTCCCTGCAGAAAGATTTGGAAATGCACAAAATATATAATTTTCTCCCTCCCCTTTAAAAAATTAATCAAAAGGAAATGAAAATGTTTCTAGGATCTCCTGTTAATGTTATCCCCCAAAGTTTTAGCTTCTGATTGAAACGCAGCAATGATCTTTTCTCTGTCCTGCAGCTTTTAGTCCCCTGCATGTGCTGGGGCGCAGGGGAGTGGAGAGAAATCACCCCTTTGTTTGAAACAGGGGTATCTAAACCCGTCTTCTGCTGCTTCATTAGCACTTTGAACTAGTGCTGCTGCAAGGAGTCATTTCACCTGGCATCTATGTTTGTTATAAAATACGCCTGGTATGCTGAGGAGTCACCTACATGGATGCAGTAATCCATAATGGAGCATGGAGCTCTTTCTCCTTCTGTGTCCACCAAATGTGGATTCAGCAGCTAGCAAGAGTTGAATTCTAGAAAGTAGTATGCATGTTTTGTGACATCCCCTTACAAACAGCAATATCGGTGCTGTACCGTTCCATACAAACCTTCTTTTACCTTAAGGTGACTCTTCGGGGGAGGAAAAATATCCCAAACACATTAATTTATTAAACTTCTTGATTTTTGGCCCAGAACAGGTTAAAGCTCTGCCTGGATTTGGATGGTTTTCTTTCTGTGGTTCTTCTCTATCTGACTTAGCAGTGCCTGTTCAAAACTCATCAGTCCGTGAATCGGCTGTCATCAGTCTATTGGGGTAAAAACAAGAGGGACGTCATTATTACTATAAGCTGAGTGGCTGGAAACCATTCCCCTTGCTGTCAGGGTGACAAATACTGTCTCAATGGAAGTGCCAGAGGTTAGGTCAAAAGCTTTCACAAAGTCTTTAACTCAAGTAGCAAGGAAGGCAAGGTTATCATAAAACTGGAACTTCCTTTGGAAATTTGTGTTTGTTTAGTATTTATTACTGGCCTCTTTATGTAAAAACAACAACAAAAAAACCCACCCACCCCAACAAAACCCAAACCATCTTGGAGATAATTCCTTCGCCTGCCTTGAGACTCAGGCTTGCTCATACAGTTTATCACCTTTCTGGCATGATATGTGAGCAAATTCACCTCCCAGCATCTTCTTTCCTTCTCCTTCATTCCAGTAATAAGTAAATTGTTTATTTCTTGCTTCTACTTTTTGAAGAAGATTTTATCACAAAATTCCTTTTCTAAAATATTTTCTTGAAGGTACCTTTTTGGTCAACTCCAGTGTAAGGGCTTGTTGCAAGAATGGTTATGTGATGTCCTTTCCCTGTTAGTTGGTGGAAGGTCAGACTAGATGGTCATCTGACTTTATCTGTGAAAAAACTCAGTATGTTGTACAAAGCGGGGTCACACCTTGAAAAGACTGTATGTGAGCTCTCACAGGGTGAAGCATGTGAAAATTTGCTATTTTTTACATCCAAATAAAAATAATTCTTTTTACTTGTATCTAAATGTGGTGACCACCCCATGTCAAATAGAAAATTTTGTATGTTAATATATGAAGATGGGATGTTGTTTCTACATTTATAAACCATGCTTCATATTATCTCCTGGTTTTCAACCAATGTCTTGAAAGCCCAACATTGCACACTTTCATTGGATACCTTTATTCTCCTAGTGTTTAACTTGACTGAGACCGTGCATGACTAGGAACAGCTTTTTTGCCTGACATAAACCCGCTGGATGAAAGCTGCATGTGGTGTCATCCCCTCTGCATACTCTTTATATATCACTTTGTACTGTGGTATGATACAGGTGCTAGTGTTGATGCCCACCTGAGTGGAAAAGTCATTCTAGCTTCTTCCTCCTGGTGCATTTGGGGCATGTACTAATGGCCTGAAAATGCACACCTTGTCGTGCTTCATTGCTTAATTGTGGTCTAGTTTCTTTCCCACACTTTTACTACTGTATGGAATGTGAATGTTAACTATTTGAAGGAGAAATATATTACATAGGATTAGATAACATGAATAATGTGAAAGCCAGGATTTTTTGAAAACTCAAACCTTTTAATAAAATGGAACGTCAAATATATGAACGTCTTTCAAGAAATGATCAAAAAAACGTGAAAGTTTCATATACTTTTTAAAGTCAAATAATTATCCACCATCGTATAATTTTTTGTTAGATGGACAGTACAAAGATGAAAGAAAATTTTATAGATAACATTGCACTTCACAGCCGACTGAAGCAGGTGTTAGAAATGCAGATTAAGTATACTGACTAAAGACTATATAAATTTGAAGTGAAAATGCCACTGGTCTACTTGCAGTGCCCTGCACGTGACGTTTCAGATAGTTAAATTATTAATTTTATTGTGTGAGATAGTGCAACAGTTAGAGAGAAGGTCCTTGTGCATTTACAGTGTTTTTTTTCCCTGTAATTGTTTTAACAGTACATGATGAGCAGCTAACAGGATTTGCTTCATTGTGTAAGTTTTGCTGTGGAAAGAGAGTACATAATGCAGCTAGGTACATCTGTAGTGTAAGTTTATTTGCCAATTAGGTGTTTTACAGGAACATGCAATGCAAACACACAAATGTGGGTAAATACAATTTCTATAAATAAAGGAGACTGAATGTTAGTAGTGTTGCTGTATAAATCCTCAGACACTAGGAAATCTGTAGTTGGTCCTTCAGCACGCTCCTGTCAAAGTGGTATAAGGTGTTAATTAACAGGTCATTCTTTTCTGGACTTCATAGGCTTTGCATGGACATTATGCTTCATGATATACAGGTGCCTTACTTGTGTGGGTGGTGTGAGGCTTGTTAGGGTTTTGGTAGGAGGGCACTGGGAGAGGGGTCAGGGTGTTCTCTTTTCTTCCAGCAACTCAGTAACCTGCTAATAAACTGTACTAGCCTGTGAATTTAATTTTGTCATGACTTATCAGATGCCTGGAGCTAGTAATCAATCTGTAGGTGGTCTAATTCTCAGATAAATTAGAATTGGAAGTGGATTGGGAGATAGAATCTCTTAAAGAAAGTGAGGAGCAGTACTGAGGCCCTTGCTCAGCATGAGGGACCGTCAATTTTCTTCTCACTCTGGCCTGTTGTGAGAAGAGGGTGGTAGGATCCCTGCAATAGCCTCGCATCTGGCTAGTGAGGGAGACAATGACAGGGACATGGTGCTGTCCTCCATCACCTAGAAAGACTGCAAGAAAAGGACAGCTTTTGCAGGATTTTTTCGTAGTAAGTAGTCCCTGGATCTGCTAGTTCTAAAAGTATGTTGTCATGAAAGAACTGCCTTTTTTTTTTTTTAATAGGCAGTATTGTTTTGTCCATCAGCTCATGGCGTGTGGTATTTGCATTGGCAGCAGTTCTGCTCAGGCTGGAGGAGCTAGTCCATAGTCTGTAAATATCCTGTATATGGTTGAGAAAGCTTGGCTGTAATGAGTGGAACAGATATTCAAGTATCTGTCTAATGCTTCCTGGGAGATAGACAGCATGCAGCTGGCAAACCAGTCATTTGAAATTTGAAATGGTTTTAAGAGTTTTGCATGTATCTACTTTTTTTTTTTTCCATAAGAAGAACAAATAAATCCCAGATGTTTCACTGTTTTCCATGCACCTCTATCCATAGGCGCCTAGACTTAGCTCTATTTCTCTCATTTCTTTCTGATAACCAGTGCTTAGAGACACGCGTTTTTGTTCCTTCAGTGACAGTCATTGTATCCTTCCCTGTGCTACAGAATTGAGTTCCCTACAGTGGGTGCAAAATCATATGAAGTCGTATAAAGTCCCCAGAAAGACCACTTGGTGCATTCGTAATACAGATAATGCACTATAATGAAGTAGTTAGCAAAATAACAATGAAAATTTTACTCTAGCCTTAACTCATACATAGCATTTCAGTAAGATTTTTCTGGTTGTTGACTTTGAGAAACAGCTTCTATCCATCTTTCTTATTTTGCAGGCCAATTAAAGCAGAGCAGAAGACTACAGATAGTTCATTTTATAGACTGTGTAGTGGCCCCAACAAAAAACTATTACATGAATTCATGTGTAAAATGTATTTATTGCTTTCCATATTTTTAGTAGGTAGTTAAAAGACAAGCTAAGAGCATCACTGTAACACAAACAGCTTGCAAAATAATAAAATCTAGGTGAAGCCTAATATTTATAGAGTACTGCCTTGTTGTTTTGTTTAGTCACTCAGTTAATAAAAGTACAACTATGGTTTTGCTGCGCTCTTTTTTCTTTCTTTTTTTTTGTCCCCTCCTAATTACAGTGTGGGCTTCCCAGCAAAGCTGGCTTGTCTGCCATTTTGTCTTCCAGTTCCAAAATCTGATCAATGTGTATATGTATTCAAGTCAGAGAACTAAAATAGAATTTCATCATTACTATCTCGGTTTTCTTACTCTGAAGCAGAGTTAGTGGGGGGCTGATCCTGCCCTCATTCATAAAGATCTGTCAAAATGGGATACGTCACTCCAAAGACATTTGGAAAAATATATTATCGGAGTCCTGCTACATCAAACTGTGGCATAATTATTGCACCATAAATGCTTGCAAAGCATTATGCTGGCTCCTTTTTTTATTTTTCAATCCGATTTCTTTTAACTCTTGGGATTAAAATTGTCATGCTAATTCAGACAACAGCACAGTCCAGTGCCAGCTGAACTTGTATTGAGAACATCTCAAGCCAGTGTTATCAAATAATATACAGAAAATTATATCGTCTGTAATGTATATTGGAGGAGGTATAATTTGTTTTATTTGCTGTTGGAATTATTTTAAAAGCTATTAAAAACTCTCTACAGCCTCTTCCAGGTAATTATTGTGCGTTCTTTTAGGGGTAGAAAAGGCCATCACAGATAGAAATAAACACTACGATCTTATCAATCTGTTTCATAAAGCTGTTCAAACACCCTAGATTAGCATGATGTAGACTACGACTTCTAAGCGCACGTTTTGCCGCAGTGGTAGTCACTGTCTCTAGGCTGTCCAGATAAATTTTTGGTTATATACTTGGTGCATGGATTTCTTAAAGTCCTGTCAGAGTTAAGGAGGAGTTTCTTCCTCTTTGGAGAACTAGCAAGAGGGAAATCCAGCAGTCATCAGAATTC
Source organism: Pygoscelis adeliae (assembly GCF_000699105.1). Taxonomy (NCBI): domain Eukaryota; kingdom Metazoa; phylum Chordata; class Aves; order Sphenisciformes; family Spheniscidae; genus Pygoscelis; species Pygoscelis adeliae. The sequence goes on from NW_008825167.1 coordinate 207,587, forward strand.
AGTCGAGCGCTGTGACATGTCCAAGCAGATTAAAAAGAGGTTTGTGACGGAGAAGGGTTTTGGGACAGGAGAGCCTTGGAGAGTGGGAGGTCTAAATTAAGGTGATATATTGGAGAAGCATAAGTGAGAGAGGGTTGGCAGATCTCCGGGGAGTGCTTGGATTGTGCTGGCTTCTGCGCAGAAGGAAGAACAGCAAGTTCTGGGTCAGGCTGGACTGGGGTTACCCTGAGGCAGCCACTGCCTGGGAGCTCCTGTTTCAGGAGGGTGCACACACCACAACTGTCCTGCACATTCCCTCTGCATGATTGCCACACATCCTCTGCCAATCTGTTGTTCTTGCTCCTGTGGTTTCTTCTTGTCATCAGAAATACAGGATGCCTCGTCCATGTAATCATTTGAGAGCCAACACTAACATAATGTGTTTAAGCTGAGATGGGCACATAGCTCTTCAGGGTGTTAACATCAAGAAAGAGCTGCTATAGTGATAAACTTTTGAATTAGATTTTCCAGACTGATTCTGTTACAAATATCCCAATAGAAAAATAATTGTTTTATGACATTATATGATAAAGTTCTTGAACCGAACTCATAGGGAGTTCAGTTTTCATGGATAATCAGGCAGTAATCCTGTAGAGCCTTTGGACGCTATCCTCCAGGTTTTACAGGGAATATCTTAAATCATGGTGAAAAGCTAATCAGCAGGACTAAGATGCTGAGGCATGCCTTGTGCCATTAGGATTCTCTTTCTGATCACCTATAAATTAATTGACTGAAACATTATTTCAATGGAGATTTAGCAAATCAAAGAAATATTTTGAGGTACTTTCCTGGGTTTATAAGTACTATATCAGCTTCTCTAGTGCCTGAGCTTTGTAATGGAGCGTCAGTCCTTCCTGCCACTTGGGAACTGTGCTGCACGTTGAGTTATGCATGCCTGGCATAGTGAAGGTACAATGTGGGTGTATTAAAAGCATGTGGACAGAAATGTTTTTGAAGCTTTTTCTGAAAATTTTATTCTAAGAATTAGGGCTTGGTTATGGAAGGAATGTTTTCCTGCCTAATTGTTTTGAACTCCTTTTGAGCTTACTTCCATTCTAGAACAAAAGTGTGGAAAATCGTTATGCTAAATTAGAACACAAATACACTTGTTACAGCGTAAATGTATCCATACCTAGAGTTACCTTAGATTAGCTATTGCACAAATGCCTGAATTTAGTCTGTATTACACAAATACCACAAGCATCTCAAAAGGTGTTCTTTCTGTGCTTACCACTGACACGTGCAAAAGGGGATTTTTGCACTGAGATCTAGTAGTTGTGCACATAACAATGTTTTACATACAGAGCTATTAGATTTGCACTTAAAAGTATAAGTATCAGTCAAGCACACAGCTTTATCAGCTTAGGCCATAATCTCATACAGTATCTGTGCTTACAGTAGCATCTTGCATAGACAACGCTACTATCAGGAGCTGGACTGCTGACTTCCCATCCCATTTTATAATGTGTTGAACACCACTATACGTGCATGAGTTAATAGAGATGGGGAGAGAAGAAACCTTTTCAGTATAATTCTTATGACAGTATCTTTTTAGAGCCTGTTTTTTTTAATTAGAAATGCTCAGAGGTTTTGCTGTGTAAATTACAGAAGAAACATTCCTGAAGTCCTTAAGAAAGAACCATTCTTTTCCTCTGCATCATGATAAATGTAGCAATTGTGTGTGTATACTAGAATAGATCATATTGAACATCCCCTGAGCTCCGTTTGCAGACAAGTCCTATCTCCACCATGACAAAATTCCCATAAGAGTTTAAATTATTAATGCCCTGGAATCTGCGGGGTTCATATTGATGGCAAACTTTATCCCTTTATTCCTAAGACACATAATGAAATAGGGAGTCCCTCAAATAACTGCATTTCATGTTTAGGCTAATTTTGTAGAGGCCAGTGGGCTTTGCCTTAATGTGTGTAAATACAATTTTTTCTCTTTTACAGCAGATTGTGTGGTAGATGGGAATGAGACTGATTTGGCACTAATTTATGAATCCTTCTAGCATTCTCTGTGTGCTGCACCCTGTGCGGGCAAGATGCTCTAATTACACTTACTCTGTATAATGAGAGCTTTTAATGACAATTACTAATTGTAGTTACGGATGTTTAGGGACCATTTTTTTCTAGCTTAAGATGATATATTGACTTTTACAAGAGAAGACTTTTATTTTCACTTTATGCAATATCTGTCCTTCCTCCCCGCAGCCTTCACAACTGATAGGCTGACTGGTGAAGCTGCTAAGTGTAGCCACAGAGAATTATTGTTCAGTTAATTTAACTTCAGGAGATACAATTTTTCCACTGTTTTTTATTTCTGAATTCAAATCTGCACGTTCACATGTTCTTTTTCATAGCAATTTAGTATTTGGAGTGATGTTATACAAGTTGTATTTGTTTTATATAACAAGATAAAACTCTACTTCACGCTGAATATGTCACTGCCATGTTAAGCAAAAACATTTACAAAAGCTTCATTTTTTTTCTCTTAATGTACTGGTATAAATGACATTTTAATACGAAGCTGTCGATTTTAAATAGGAGTAGGTTTAATCTTTGTTCCAGTTTTCGATTAGATTAATTATAGTGGCAAACAGCGAGTCCGCTCACAGTCCCAGATTGCAAAGTTGCTTTACATAGGGCTTGCTCACTTTTTTTTAGTAAGGCTGTGAGTATACTTCTCATTGACTGTTGTCTTTATATATAAATACAGATTTGGGCAGCTTCCAGTTTAGCGGTCACTTGAGAAAGTGAGCTATCAATAATTGAAAGATTAGTTTAACACTTCTGAGGAAGAGACTGTTTAAGTGATTCCCCCCCCGGCCCTTCAATTTCATTTACTGGGGGGTTTAGGGGTATCTTTCTTTGCTTTGGTTCCTGCTGCTGGCAGTCTTGTATTGATGTGGGAAGGGAAGCCTTCTTGTAATTCTAGGGAAGCAAAAGAAGAGAACACGAGTATTGCCTGTTTTCCTTAGCAGCACTTAACGGCTGTTCATTCCCACATATCCCCTGCAGCTTGCAGTGTCTTCCATTGTCCTAACACAACTAGCAGTGGGACTGGGCTGGAAGACAGATCTGGTCTGACTATTAAAATAACCCTTTCTATGTTTATTGTGGCTTGCTTGTGCTTTGTTGTGTTTTAAATCCTGACCATGGCAGTAGTCTGGTTTATCATACAGCTGTCTTAAGTGAGAAGGTGGTATTCCAGGAAGTGGGAACACGAGTAAAAGGTTGGATGGAAGAGAAAAGAGAATGGCAGCTTCTGGAACTTATTTATAGCTGAAGACAACACTTAGGTAATCAGACCATGAGAAAGATTGTCTGTATACTACCTTATTTCTGTGGTCTACAAACCCTGAGGCCTTAGGTCTGATCTCAGTATTTTACTAATAATGTTTGTGTACTTCACATTTAATTGCTAATTCTGCTAATGTGGTAATGAAAGGCTTTCATGAAGTCAGTTCAGGTCTCCAGTAGAAGGAGCCAACTCTTCTACTGTGTGGCACAATTTTCAGAAGGAGCTTGTGAAATTAGAGGCTTAATTTGTCACTCTGTTAGCACAATGTGTCATTACCTTCTCAGAGTATTGAGTGTATGCAGATGCTTTATGACTGAAGCATGGCAGGGGCTGATGTCTATCATTTGAGTTCATACCTTTGGACTTACTTGGACAACCAAAAGTGCACAGATAGTAGCTGATACAAACAGCCTGGTTAAACATAAAACAACAATCGTCTCCTAGGACCTGTAATAGAAAGCAAGAATCCTACTTCTCCGTGTTCTGGCATTGGTTCAGAAATACTTGTGTGACTGGCACACAATGCACGTCGTGTTTTGCTGTATAGGCTGATTGTCCTGTGCCTATGACTAAAATGGAACAGGTCTGGGTTGCAATCACCATGGGTAGACACCCGCCTGCCGTGATTGGATCCAGACTCTGAATCCCACAGGCTTATATACTCTTGGGTGTAGACTGTATTTAGTTTTGCTTCCTTAGCAAAGGACCTCTCAGTTACATGTCAGGTTATGCTTGATCTCCTTCTTGAGTAGAGGAAACCTGGCCCTCAGGCCATGGAACTAGGATCTTAGTCCAGAGATCAACAATACATAACATGGGTGCTAAAGAAGAAAGTGAGTGGCACACACAAGGTCAAGTGCTGGGAGGCACAGCTTCTTAAGAGCTGTCTGTGAAAAGTGACAGCTCCCAGTTTCTGTTTCCCAGTAAAACTCGCAATTAGTAGAAATTGCAAGAACCTCACATAAAAGTAGGATTATCAGCATCTTGCTCTTGCAAAGGAGCAAATCTGGGTTGCTGAGTTTCTGAATAGACTTGCATCTCTGCGAGCAGGCTTAGCCTCTGATTTCAAAAGTGGAACTGCAGCCTGAGAGAACACCCTTGCAAGGATTTTGGCCCAGGCTTAGCCAGCCTGTTCTCTATGCTGATTATTTTTAGTCTATCTCACACACACCCTCCCCTTATCTAGTGATGAGTTGAGGCTTTAATTTTCTAATTACTCTTAGCAGGAACCACTTGTCAGGAAAGCAAAGAATGATGGGCTTCAGAAAATGAATTTCTTATTCACAAGTCTTATGCAACAAGAGAGTTACCCCTGGAAAACTGCAGACTCCAGTTTCCTTGTTCTTCCGTCACTGCTTCTGGGAGTCTTGCATTTGTGCCAAGCAGGTTTTCCTGCCTTCTTGGCTCAGTGGGCATATTTTTTGGCATTGTTTGACGTCTGTTGCTTACAAAAGAACCCGTCCTTTCAAAACTGGCTGGTTCCCAAGTCTCTCTATGTACTGCAGATTGGGTGGTGCTTTCAGCTCCCAGCCCATGTCTTCATTTCCAGTATTCTCTTCCCAAGCCTTCCACCTATATGTAATTCAAAGTCCATGCCACAATTAGTGGAAAATATGCTGTTGTACTGGAGAGGAATCCTTCTGCACTGGTGTGTCCTGTTTGCTCTGTGGCCACACCGTCCACTTGGTGCCAGGCCTCTGTAGCACGTGGAGGTTTCTGGTTGTGTTGGCAGAAGGCGGTGGTGGTCAGCATAATTGTGGTAGCACTGTGGATCGTGAGTTGAAGCTCTCTTCATGATCATCCTTAATGATCATGAAGATCAGGCAAAAAAGCGTATCACAGGGACTACAGAACCACTAGGAGAATTATTGTGTATGACAACATAATATTTGGAAGAAAATTTATTTTCGAAGCTTATATGCTTGAGTTATTTTTTTTCTTGGTTAACGGAAGTTTTTCCTCTTAAGGAGGACTGAAAATATGTCTGAAAGGGTAAAACTGAGTGTGAAAACCATGCAGGGGTTTACTCTGTGACCAGAGAGAAACACTTCCAAGTAAGTCACAAGAGGAGTTAGTAAACTTATCTGCTAGAAATGACATCTTGGATGTCTCGTGTCTTCTCTAGAGAGCTGTCAAGCCTTTCACTGTAACTGTGGAGTGATTAAAAGTTGTTCCTGTCTAACAAAGATATGGTAGCCTTTTGAGGAAACAAGTTGGTGAGCAGGTTTGAGGTTATTTCCTTTGCTCAAGCTTGTCAGTATAACTATAGGCTGTTAGGTCAGAGACTGTTGGTTTTTATGGTACCTGCCATAGTAAGATCTTTCTGTGGGGTCCCGCAGGAAACTTGAGTGGTGCAAGTTTTACTTTGTACAGCCCTGAACAGTGATGAAATGGCTGGGAGAGGGGTATTTTGTGCGATGCTTTCGTATAGTTTCTGTAGTCAGTCAAACCAGAGTCATTTTACCATGAATTTGGGAGCATGAGAAATGCACTGACTTCAATTGGTTGTTTAGGTGAATGGAACTAAAAACGTGAAAAAACATCAAATAGGTAAAAAACTGAACTTGACCTTTTAAAAGAAATGTTACGATTTGGGAGCTAATCGTGTTGGGGAAAAAAAAAAATGGAGGCGGGAAGATGGGTTCCAAAGTGGCTCAAAATGGGCATTAGGCAGTTTTGTGTGTTTCAGTGATGACATCCCAGCTGTTCACAGTTCATTGCTGATGCCTGGCAACATTGAAGAGCACTAAGCTTGCTTTGCTTGCTCTGCTGCTTTGATAAAGCAAGCAATGTGCTTCAAATGCTGTGGTTGTGTGGGATTATACTACATGTTTCAAATAAGGGGTAGCTTTTCCTAAATGTATTTACTCGTTCACTTCAAGTTACTCTGTATATTGAGGGTTCTTTTGGTAGATAGAGGCAGGGTGCTCAGAATGACAAATGTTCCTGTCCAGCAGCTGTCAGGGTTTTTTACAGACACTTTTTTTTTTTTACAGCCCTTTCAAAAGGGAAGTGTGATCCAGCAAAGTGGGATTTTCTTTTTTTTTTCTTTTCCTTTTTTTTTAATCTGAGGTGCAATTCCTCACTGACTTCTCTGGTGACAAAGCCAGTTTAAGAGGTGACAACCCTGCTTTCAGCTCCTCTCATGCTGCAAAAAAAGGTGCCAACATGTTAGTTTCCTGGGCTATGTTTTAGACCAGGACAGTGAAATGAGCTGAGTTTAAAAACAAAACCCTGGGTTTTATTTCCCCCACTTGGATCATGTTTATGATCCATTTTAGAAATGATCTCATGTGTATGCCTGAAGAGGAGGAGATGGTTAACTGTGGCTAAAGGAGAGGCGGCTAAGGATAACAATTTGTTAGTCAGCTTTGCTAGAGGAGACTGAAGTGAAGCTGTGCCTTGTGTAAACTTAAAAGGTAGAATTCTGCCCTGATGAAAATCAATGGAAAAGGTGCCACAGTGCAGGGTAATTAATGTTTTGCTACAAAACAGAAGGGTTAGAAGGAGAAGTTGCTTTTTGGGGGGTTGGGGGGAGGGGGGTTGTTTAGGTTTTTTTTGGTAGTATATTTTGAAGCTTATCTTGTCAAGTATTGAAGTGCTCCAAGCTATAGCCAGGAAAAAACAACCAAGCATGGTTCATATCACTCTCTCATCGACCTTACATCGACCTTATCGTGCTCTACAACTACCTGGAAGGAGGTTGTAGCCAGGTGGGTGTTGGTCTCTTCTCCCACGTAACAAGCGATAGGACGAGAGGAAATGGCCTCAAGTTGCACCAGGGGAGGTTTAGATTGGATTTTAGGAAAAATTTCTTCACTGAAAGGGTTGTCAAGCATTGGAACAGGCTGCCCAGGGAAGTGGTTGAGTCACCATCCCTGGAGGTATTTAAAAGACGTGTAGATGTGGTGCTTGGGGACATGGTTTAGTGGTGGACTTGGCAGTGTTAGGTTTACAGTTGGACTCAGTGATCTTAAAGGTCTTTTCCAATCTAAATGGTTCTATGATTCTATGATATTTCATTCCAGTCTTGAGAACTAAGTGTGGTTAGAAAAATGGAAATGCTATAAGCTCATACACTTACTCTTATACAGTCTTTCTGATGATGTCCTTCTCGTGGCTCTACTGGATTCCCTCCCTGGACCACATGACAAGTCATGTACACCATATTCTCTCCTTCCATAACTAGGATGAATGTCTTCCCAGCTGGAGAAATGTTACTGCTTTCAAACCCCTTTTGCTTGAATGGAACACCTGCAAATATTTTTTTAAGATAAGGTTACATGAAATCACTTAATTTTCAAATGCTGAAGTTAAGAGTTGAGATGCAAAATAGTAGCAAATGGGGATATAAATATAAGTAGCACTGTTAATACATTGTCAACACTGCCTTTTTTTTTTTTAAGTTATTTCTTACAATCTTCCAGTTGCATTTTTTATATCTGTGAGATATGTCACACAGTTTAACAGTGAAGTTAAGACTTGGTAATGCTTCTGATTACCAAGGGCATGGATATTACAGGAAAGGGTCCAGAAAAAGCCTGCTAGAGTACTTAAATCAGATGGAGCCTGAACTCTTCTGGCTTTTGTGCAATAAATCAGAGGAGAAATGCCCTTTGTGAGTACCAATGTTGGATCAGTGGAGTAAGGGCTACACTGCTCCAGAGGGAACCTCTTACCTCTCTTATCTGCTGCTTGATGAAGCAAAGTGGGGGAATCTTCAGTCCTCATTTATTTATGGACAGGTCATCTTATCCCCCAAAAGATGAATAAAGAAACAGTCTTTTCTGTATTATTCATTGTTAATATGAACTGTGACATGCATGTGACACAGACAGAGTGTTCTTTGTTTCTCTTAGTAACCAGCCTCTTATCAAATGCCAGTTCTTACCTTCCTAGTGCTCAAGCAATGGCAGCCAGCACAAAAATAATGCATATTTGACGCTTCCTCTTAATCCATCGTCCTTGCCAGCCTGTTACACATAATTTTACGTTAAATGCTTTGAATGCTCTGGGTGTGCACTTTGCAAGGTCTCATCTTGTGCTAGATCTCAATACCTTGTACTTGAATTCACTATATAAATACCTACTGAATCCATTCTGTTCTGGAGCATATGAACAGATAGGTGCACTTGTTCACTTCATGCCATTACAGTTAACTTCTGTGACTCTGACTGTTAAAAATCCAGTGGAAAAAAAAAAAGGAAACCAAACCAGACAAACCCCCTCATACATCTATCTGTCTTTTGGCTTTTTTTTCTGTCCTCTGGGATTTTTAATGTATGTCTCATAAGCCAGGTTATAGACTTTTGGAGGAAGAGACTGCCTGATACATACATACAGTTCGCTGCACATTGGATTGTCTAACCATTTAGCACTACTGTAAAACAAATAATGCAAATAACTGTTCTAGTTATTGTTCTAGAGAGTCCCCTGTTAATTTGTAGGTAAGCACTTATATCTTCATTTTTTTGCTTTTGTTTCTCCTGTATGTGTGTATGACAGTTGCATACAGATGAAATAGGAGACTGATTAACTGGCAGTGTAGAAGAATCAGTGAAACCAGCTACTCTGGCTCTTTGACAACCATTTGCATACTAAACTGCACAAAAAGGAGAGCTGCTCTTTAGTCTGTTTCAGTCACAGCAGCCTAATGAATTGTCCATAGCTATGTAAGTTATTAAACATAATTTGTGCTTAAGGGTTTTTTTAAAGAGTTTATTGTATTCCTTTTAAAGATAATCTGTTGGTGCTTTGGTACAAAAAGGAGGATTTGTTTTCACTGTACCATTAAATAATTTGACGTTGTACCATTTCTTTTTAACCTACTTGGATAATATTCCTTTCTGGCATTTCATTATACAAATAATATTTGATGTGAGAGAGAGAGTGTTAAAATTGTGTACAAGAAGAGCATTTAAGAAACCCCATTTGTTCCTTTAATTAACATTTAGCTGCCTGTGTTCTTTCCATATGCAATCAAGGCAACATTTAAGAAAATACTGTGTTCATATATGCCATTTCATAGAGGAAAGACAAAGAGAGTTTGCCAGGGCAAAGGGCAAGGTCATCAATTTGTATTCACTGAATGTGACATATATTGCATAAAGAGGATTTGATCAAACCTTTTTAATGTACTTTGTTCAAGAGGTTGAAAGGAATACTGCTATAATTGTCTACACTGTATTGGCATAAGAAGGACAGATGGCTACTAGAGAACTCTTCACAGGTTTTCCCTTCAAATGATTGTAAGTATATGATAAGTGAAATCCTGTTTTCGGATAGGATTGCGTTGATGTCAGTAAGACAAACGCTCATACATCCATCTGCAGAATTTCCCCTAATCCAGATGCACTAACGTAGAACTAATTGATACTGTAATTCACGTATTGGTTTTTTTTGTTGTTTGGGTTTGTTTTTTGTTTTTTTTAAACAAGTTATTACTGTCCTTAATTTTGAGACTGAGCATGTCCCAAGATGGAGATGAACGAATAAAATATACAGATGGCTGTGTTCTATGTATCTTGTTGACCATGGATGGTCATACAGTTTCAATAAAGTAATGCACTTTTTATCGTGTCTGATTCACAATGCCATTTTTAAAAATTATGGCGGTTCGTGTTTTTTGCCTTGTATATACCCATTAACTGGATAGTTAACTTTTCAGGCGGATTCAGCAGTGGAACAAGTTTTTACGTTTATATTAATAAATTTTATTTTTTTAAGTTTTCCACACTTCTTCATGTCAGTGAATGCATTTGCATTTACTGTGCGTGTGTCCTGGTCATCTGAGATTCTGTAGTATTTTGCTTGCCTAAAAACCTTTTCCCGTTTTACACCTTATTATTCTATTGGATATCAGATTTTGTTCAACAATTTATTTTTGTCTGTCCTCTTTGTCCAAAAGAATAAATATCATGTTGGAGGAAAATCTGATACATTTTGCTAGCAGATCTGTAATACTGAAGTGCATAATTTGGCAAGAGCTTGGGGCTATTCTCCTAGCTATTGGACATTTTACATCCCTCAGCCACCAGCGGTACATCTTGATTCATTAGAAAACAGTGAATGGGTAGGCTTTGTTTTCTCTGTAGCCTGGAAATGTTCACTCAGAAAGAGAGCAGCGTCCGTTACGATGTTTTAGCTGTCTGTATAAGAAGCTGATGCACTGTGCTGAGGCAGTGGATCAGCAGAAAGCATCTAATTGCTAACAGAGATGACATATCTCAAATAATATTCACACTGACCGAGTGGTCTTGGAGGTCGTAGCTGCAGATATGTTCATCGAGGCTTGTACTGTGGAGGTATTTATTTCTAGATTCTGTGCCTGAGTTACTCAGAAGATAACTTCAGTGGAAAGGGAGTTTTTGTGCCACTTTGGCCTTTTAGCCTATTTTTTGAACTCGCTGTTCTTTCATAGCTCTATCTGCAGTTTATTAGGGAGCTTTCTGTTGGATCCATTATTCTTCAAAGACTTAATTAAATTGTACAGTGTAATTAATCTGTCATCTTAATTTCTGAAATTCTCCTAGTGTGTAGGTAATAAAACAACAGAGAGATTCTGTGGCTGCTTGGTTGTATTACGAGTCTGGGTGGAAACAAAGAATATATTCTTTTGATGAAAATAAGTTTATACATGGATGGCTGAGACTGTATTGCAGCAAACAACGTTTGGGGTTATTCAGCCTGGAGAGGAGAAGGCTCCGGGGGGACCTTATTGAAGCCTTTCAATACTTAAAGGGGGCTTATAAGAAAGATGGGGACAAACTTTTTAGCAGGGCCTGTTGTGACAGGAGAAGGGGTAATGGTTTTAAACTAAAGGGGGATAGATTCAGGCTAGATATAAAGAAGAAATTTTTGACGCTGAGGGTGGTGAAGCAGTGGCACAGGTTGCCCAGAGAGGTGGTGGATGCCCCATCCCTGGAAACATTCAAGGTCAGGTTGGACGGGGCTCTGAGCAACCTGCTCTAGTTGAAGATGTCCCTGCCCACGGGGGGGTGGGGTGGGGTGGTGGTGATGGTGGACTAGATGACCTTTAAGTGTCCCTTCCAACCCAAACTATTCTATGATTCTATTCCATGATTCTATGAAACATAAAATCTGTCATACTGGGACTGACTGAATATTCTTTTTCTATCAGTGGCCAAGAGCAGATATTTAAGGAACGCTGTATTTAAATTTCAGGGAATTCATATATGACACTTTCCCCTAAAGTTCTCATGCTCTCCAGCTCTGCATTTCCTGAGCTAGTTATAATTTCTGTGTATGTAATACATTTCAACAGGTTTATCTTCTGTGAACTTGTCCTATTTTCTCTTCAACCCATGTACGTGCATCCGGTTGTAAAAGATAAATGGTTTTAAGGAAAGAAATGTCTGGGATGAGTGTTCTTTTGTTAGGTTTAACCAGAAGGTTCTGCCATTTGTTCATATGTTGACTGTACTTACTAGCTACTACTATTTTATTGAAATAGTAGGGCATCGGTATCTCAGTGGCTCACACACCAAATGGAAAACAGATAGCTCTTTGAATGCAAGTCTTCAAAAATAAAAAAATACTACCTGCAGGAACAAGGTACAGCTTTAATACCTGGTTTGAGATGGGCATCAGAAAAACTTGCATTTGTTTGCTGCTTGGTTAGGACTGTCATTCACTGAGGAGATCATTCTCTTCAGGAGACTGGCCCAAAGTTTTGCTTTTGGGATAAGGAACAGACTGGAACTGTTTGGGCAGAGGCTTATATATCTAACCTGTCTTTCCTCTGCTTTTTCCCTTTGTTGCTTCGAATATATCCCTTCTGATAATTTCAGCTGTATATCTTGATTTTGCAAACAAAACTTCTGTGCAAAACAGTATCTTTCAGTAGTCAAAAGCATATAATTTCAATTATACCTTCAAAAAAACCAACCAAACAAGTCACAAGATGCTTGTGTGTGCTTACAGAAATGCCTGTGCGCACTGTTTGACAGGTTTATCTCATAATGTTAAAAATATGTGGGGAGGGTTTCTTTTGTTTTTTAATGTAGCTATTGATAGAAGGGGGGAATACAAATGTAACAAAGAATAACTAAACAGGCTTTTTGAATCTCACTTCACAACAGACATCAAAGAAAAATGCACTGCCACCTGTTAACATGGTATGAAAGGTTAGCAAGTGTGCATTGTTGTCTACTAAATTATTTTGCTCTTTTAAATCAAAGTTAAATAGTTCGGAGATGGTTTTATTTCAATAGGTGGATCCTCTTTTAATTGTATTACTTCTGACCGGTTTCTTACTGTTGTTGGGATGGGAGACGCTTTTCAGTTTCATGCTCGTTTAGTCTTTCTGGGGCACTAAGCAAGCTGAAATAAGTTTTTTGGTGGTTTGGGGTTTGTTGTTCCTTTTTTTTTTTTTAACTAGCAGTCACTAAAAAAAATAAGAAATAATTAAGCACAGTGCTTATTAAAAATCATTGCTGATCCTTTTGGTGTATGCTCACTATTTTGAGCATGTGTGCACTAACAGGACTTGCATAAATACCTTGATTGTTCTGTAGAGGGGAAAAAGAGCATGACATATGAAATACCTCATGCCAACATAAAGTTTCTTTAGTCTGCACATTCTTTAGTTCAAATACAACTGTTTTTATCAATATATTTCACTTGTATCATTGTATTGTCAGCTCAATTTTCATAACGTTACGTTAGAGCTTGAAAGCCTGAAAGTGTGTAAGCAAATGTATGACACAGTACTACACTGAGGAAGGAAGCTTTCCAGTTGTGCTGGTGTTGGTTGGCTCTGAGTACTTGTATGTAATTCTGAGATATTTGCAGGTTAAGGGAAGAGTGTCGCTGATAGGCAGTGCCAGGCTCAGGAAATATGGGTAAATGCCATAGTATGATATTAGCACAGCATTTTGATCTACAAGAGTAGGTAACTAGCATGTATGCAGTCAGGTTAAGAACTGGGATGAAGGAATGCCCAAGCATTGCAATAGACCTGTGGCTTCAAGGGCCCAAGGTTCAGCATAGAGGGAGTCTTATTTTCTGAAGACTGGGCAGGACTAAAACTCCCACTTCTTGCTGACTCACTCGGGTGTCCGAACACATAGGCTAGAGGTACTCTGTATTCCACTTTCTGGTATCTGCAGGCAGGGGCCCGTGGCAGCCCAGAGTAAGTTGTTCAGCTTGTACAGGTCAAACATAAATGAAAGTGAACTCTGCATGTGAAACACTTGTGTTTCTTTCCCTTTCCATTCCTCTGAACAAGGCAAGGTTGCATCAATTTGCCTATCCATACTTTCGCCACCCGTGTGAAATGGAATGTGTTTGCAAAGCGCACTGTGATAAAGATAAGCTGCTTTCTCTCCTCCTTCCTGCACCTGACGTCCAGGTGGGTAAATCTCTAATGCAAATGTGAGCTGCAGAAGCTGAGTAGAACAGCAGCTTCTCCTAAGCAGAATGTCAAGATAAGCTGGTAGACTAAATAAATTTGAACTTCTTTCTGTGTCCACACGTGAGAGCACAGAAGAGAAAGCAAAGTTTGGCTTGAAGCATAGGAAGAAAATACAGCTTCTGCTTGCAAATTTAAATGACTTAATACATGAAAGGTATGGAAAGTAAAAACCTTAATTTGTTGTTATTCAAGATACATTAATAGGATAATGAAAAAGTTTAATTACTGGTATTTATACTGTGTCTGCAAAGCCTACCATTGTTTTCTTCCTTAGTGCTGTATAATTTTAAGGGAGCAACACAGAAAGTTGAATCCTGACTTGACCTTGTGTGCCTCGCTGTTCAGCTCATTGGTTTCCCTGTAGAAACAGAAACTGACACTGCCTCACTTGAATTTTCTTCAATCAATATGAGTGTGGCACAATACAAATTATACAGTAGAATAGTATTAAAGAAAAGCTTATCTATTGATACAGATGGCTACAGAAACAGGTTTTTATCTAAGAGCTTTCAAAGTGTTCTTTATGAGTGAAATGGGACCCCATGGAATGAATTATGTATTTTGTTACTTTTTTAGATGCAGACATTCTTTTCAGCTGGTTTTAGCAGTGTAGAATCTTCCGTATAAAAGTTTGTAGAGTAAATGACTGTTACTGTACATCTAAAATGTAGCTATATAAAAACATGCATATATTTTTGTAACTTTTAGAACAAACCCTCTGAGGTTATGCGTTGTGCGAGTGCAAGTCTACAGCAGCAAAACTGTTAATTTGCCTGACTACAAATATTAAGCATACTATATCAAATAACTGCCAGGAACAATTCCCCACCATTCCCTGTGACTTCATTTTAATTGATTTTTTTAAACTTCCAGCTTCTGAGATTTCGTTTACTCTGACAGGATGTTTATTAAATGTGTAAAAAGAAAATTGTTTCGTAAATTGTTTCCGAGAGTGTTTTTATCTTCCATAAATTGGTGGCTCGTTTAACAGTTTCCATCTACCTTTGTTTTCCACTCCTGCTCTGCCTCATTTGTTTCCTTATTGGATTTGATGATTAAATACTGATCAGCTGCTGGTCTGATCAGCTGTGCATATTGCTTTCTTTTAAACATTGTTCATATACACCCTGAGGACAGGGTTACATACACAGTTATAAACAGAGCGGGGGGGGTGGTGTTTAGTGGTACCGTTTGATCTGTTTTACAGATGGTGGTGAGCTTGACAATGAACATTTGTAAAACTGATCATTGAAACAGACCTCTGTGTTACAGCAGAAATAAATGACACACAACTGTCCAAAAGGGCTGTTGGTTGGTTGCTTTACATTGCAGAGCTGTGGTTTGTTCAGGCCTCTGATGCTAAACAGAATATTGATAATGCTTTTATGAGGATTTTTTTTCTGTCTTGTTCTCTTTTTTTTTTCTTTAAGATACTGTATATTCAATCATAATACTGTGCAGTCTGTCATGTCTTGCTGTGAAGATTCGTGAAGGAACATGAAATTTACATATAAATCTAAATGATTATTTTCTCTTTGAAAAGCAGAGATAACTTGTGCAAGTGTAATACTACTGTTAAGTGCTACCTCTGAATGATTTGAACAAATCGGGATAGTTAAGGAAACCCTCTCAGGATTTAGACTGTACTTCAAGTGGAATACCAGTCTGTTTGCTGGGAGAGATCGTAATATTTTATTTCTGCTTGAAACAATTATTTCTGAGTAACCAAATCCTATGAAAACACTGGAAGTTTAACAGGAACAAGAGACATCTTAAAAACTGGTATTGTGTATAGTCCAAATTATGGGAACCATGGTGAATTCGTAACTTTTGGTAGACTGGTACAGTTGGTGACAGGGCTAACTTTGGCACTTCATGAGTCAAATCCAGACCTATTCTAAAGCCATTGGAATCAGTGTATTTACAGTGGTGTAAAGCTGGAACATCACAACAGTGAAATGTACATTTTCATTTGTTTGCCCATAGCTATATATGAATGGTGCCTACTGACTCTAGTGAGAGCTGTGAATAGTAATTCCAGGGCTGGATTTGTCTTTTAGTTGTTTATCTCTATTTCTGAAGTACATTCAAAATGAACTGAACCGTTGAATAATTCTGTAAAGTGTTGGTTCTTCCAAGGATAATTTAAATCTCTCTGTTGTTGGCTTGGGGACAGTAAGTTGGTCTGGTAGCAGTAAGTTCTTTTGCTGTCAAGACTTCAAGCATACTTCTTGATACACTGAGACTTTTTGCAGGTATTTACAGCATGTGAGATAATGAATATTAGTTCAGGAATACAGTTTTCATTTTAAGTATGCATTAATAGCTTTCTGTATGCTGTGCAAAGTTACGGTAGGTAAAACTTTTCAAAGTACCTCATTTGATGTCAATCGGAGTTTCACTCCTAAGCCCTTTATTCTCTCTCTTTTTTTTTTTTTTTTTTTTGAAAATGCTTCTAGGCACCTTTGTCTGTCCTTAGTGAACTAAGTAGTTTCAAAAAATCCAGTCAGTGGGAGTTACGCATCTAAGCCACTTGATCCTTGATAATCTAAGGAGCTAGGTGTGGTCATGATGAGTATCATTTCACTTCATTGTAAAGTGCTTGGATCTGTGGCAGGTGTTCAGAGGCATTCCCTGGCTCTTGCTTCCAACTGCTGATGAATTTTTTTTTTATCGGTTCTGTAATGTAAAAACAGGTACCAGAACATGATATCCATCCTTCGGTAAATGACCTGATGAGGCAAGTGCTTGTCACTATGTGTAGAAAGTAAACACAGAGGTGCTCTTCTCAGTCAAGATGGCAGCAGGTGTGGGCATGCAGAATAGAGGAATATTGGCACCGCCGTCATTTTACTGACATGTTTTTTGGCAGCTACAGACTTGCTCACATTCAGAGAGATTATGAGATGTTGTCAAATACAACTTCAGATTCAGGAAACTCAGTTCTACTCTGGTAGCACTGTAGGCGCTTGATCCGTTATGGCTCTACCCTTTGATCATCTTTGGTAATTTTATTCTTTCTCTTCTTTTATTTTTTTCTTTAGACTTTGCTCATGCTGTGATGTTTAGAAAATGCACAAAAGCTAGGCAATTAGGCCATATTTGTCTGAAGATCTATGCATGCATGTACATTGCATAATGCTACCTGGGACACAGCCAAACACAAAACCCCCTAGCCAACTCTGTACCTAGGTCTTGCAAAACCAGTGCTTCTGCATGCCCTGGGTGTGTTACACTAGCTAGGCTCATCTTGCCTGGTGTCCTAGTTGGCTGCTCGTTCTGACCCAGGTAAAACAGGTGGATACAAACTAGGACTGAAAACTTCATAACTTCAACTTTACAGTTGGACTTGATGATCTTAAAGGTCTTTCCCAACCTAAATTATTCTATGATAATAGGGGTCTTCTGTATACTGTGGGGAGAAGCATTTACACCATCTAACTTCAGTGCCCAAGTTAGATTTCTGATGGAGTTTAAATACAGAGCCCTCCTAACCGATATGTTTATGTGTCTTAATGTTAAGGGGTCAAATATCCTTCCCCGCCAGTACACTGTGTTTAATAGAGTAGGTTCTACCATACTATAAATTGATAATAATTGATCTTGCACATATATTATTAGATTTGTAGAAATAGGCTCAAATTAATTTGTATTTTTTCTGTAGTTTGAGCAGCTTTTCAGATTTTTCTGCATTCTTAATTTCTCAGCACAGTTGTGTTTCATAGTTATTTCCTGAAAACTATTTCTCTCTTTTTGTTTGACTGGAAAAAATATTAGCCATAGTAACCGCAATAAACATGTTTGTATAGCGAATGGTAAAACTTCTATGAAATGGGGTTTGCGTCATTAGCTGTCAGGGCTGCAGAAGATGAGTAGTTAACTGAGTAAGTAATGTGTAACATTATCATTGACGGAACATTTCTTACCATTAAGCCTTCAAACTCTTATTCAGCTGTCAACACATGGGCACTTTCTGGAGCCAAATTCTCTCATGCTGTGCACTGCCTGCAGCTCGCCTGAAGCTCAACTTTGACTAAAAGTGTTGATTTCGCTTCTTTTAGCCTTGTTCTCATTTAGCGTTAAAACCTGCTTAGAGTCTGCCTTTTATTCTGTAAAGTACACATGCATGTGTCATCCCTCGCACACTTCTGATGTGAAGTTAAGGCGCTCAAAAGATATGCTAGTAATCTTAATGAATAATTGATTAGAAAGGAGTCTGGCAGTGTTAATTGTGAGGTGCAGCTGAATGAATGCCAAAACAAAAGCTCTTCTAAATGTTTCCGAAAACCTTGTAAAGTCTTTAGCATTGAGCAACAGGGTCAGTGCACTGAAGTGGAATTTAAAGGAGGTTCTTGAATGTAATGGATTTTGACTTCCCTTTGTCATGTGCCTCAGTGCATCATTGATTGAGCACTCATTTGTTAAATCAGCTGTATTTTTTGCCATTTGTCAGAGCATAGACACTTACTGCAGCCTTTTTCCCTTTAAACACAAGTTTCTTGTCTTAATAAATCACAGGCATAAATTAGTTTTTATATAAGGTGATCAATTTTTCAAACAGAGGCATGTGAAGATGGTCACAAGGAAACATATTGTGAGCTTTTATTTTCTTAACTATTAGAAGAAAAGGGAAAGATCAAGGATACATTTTAGCTGAAATATCGATAATTCATGTCTTTAAATTCAGCTCCCAGCAAAATGCTCAGAAATGATTTTATCTGGAAAGCTCTAAATGGTGTGCATTGAAAGAGTAGTTCAAGGTAACCAGTGTTCAGCCAATTCTTTAAGAAATGAGCAAAGGAAACCTGAGGGTTAAGGAACAAGCAGCGTACTGTACGTTTGCAGCGATGAGAGATGCTCTCCGATTAGTGGAAAGGCTAATTACCTGGAGTATGCAGGAGCGCTGTAGGTGCCGTGCATACCTGATTAGAGTTCTGACAGCAGGGCAGAAGAAAGAAGACCTTGAGAATGTGCCAAAAATATCCCTTTATGTAAGCAGATGCTATTACCATTGGAAGAGAATAGTCACTTATCCAGAATGGTTATTGCTGTTAGTAATAAGTATTCTACGGATGGGCCATCAACTTCTAGGAAATGTACATGTTCAGTATTTAATACAGCAATTACTTGTCAAATCTGGAAATGTTCATCTTGATGCTCTGTGCTTGCTAGATAAATGACCAAATCAGATTTATTTGCCAATTGTCATTGCAGCTCAGGGTCTGAGCAAGTAGTCAGTAGTTGCGAGGGACTGAAGACAAGCTAATGTTTAGAGTTTTTTTAATGTTGATACTAGTAATGAAGTTAGAAAGTGTTTCTTGGTGTCATCATTAAGTAAGAGTTCTTGGAAAAAAAACATATCTATAACAAAAAAAATGCAGAGAGCCTCAGTGTTCTGCTGGGTATAAGCTTAAATGTCAGGTACACTTGGAAGTCAGCTCTGGAGGATTATACTTTTAATCGTTTTGGAAAAGATTTTGAGGAGGGAAAAAAAGAAAGAAAAGAGAGGAACAGAAAGAGCCTCAAGAAGACTGGGGAAGAGAAAAGCCAATCACGTTGACAGAAGAATTTAAAGCTTCTTAATAGCACAGAGTTTAGCACTGTAACTACCTAGATATAACTAGAGTGAAGAAGAATGGAGAAAAAATTTTCAGCTCTGACCACCACCTCTTTTTTAAAAAAAACCTTCTGCAAGGTACAGAATGCCTTCTTTTTCTGGGAGGAGCTGTAAATGCTCAGCACCTTCAGGCTTGGGTCCATAATGAGCAGCTATGTAAATTTACCACAAAGTTGCTGGCAAGTAGAATGACAGTGTGTTTTCTTGTATCGTTGTGAATCATGATAAGAAATTTAATTGTGACCACCATGACTTGATAAATATGTTTTGTTTTTGCTGGCACGTACGCTGCAGTGACACCTGCTAACATTGCAAAGGCTGTGTGTCGTGTCCCCCACCCCACCTCCCAGCAGAGCCCCTTGCTCCCAGACCCGCTCTACAGGTAGCTTGCAACTTAAGCAGCTGTTTTCACTTTTGATACTGTCAGGCGCTTGGGGACAGTTTCCTTTCTTCTCTCCCCGGCTC
Organism: Pygoscelis adeliae; assembly: GCF_000699105.1. Taxonomy (NCBI): domain Eukaryota; kingdom Metazoa; phylum Chordata; class Aves; order Sphenisciformes; family Spheniscidae; genus Pygoscelis; species Pygoscelis adeliae. Next base: position 227,450 of record NW_008825167.1, read on the forward strand.
CCTCGGCTCTATCAAAAGTGTGAATCTGAAACCAAACAAAATAAAGCTTCAGTCCACATCTTTGCTCAGCCTTTACATGTACATTTTCCTGTTTTGAGTTCTTTTAAACTGCAGCTATCAGAAAGAATAAAATAGTGCATCACCTAGTAGAGTACTGAAGTGATCATCCAAGCAATTTTCTTCTCCCTGAAGCCAGACAGCCAAAGCTTTTTATTACTGACTGACTGAACTTCCTGTGTCTGTCTGTCTAGGTTGCTAGGCCACCTTGTTGCAATGATTTGTGATGTTAGAGGCTTTTGATTGTAGGCAAACCAGAAATGCTAATTTAAATATGATATTTACATTTAAAAACCTCTTACATAAGATATATAAAAAATAACCCAGCAGTTTTATATCTTTTTTGTTGTGGGTGGTTTGGTTTTTTTTTTTTTGGAAAGCTCTAGTTAGGCATCTGGCAAACTGATCCTGGAACTCTTTAGTTCATGTACCTTCTCACTAAAACACTGTGGTTAAAAAAAACCCCAATTTTAAAGTCTTTAGATAGCCTGCAGCTTATTTACAGCACCAATATTGGGAACGACCACCCCAAGTTATTGTTACTTTTGGCCTACAGGATGGTTATTTCTGCTCTGTGTATGAGCTAGGCTTGATGTCCTTTGTGTCCGATCCAGAAATGAGAGGGATGATGGCATTGTTGCCTTTTAATAATAGGGCCTTGATTTGCCCACTGCAGTGTAATGCAAACCTGCATTATGTGCTTTTGCATTGCTTGTAATTGCTTTATAGATAAAAGAAACAGTTATGTGTGATTGAAAATAACCAAAATGTGGTGTGGTGTTTTTTTTTTTACTCTGTCGCCTGTGTAAGAGAATGCAGCAAAACTTCGGGGGGGCAAGAAAAAAAAGGAAATGGAGTGGTCTTCACATGGAAATTACACTTAGAACAAAAAGGGCTAATAATAATCTGTTAGTGAGTAAACTAGTAAGTCAGGATCCCCTCTCTGATGAAACATGCTTTTCATATCCAGGCAGCCAGGAGCTGTTGCATTTCTCATTTGTAAGGTATAGTCTGCAGAATGCAAGCAGAATCTGTATTTAACACCAAGATGAGGCTATTTAACCCCTCCGTGTTATGGGTACTAAAACTGCCCTGTAATGATTAACTGTTAGTTATTAACAGCTAATACTGAGTTGGATGATGGGTTGTTTTTTGTAATTTTCAAAATAGTTACAGCTGGTAGATTGCAATGATGTGTAACACTAATTATTAGGTTGCATATCTTGATTTCTGTTAGATCATTTAGGCAAACAGTGCACCTGAGAAGTACTTTGAAAATCAGGTCAGTTGTTAATCTTGGTGTGGGTTAAATCTTGCTGCTCTCAGCAATTCACATGTTCAGAGACAGGTGATTTACTTATTCTACAACTTCTGTGGAGAAGTCCTGTCTGCCACTCACCAGGTGAAACAGTTTATGAAAAGTGTTCAGCACACAAAATAGACACAAGCAAATCTCTTGTTGGTTAGAAAATCCTAGAAATCCTCAGTAAAAATTAAGGTCCTTAGGGGTATGTTTTGTCCCTTCAGCTAATGAGGTTCTGTGAATGTGTGTGGCATGTCATTTAACTGAGTAATTACAAGGGATTTCACTTTTAAAAGGAATGTATTCTACTTGTAGAATGAGAATTATTCTGGATACAGTGGACTGGAGCCTTTGGAAATTTAAGTACACAAATGGTCTAATGCCATACTGCGAACTTCCAGCCCTGCAGTGGTTCTTTGGGAAGAGCTGGGGCAAAGCCTGAGGAGGAGTCAGAAAGGAGCTGCCTAGGCAGCTGGGATGTCCCTGAGGACAGAGTAGACTGAAGACTCTTGCCCTGAAAAGGGGAAGGTAGAAATCTTGGATAACATCTTTTAGTTGTTCCCTTGTTTTACGTCCTGTAAAGTAAGACACACCTTCCAAATTAATACTGTCTTGCCATTTGAGCTCTTGGGAGCTCAAATCAAAAAAAGCCTTTCTTGTGTGGGCTGTGAGGGAAATATTTTCTCTTCATTTGGTTCCAGTCTCACATGCCAGCTCCCTTGCCTGCCTAGGCAGTCTCTGCTAGACTAGGACTGTTTTGTTTTCAGAAACAATTTTCCCCCTCTGGAAATATTCTGTTATGTTACTGAATCAAAGATTCACATTTCAGGGCAGATGATTTAAATGCAAAACCAGTATTCATATCAGACAGGGGAAAAGCAGGCTCCTTCTGACGGCAAGTTTGAGCAGCATAACCTGTACAGGAAATGGAAGTACAAAGCCAAGTTTTGTTTGCTCCCCCTGCCTTTTCTTTCTTTTCTCTCTCTTTTTTTTTTTTTTTTTTTTTTTTTAAACAGTTAGTTCTTTAGGCTGCCTCTGCCTGGGTTTTTACCTTTCTACAACTTACCTGCTCCGGTATGCCCAGAGTGCGCTGATATTACCATTCCCAGGTAAACCATGACATGCCATCTTTTCCAGAGGACGCTCCACAAAACACTCACTGCAGTGGACATGGGCTTCGGTGCTTGTTGCCGTGCTCAGCCTCCTGACAGTACCCTGCCTCTCGCTGTGCTCAGGTGATGTGGGCAACGCTGGGCAGCCTGAGAGCCTTCCTAGGCGGCACCCCTGTCTCCTTGCAAGGGCAGATGGTAGATGTGAGCCAGGCAGTATGGACTTGTGGAGGTGAGTTTCAGGGAGTTGAATTTTCCTCGGACCTGCCAGCTCAAAATCAGTGTAGCCTGAGCTCTTTTGATGTGACAGCACTGTAGGTTCAGCCAGTTTCCTGCGTGCTTCAAAGCGGTTGTCAGTTTCTTCAGCGGGTGGAGTGAGTGATTTAGAATGCTGTGCTGAGGGACAGGCTGCTATCAGCAATACCTTGGCCCAGTAGGTCATCTGTGACTTGAGCAATAGCATGCAGTTGGACAAATGCACCATTCTTTTGTCTTGAATGTGAGATCTGTATCTAGTGAATAACATATAAAAAATGAACATCTTTGAAGCAGATGGTTTTAAAAAAAATAAATATTCTGAGACTCATGTATGGCATTAATAACAACAACAGGGGGTTTGGCCTGTTCTACTACATCTGAACAAACCCCTGCATTTTCTTGTTGCAGATGTACGTTGCAGATGTACATATTGAGCTGTACATCTCAGCAAGACTGAGGACAGTCTTGCTTTTGATGCCCAGTTGAACGTACATGCTTAATATAGTTTCATTTCTGATATGAATTATCTAGTTCCAGGCTTTTTGAAGGCAAGGCTGCATCTTCAGTTACATCTTCCAAAGTGAGAATATTACTCATCTACTACACAAGTTACTACAGAAGTTAATGTTTTTATTAATTAATTTTATTAATGCAGTACTTATTCTGGAATTTATGCAGATGTAGAAAGCATGAAAGACTTGGGTTTACAACTGGGTTTTCAATGTGTATTAAGCAGATTGGCTACTCCACGGGGATATCCAAAACAACACAGAAGTTTCATGCTCTCAGCCCTGTGTTTGGACAGTAGGCTAGAAGAGGGGTGGCTGGGCACTTGCAAAACCGCAAAAACATGTTGGTAGGAGAAAAGCATTTTTTACTGACTGTATAGAATTGGTGGAATGAATAATAATGAGTCTAGTCATGCTGAAATATACTTGGAGTTAGAATTGAGAAACAACTTTTCTGCTATAAAAGAATTTGCTAACTTTAAACAGAATAAATTTTCTTTTGTAAGTAAATTAATTTAATCAGTTAATTTAAGCAATCACATTTCTGTGGTTTGGGTTTTTTAACCTTAGTGTGCTATAGTGTGTACTTGTAATTTTTGAGGCAGTTATTTTATTATCTGCCACAGAAAGGTGGTTTATGGTCCTTTTTCCTTATCCACAGTCATTAATAACATATTCAACCCATGAACATTCAGCGATTTATGCACAGTTCAGTTGCAGAGCTGAATACTGTTAATATCCCATTCTAACCATTAAAAACAGTTATCACGAGATAACATTAGGTCAGAACACAGGGTAGGCTGTTTAAATCGTATTATTGATTGCTGCTTTGTAAAGATATTCTTCAGTTGTGTTTAAACCATGTGCTTTTATTTGCTACTGGCTTCTAGAAAAGATGGCCTGGCAACATAATTTCAATTCAGATGTCTTGCTTTTGATGCCTAGTTGAACGTACATGCTTAATATAGTTTCATTTCTTATATGAATTATCTAGTTCTGGGCTTTTTGAAGGCAAGGCTGCATCTTCAGTTACATCTTCCAAAGTGGAGAATGTTACTCATCTACTACACAAGTTACTACAGAAGTTAATGTTTTTATTAATTAATTTTATTAATGCAGTACTTATTCTGGAATTTATGCAGATGTAGAAAGCAAGAAAGACTTGGGTTTACAACTGGGTTTCAATCAATTTAGTTTGTGTGTGTCCTGTAGACATTTTGTAGTCTGCCACCCACCCTCCCTGGGGGGGGGTGGATTGGTAGTATACCAGCTGGTGTGTTCTGTTTCTAAAATGTAAGATAATCACTGCTGTAAGACTACAGTCCTAACGTCTGTAGAAATGTATTTGGGAACACTGAAAAGAACGAATAGATACAAGAACCACCTCTTTTTTAAACATTGGTCTAACTCATTTATTAGAATCTGCATATTTTTTAATAATGCTGTTGCTTTCATTGACTATGTGTATATGTATTTGCACGCATTAAGTTTCTTCTTCAAGAACCATTTTATTTGAGACTGAACTTGCCGGATTCCGAGGAAAACAAAACCGTTTTTTTCCTCCCTCTATTTAAACCATGGTATTTGACTCCTCTTGGGTATGTATTCATTATCTTAAAATAGAAACAACTTCCCCTACCTGTGCTCAGAATCAACATTATTGTTGAATTCCCAGGCCTAGGAGAATACTGGTTGCATTACAAGCAAATAATTTTCCGTTCTGTATGGTGGAAGAAACTGTCAATTAGTACGAAAAGGATTAATCATGTTACCCCTTTTTAAATACCCCTTTGTTTTGGCTCTCCTGTGTTTGCAAAGGAAGACACAATCAAATGGCAAACCTGTGTTTTTGTTCCTTTTCAAAAATCCCTGACAAGCCCATGACACAGGCTACTGCTGTAGCTGTACATTTCTATTCATTATTGATGACTTGGGGCCAGGCAGGCAGCACAGAACACAAGCAATATAGATTACCATATTGGGGGCTGGGTTTTGGGGGGGGTTGTGTATACGCGTGCGCACACACACATGCATGTGTGCATTTTGGTTGGGTTTGGCCTTTGAAATACTCAATTCTGAGAGGAAATCATATCTGGGAATAATAGTGGGAACAGCTTGAATGAGCTTTTTGATACATTTTAGTGAAACAATGCAGGGCACTTAGACTAAAGGAAAAAAAGAATGTATGAGTGAGCTCACTCTCAAACTAATTATTAATAGCTTAACTTTCTAGCAGGCTTGGAAATGATCCTGAAGGGTCCTGAGCATCATTTACGCCGGGGGATTTGGAGGGCATTTCTCACCTTACAGAGTGTAGTTAGCACCTTGGCTGATGAGACATTTTCCTGACAAAACCAATGTAAGCTGTCTAATTTATCTGTGACAATAATTATAGACGAACTATGCTGTATTAAGTGGTATTTCTGAATAGTAGGTCACCAACAGACCTTTGCAATGCTAAGACAGTGTTTTACTACTACTGATTCATAATTAATCCTCATAGGTTTTTATTGGCACAGCACCCGTGCCCATTATATAAAGTTCTTATTTTCTTCCATATGTCAAAGAGGGGTTGTACAGTGTTTATACTTGCACTGTTTGAGGTTCTTGGCTTGAAGAAAAATGAGGGAGATAGGAGTTTATTTAAACATAGTGTTTATGCTAACAAAATGAAATGTGCTTTGGTTCATATATTGATGGTGTTTTTATACAGAAACTGTTCTACTTAAATAGTTTTCAGTTACAAGGAAAGCTATAGAAAGAAATAAGCAGAATCAATTTTGATAACTGCTTGTAACTGCTCATTTCTGTAGTATTTCTCATAGCTTTTCTCTCAGGTTTCTGTAATTTTTCCCTTATGCTTCTGTTTTCTTTCACGAACTGATTATCACAGTAGGAAAAGTTAATTCATAGCTTAGTTAATTCAAAGCTTATTATGTTAAAATATTTTTTTTAAACATTCAACAGAATAAGATACTGAGTGCTAGAGGGTGATTAGGTCCAGCTCACAAGGAAGGACAGAGAAGGCTTGTAGGGACCTTGCTCTGTCGGATCTCTGACTTTGGACATCACTGTTTCAGTTCTGTTTTACATGTAGAATCCTTTAAAGTAAGACTGGTGTAGAGCATAAAAACTGCTTTCTCTTGTTTTGGGAAGGAGAGGTGAGAAGCCCCTCCAGTGGAAGAGGGGCACTTAGCTATTCCAAAAAGCAGTGTCAGTCAAAGCAGAATGTTTGCTTAGTGTATTCTTTCCATTTCTGTGGTTCTGGTTTCTCTTGTTGTGACTCAGTATTCTTTAATGTGTTTCAAAATACGGAATCAACTATATGGCTAATTTAACAGTACAACTTCTGTTTTAGAAGGAGGTTCTTTTCCCTAGAAGGTCCCACAGCACCATCTAGTGTGCCATCCCTTCATATTGCCAAATGGTTTTGTGATAGCAGAGGTGCTGAGGCTGGCACTTTTTGCTAGTAACATATTCTTAGTAATTAAAATTAGGATTTGCTGTTTACTCGACATAGATCCAAATACAGGAGAAATTTAGATCCTTTGTAACTTTCTTCTGCAAGAAAACAGACTTAAAAATTAGGTGGAAAAATAACTTTTCTTCTAAAATGTATGTTACTGCATTTATGTTTTTACGTACAAAACAAAGGAGAAATTGTGGTGCATCCTTAACACTGCACTAACATACCTTGCACTTAACATATGCCCCAAAGCATGTAAGTTTATTATATCCTTATTATACATTAAACTCTTTATCGAGAAAGGGTCACGCTTTCACCTACAGATACCCTAATCCTACAAGCTGTGCATATTTTCTCCTCGGTCCTGCTGAGGTCATGCTGTATAGTGTGGGAACTTGCCTGCGTTGTAGAAATTACAAGATTGTTTCAAAGTGATTTTTGCAAAGACAAGGGGATCACTCTGAAAAATGCATGGGTGTGGATGATTGAGAAGTTACTTTCTCCCTTTTATGCCTCCTCTAGGGAAGGCCCACCTAATGGCAGTGTGTAAATTCAGTTCCTGTGCTGACATACAGAATTACAGTGATCTTGTTCTCTGCTGACACCGCATGAGAAATAAATTTGAATAGGAACAGACAATGGTTTAATGAGCTGGAATTAGGAAAAGTATTGTGCATATGAGGAAGTTTTAAAAGAGTCTTGTTGAGGTGGGGAGTAAAGGAGAGGAAGAAAGCCTTGAGGCCAGGAATGATGGTCAGCAAAAGTAACTGAAGGGGAGATGGGAAACAGTTGGAGCTACAGGCTCGGCAGTATCATTGAATGCACTGAAGATATTAACAAGACAGCTGACTTGAACGTGTCGCATGAGAGAGACAACAAAAGGTTGCAGGAAGGTGTTACAAGTTTGAGTGGGGAATATGGCTTGATCCCATTCCAGATACGTGAGCAAAGGCCCGCCAAAATCTTCAGTCACGCACAGCGCTCTGGAGCTGCTGCAGTAGCAGGAGGTTGCAGCACTTGGGAAGTACAGCTAGAAGCAGTTTGCCCAGCAGCACGCCCCAGCTATTGTAGGAGCTATTCCACACTCTGCCAGACAGCTCGCATCTAACTGAATTTCATTTAGTTATTCTTAAAATATTGCTAATATAGGTTATGAGGTTTCAGGATGTTTGATGGAAGCACTCATTTCCAACTCCGATTCAGACTTTTGTTGTATTTTGTGCATCATTCCAGATACTATTCCAGTATCACCTGCGAAGCCCCAAGAAGTTTTTATAGTTGCTTTAAAACTTCAGGGTCCTTACTGCTGTGTTCTGAACTACTCTGTTGCTGTCTAAGAAGAAAATTTCTAATGTGTTGAAGATGCCCTCTGCTGGGAAGCCAGGCAAACTAGGCTTATATGGAGTTTTACCTTTTTGAAATACTCTTCATACTCTTGGCTTAACTCTCAATCCGATACTGGAACCTCACCCCTCAACCTTACTGAAAAAAAATGCTTTCTCCTTTTGGTTTTATTCTTTACACTCAATCTGTGACAAGTGTAGTAGTGTTACTGCCAGTAGTTCAGATCAGTTTATTTCTTAGTTTCTAGGTTCTCTTGTGTTGGAAGAATCAAATTCTGGCTGCTTGCATTCATTTTGATTCCATTTCGATTTCATACTTGCGTAAAATGTGTGTGAGGGGTACATCTGCAATTAGTAATTATTAATAAATATTAATAAATAGTGGAAATGCTTTTGGTTTCTACTGTTATCTGATGCTAGTATGCTTTTTAATATTATCTTTTTTTATTTTATTTTTTAAATTTCCCTTCCCACAGTAGAGGCCACTAGGTTGACACAACAGAACAAAGGTGGTACAATGTCTGGAACAATTCACAAAGTACTGTGCATAATCTCATAGTTGATATGAAATCTGGTTTATTTTGTCCCGTATGATAAAGCAAAAGCCATTTTGACATAGTGCTTCTAATTTTACTGTTTTGTTATTAAAATCCAATATTTGCCTAATTGGATGAGTTGCAGCTATTGTTGTGGTACTTATTTATAATTATAGTTGAATTAGGGCTATGTAGAATTGTATTTTCAATTTTGTATTGTGGTTCATTGCCTTGGTGTTCTACAGTGTTTATTAATTTAACAAAAATGTGTGAATTTAACTTCATACTCTTTTCAATATCTTTTCAGATTTTCCTGTTGTTTATTATGGGGAGGATGAGTTTATTTAGCTCCTAAAAAGAATCAATTCATAAGCCTTTGTTCTTCCCAGCATTCATATCAGTCATTTGATATAAAACAGGACAACAAAGAGCTAAATTACATATTTTATTTTGAAGTCCTACAGTTGTATAAGCCTTCTCAGAACCAGCAATGTCATTGGAGTAGGTGACAGAAAGGGGATGTATGGTAGGAGACTTTTAAAGGCCTGTGTTTTGCATCTGAAATGATTTTGAAAATAATTAAATTGGAAGACAAAAGGCAAACGATTATTTGGCATCAGGAGCTCCTATGATGTCCACGGGGGAACAACACAGGGATGTTGAATTTGCATCATGGGGCAATGACTGAAATTACAAGCACACCAGAAAGTGCAGTTCTAACTTAATCTCTGAGGTTGCAAGAGATAAAACCAAACATTTATGTCATTTACATGGGCATGAAGTTTGAAAGGGGGGAAAACGTATGTTTTGGTGTGGAAATCTAGTTCAACGTCTCATTCAACAAAAATTTGTCATCTCCAGTGTTGTCTTTAAGTAGGAACAAATGAACAGTATAGTTTGTATAGGCATGCTTACACGAATATTAAAAACTGTTTAAAAGACCCAGAAAAAGGTTGTCTCAAATAGGCTCCTGCAGCCACTTGATCCACATAGTAATGCACTGAAATGTTTTCCAAATAATTTCAGTTAAAACATCATCATGTTTTAAATTTCAGTTAACATCATCACGTTAAAATGGTTTAGTACTCAAAAACTGACACATGCAAAATTCACAGTTGCCTATGCAGCCCTGTTATCCGGCCCTCTTCTGTTATGACCCCTCTTCATTCAGCGCATACTGACAGTTTCACAAGAGTTTGCCTAATCTCAACATGACTTTTAGGGTTTTTTGCTTTTCTGGTTTGTAATCAAGTGAGTGTATTTCGTGCAGGGTTTTTTCTCTTGTTCTGTGGTGTCTGTCAAGAGGTTCTGCATAGTTCCAAAGAAGGTCAGTGGGGACAGGTGGAAGAAGGGAGGAGGCAACTCATTTCTGAGGAGTTTGGCTGGTTATTCAGGTATGTGAAAGCCCTGTTTCAGCAGTAGGAGTCATTCTTTATATGATGTCTAAAATTAAGATTACTGCAAAGCAGTTCAGCATGGGACTATACTTTAAATCAGTTTATTCAAGAGGATGCATAATGTGGTATGTGGTTGCTAATAAGCAACGTTTTACACAGGTGTCATGTCATGATGTGGAATTGTGGAGCTGTGACCAGTCTGAGGGGTGAGGGTAGGGGGAAGTCTTGTACTCCTTCATTTGAATAGACTGAGAGTTGGCTTTGAGTGCTGTCATGGTCTTTACAATCTCTGTCATGTTCTTGAAAACACTGAACAATAAGCTTTTTGACCTTTAAGAGGTCACTTTTTTTCCTTTGTGATGGTACTAGATTTTTTGAGAGCATCTGTTTATCTGTATTCTGCCAGAACTTTGGTACTAACTGTCTATTGCTCACAAACATACCTAATTCAGACCTAGAAGTACTTTTCTAGAGGCAGGGTTCTCTTTTTGAAATGTAAAACATTATAAAGTTGTCTGCAAATTTGTCAAAAACAAAATAAAGAAAAAAAAATATTTTTTAAAAACACACTTCCAAGCACAAAAGCAAGGGAAAAAAAAGACATAAGAAGAAATAGAAATAAGAAATGTTTCAAGGTAAAGTCTATCTCTCATGTTGTAATCAGAAAAACTGCACAGATCTGGGGGGAGGGAGGGGCGGGGACAGGCTGTGTTTTTTTGGTTGCTCTTTCTTTTCCAAAAAAGTGCCAGCGACTCTTGAAATAAAACCATGTGAGAAATACTGCTGTACACAGATGAAGATTGAGTTTCAGTTCTTATTCATGCTTGTCTTCTGATGAAATTATTGAGAGTTCATAGCCATTTTTCTCGCACCTTACCCCATCAGTAGTAATGGAAATGCTGCCCAGTTAACTTTTTGCTAACCTTTATTCAGTTTATAACGTAATGCTGCTTATACTTCTGCTCCTTTTGTGTCCTGCTCTGATGAAGCATTGAAGAACATCTGTAGCTTTAAGCACAAGTAGGTAAATGATTTCAGAAAATACATGTTTGTATGTGTATTCAGAACCTTGATTACAAAAAACTTTTTTTTTTCTTTCTAGCCCTACTTAAGACAAATCAGATGCAATTTTGGTTAAGGTTTTTTTCACTAGTAATTTCCACATGCGTGTCATACTGATGACCTGTAAGAATGAAGAAAAATTGCATGGGAAATTTGTGGGTAAAGGAAACGAAGGAAAGTTCACATGTATTTCATGCCTCATTACAATAATCCTTACTTGTCTTCTACCATGTGTCCCTCTGGATCTGTGCCCACCTTCTTCTTACTATTTGCATAATCTCTTCCTTAATGATCTACCATCATAGTTTCAAATCCATTATGTTACTTCCTTTTGCTGTCTGATTTGGCAGCCAATTTACATGTATTGATTCTACATATTCTTTTGGAGAATAAACACTTTTTAGTATCTGCTCTACAGCAGTGCTGTACTGGATGAAACCTATAGAAAACCTCTTAACATCTTTATCTATACAAGGCAAATAACAATTAAATGGATCTCCAGTTACATCCTTGCTGTTAAAGTGTATGTTTATGCACATGCTTGCACACACAAACCTGCCTTTAAACTCTCTTAATTAAGACATGTTTCACGATCTTTACTGTAAAAACAAATGTGTTTACAGGTATCTGACTGTTCAGGCTCCTATGTTGTATCAGTGTCTCAGGACAGGCTGAGATTTTTTTTCTTCCCTTTCCACTAAAATCATTGAAATATATTCAGTCAGTCTTTCACATCAGAGGTGTAAAAGTATTTCTTGAAAGTTTTTCTGCTGATAGCAAACGGCAGTCACTTTACAACTTTGACTCCGTTGTGGGCAGCAGTCAGAAAGCTTAACACTCCACCCCAACTTTGAAGATGCTAAAACTGTGTAATGACCTTGCATTCTCAAGGGCAGATGCTCAGCTTCTGCTGGAGGTGCTAATCTACAATCTGTTTATCTCCATACACTGTATTTGACAGCACTTGCCTGGAAAGCAAGGCAAGGAAAAGCATAGTCAAATTTAGTTACTTTTTCCTCTCTGATGGTGTTAGTGTCCAATGGACTCAGAAATGATAGTCTTTATTTTAATTTTTAGCTTCCTTTGTGCTTTTCAGCCTGTCATAGTCTTAGAAAGCAGCCACACTGCCAGTGTCAGAATATGCTCGTCTTTGTGAGTGAGCATAGAGCTAGCGCGTGAGCTGGACCGTGTAGAGTAACTGTTTTCTTCCACCTTTTCTGTATTCTGAGTGAATCAGATTTTGGTTTTACCTTCAAAACCTAAATCATCGTCTGTATTTTCTATCGGTAGGCTTTAGACTCGATGTGCTCTATATATTATTCTTTAGTGGGTATGAATTGAGATGCATCACATAATGCTTATGAGCATATTGAGGAGCACGTTTCTTATGGAGAGGTAATGTGTTGAAGCAAGGCAGTGTGTGCAGGGAAAGGTAATATCTTTTGTTAGACAGATGTACTTTAGTCATGTAAACCCTTCTTCAAATCTGGAACAGAAACCTGAAGAGAAGGGCTTTTGCACATAAAAGCACATCAGTGTTTTCAGGTAACATACATATGGGCTTTATGTGCCCAAAGTTTGTTCTTTACCAACTCCTTCAGTCGGTCTAGTAACAGAGGTTCCCTCCCCTGACAAATCTTGCCTTGCTTGCACCCATAAACCATCACAGTCACCGCAGCACTACTGACTGAACCCCCCCCTTGATTTTAATGTAATCCTGTGGTTTTTCAAACCGGTGCTCCTTATCAAAACAAAACATTAACATCAAATTACTCTGATTCAGCAACAGCATCTATTTTTTAATATGAACTTGTCTGTTCTGTCAGGTAGTTGTTCAGCTTTCCAGGGAGTTGTGTATGTGTTGCAAATGGGAAAATTCAACCTTGTAAATCCTTTCTGTGGTGAGGCAACAGGAAACTTGCTTCTGATTATGAAGATCACCAGGTTTAATAGCAAAATTTTGTAAAGAATTGCTAGAATTGACCTTTTGAATGCTGGATTTGTAACAAGCTCAGTCAGGAATCTATTTATGATGTATACCAGGATTCTCTTGCTCTCCGCTTACAGAATTATGAAGAAGTGTTGCTGTCACAGAGGTAATGTTTCCTTTTGTGACATTACATGCTTTGAATTAGCAGTGGCTATTGCCCATTGTGTTAATATCACCGAGCTTCTAAAGCAAATATATACCAAGTCACAGGTCCCATCCTAAAAGAGGAAGGACACCATCTTTATTTATCAACAAGATAAAGGGAAAGGTTGTTTTAGTTTGGTTTTTTACCTTTGCATTTTTTTGTAATGTATAAAAGCACTATGAAATGTACTGAGGCATGAAGCGCGTAAGAAATGACTAATGGTGCTGAATTAATGAGTTCTTCAGACTTAGAGAAGAGCTGGCTGTACTCACCAGCTGGCAGTGTGCTCTCTTCTCCCTACACTCAATGCTTATTTGGAGTATGGGATGCTTTTGACGTATCGCCTCCTGCCCCATCCATGCTCCTCTTCGCTCATGTGAAGGTCTGAAGGTGGAACCCTGCTGCAGTGGTGTTCTGCCATCCCAAAATTACAGGATGCTTAGGGAATACTCAGGCACTTGGTAGTATTTGACCTAGTATAGTTGTCAATGGGGAAGGGGGAAGAAGGGGAAAGTCTGGCTCACGTATTCTTAGTAGTAGTTCATAAAAGCTGGAGTTTGGTCATTCTGATGAAGTGACTGTGTTGCATCTACATATACAGATCTTATTGTCAGTTCTCCATTCTAAGCATCGTAGATGCTACTGTACGCAAGTGTCAGTTCAGCTCTTAGTGCCTCCTCCCTTCCTCAACTTTTGTTTCTTCCTCTACAGCCGATATACTTGAACACCTATATTTCTTCATAACTGTTATCTGCCTTTTCGTCTAGGCCTCCCTGTAAACAGTGAGTGACTCCCTGAAGCAATCCTTATTGCTTCTACTTCTTCTCTTTCTAGTCTTTTATGATCTATCATCTCAGCTGTGACATTTGCAAAAAGATAAATGATTATGGATAGCTAGGCTGTGGGGCAGTCAGATATGGCACATATTATTTATTTCAAAATATGTTTTTAAGTTCTGCAGAGCCTTCAAGTTGCACAGCCTAACTGTTACCTTCTTGATCCTTTTTGTCTGCTATTGTTTGTGGCATTTACTTGTTGCATTTTGTTTTAAGAGCACAATAGGAACTCTCTGCCTAATGGGGTGTCTGGATCTGAGACTTTTTGTGGACCGAGAAAGCAAATACAAAACTAGTCATATAAGGTTTTTCTTTATATTAGCTTCCAAAAGATTGAAGTAAAACCCTGTTACTCAAGGTTAAATGAAAAGCAGGGGACAACTGCTTTTTTGTTCGATTGTTTTTCACTTGGAGCTAAAAACAGAAAATAAGCGTCCTTTTAGATGGATGTGAGCAAGTTTTGGACTTTTGTCCTTTAAACAATAAAGTTTGTGAATAGCTGTAAGACTAGTTATTCTTGAGACATAGCTGTATGAAGAATAATCTTGGCTTAGAGAAGTTCTGAGCAAGCTTTGCGAATTAGCATGCATTAAATATGGAATCATTTTATTGAGCGATAATAAAATATTGAAGTCAGATGGAAGGATGATGGGGAATTGCTATTTGCAGCTATGAAAGTGATGTATGTCATGTTAACTCCCAACCCAAACAACTCATTTTAAGATTTGCTCTCATGAAACTTAAAATCCTGTAATTTGTCCAATCATGAGCTTTAAACCTGTTCCTTGTCAGTGAAGACAACAAATCTTTTTGCTTGTGTCTGCCTGGGGGATGTGGAAAGCTGAGATGGTCCTGTGTGATTAAATTAGATGAAAGACTTGCCTTCTACCAGTGAGACGCGAAGTCTAATCAAGTGAAATGAGTTTTGAGATCTCAGCTCATTTCCTTGGGAAATATCAGTTTACATTACACAGTCACAACACCTAATTCATCACAGTTGATGTGGCTTTTGCTCGGAAGAGGACCTGGGACTGAGTAGCATGGGACTTGATCACAAGTCTCCCCTCTAAGGAGGAGCAGCTTAGTGGAGTTAAGATACAGCACAGTGAGGGGAGAGCTTTAATATGTTTTTAAAAATAATTGTTCTATTCTGTATATCAGATCTTTTAGAATAGAGGGGCTTAGGTGCAAAATGGGGAAAGCTAGCGGTAAAAAAAGTTACTCAGTAGAGAGTATAGTTTATAAAATGATCAATGTACAGATGTTAAAGAATGTACACAGTGAAGAGCAAAGTTGAACTTCTTGTCACTTAATTTCTATGATATTGCATGATGTTTGTGTATTTCCATGCACTGAAGTACAAGGAAGTAAAGAGTATTCTGCTTCCCTGACTAACAGATATCTTTTTTTTCTTTTTTTTATTTCTTCCAGGGCATTGTTATAACTCCACTTCTGCTTCTGCTTTTTGTAAGTATCTTGATCTTAAGATGTCTTTTTACTGGGTAATCTTGCACCTATTAGACAGTATGTTTAAGATGTAAATTTGGGTGATTTAACAACACTTAAATAATGAGGAAGATTTTTCTGGTCAATGTTTGCAATAAGCTGCCTCCCAGAAAGGCCATCAAAGTGTGTCGCAATGAATGCAAACACTACCTGCGCTTCATTCTAAGAGGAC
The DNA here is from genome assembly GCF_000699105.1 of Pygoscelis adeliae. Classification (NCBI taxonomy): domain Eukaryota; kingdom Metazoa; phylum Chordata; class Aves; order Sphenisciformes; family Spheniscidae; genus Pygoscelis; species Pygoscelis adeliae. Next base: position 243,139 of record NW_008825167.1, read on the forward strand.
CAAAACCCGTTGTTTTTGCAGAATCACAAAACCATACACTATTAGTCAGGCTGGGTAAAATACAAACACTTGCCAAGAAAGATGATCACTCAGGGGATCTCTTGGAGAGCTTTCACATGCAGGAGCTGGACAAGATTTGTAATGATCCAAAATGGATGACAGGCCAATCGGGAAAGCACTGTTCAGATAAACAGAGCCTCTCTCTTGGGCAACTAAGCCCATGGGTATTTTTGTGGTAGAGGTTAGTGAGATAGCAGCAGCAAGACAAATTACTGGAGCCCCTGTGTACCACTAAATGTGGTGCTGCTTCATTCCTGTTAGTTAAAGATTTCATTTTCAATCGTTATGTCTTCAGTCAGGGCATTGGTTCCTTACAGTTTGTGGTAGAAGGAAAGGGAGAAGACCGAGTTTTATCTTCATGTTTTATAAAGGTATGGATGTTAGTCAGCGTACAATGAAGAGGCTTTAACGGGTGGGTAATGGTGCTTTAGTAAGTCCCTTGTCGGCTAGGAAGTCTTTATGTTTGTGGAGGATTTGCTGGCACAAATGGTATGGTATGGTATAGTGCAAGTTACTGAGGACTGTGGCTTTGTGAAGAGCAGGGAAATAGGCTGAAGCATTTCAAGGATTTCAGGAGAGATATATGTTGTCTTTTATATTTATCTTACTAATTGCATCGTATGTAAGCCAGCACCCTGGAAAGGGGGGTAAGTGTGAAGTTAGTCTGAAACAATTTGTAAGTGGCATGCAAGTGGCATGCTGTTTATAGTAGGGATGCTTAAGCAGCATATGTACTGTATACAAATATAGCAGTGTATACTAAACTGGGATAAATAGTACTGTGAGAGTAACTAACATTATCAACTACTGCTTCGGTAAAGCTGTGTGGGAAGATTTTTATTTTACGGTATTTTTATTTTACTATAACAAATTGTAATTCATCTGATGTAGCTATGTTTACACAAGAACTGCTTTGACCATATCATATATATCAATACACACCAGCAAAGCTTTCTTGATATATCTGGGACCATAGACTTACTGTAGGTTGAAAAGATAACTGTTCTAAGAAAAAATTGGTGTTTTGTTATTCTTGCACTGAATACCTTGATTCCAGATGGTCTGCCTCACTCTTTTCCTGTCGTCTTCCCTTTTGTATGGAATATGTTCCACAGACATTCATCCAGAGACCTGTACCTTTATTTCTAAGTGACTGAAACTTCAGCTCTTTTTTACTTTTGCTCACTGGCAACTTTGACCCTGCTATACCTCACTGAGTTTTGATGTTCTACATAGCCAAAAGGGCTATTTTCTGTAGAAATTGAAATGTTAAGGAATGATCTGCATACCTTTTCAAGCAAGATAAAGATCTTCCCTTTGGTGACTTTATGGATAGATATTCTGTCCCATAAATTGCAGTTTACTACCTCTTTTGAGAAGTAACAGTGAAAAACTTTGTATGTGCAAGAACAGGAAGGCAAAGCGTATGCCTCTGCTCTTCCTACCAGCCCTGGAGACACTTGTATGAGAGGTGTGTAAAATGCACATTAATTATTCTGCAGTTTGTAACATGACTCGGAGCTGTTCTTCTTGAGGAAAATACACACATGAATTATTTTTTCATCAGAGTGATAAACAAACTAGTCTGGGTATGGGGGCAGTTACAAAAGCTGCATATTCTTGTTACAAAGCCCAAAACTTGAGGACTTCTGAAGGAGTTTTAAATATTTATATACCCCAAGAGATCTTTGCTGAGGACTTGACACATGAAGTGCAGCCGTTCTGGTCAGCCCAGCAGCACATCTTGCCAAGATGAGGTCTACCTTCTCTGAAGGTTCGGTTTATCCAGTGGCAGGTATTTAGTATAGTGAACTAAACATGCACACCCTGATGCACTGTTCCTGTACCCTGGCAGACTGTGGCTTGGACTGCTGAAACCTTTTTTTCTTGTGAACTTCTCTAATTTTCCTTTGGGTTTCCTTGATACATCTGGCCTGCTCAACATGTAGTGGATTCAAGCACGTAGTTCACACGCTTCTGTTCACTTGTTTACAACCTGCTGCTTCATCATTTCATGTGGTACTGTGTAGTTACTTTGGAGTGAGAAACACTGACTAGTAATTTCCTGGTTATCTTTTCTGGACCATTCATTAGTTTAGTCATGCAACTTAGCCTTAACGGTTAGTTAAGAAAGGGTGGAGTTTTCAAGTTTCAAGATAAAACTCTAATTTACCTCCACAGTAGCTGAGCTGAGCTTCTGAATACCATTCAGGGACCTTTGAAATCAATGCCTTCAGTGAATTTTAATTCCTGAATTTGGTACTCACGAGCATTAACTCTTCCACAGAGTCATACTACGATAGTCTGAATGCTGTAATGTAGTAGCGATCCTATTTGTTAGTCCCCCTGTATACAGTGTATAAAATACCCTTAGTGCTGCCAGAAATAACAGCAGTATTATTAACAACATAGTTAAATTTTGCCCTATGTGCACCAGAGAATATAATGTTCTGAACTGCCTTTTCTGTTCATAATTGCCTAGTAATGTAAATATAAATTGTCTAAACAACATTGATAAAGACATGTTGAAGATTATAATAAATAACACATTTAATGCAAATAATTTATCATCTTGAATGGTGTTGAACATAAGATTGTCAGTTACACTTCTGAAAAGTGTATTTCTACTATGAAACTTCTGGTGTAAAGCTTATTCAAAGAAAGCGTTCTGAGAGGTTCTGATTGGTTTAATGAAACCTTAAATACTGTGCACATAGTTACCGGACTGTGTCCTTGTGAGGATGCTTAGCTAGACTTTAAAGAATAGCTGCCTTCACCACGGATACCTCTGATTAACATTTTACCTAATAAGAAACTATTAATCTGGCTTCCAGATGCGTTAATCTGCAATATCATCATCCTCATGTTAACCCTTATTATTAACAGTTAATATGTTATATTCCCAGCAAAGATGTTATAAATGGGCAATGTCCCATAAACTACATATAATTGATTAGAGTTCATATATGTGGTGAGCAGGAGTGTTGAAACAAAGTGCTGTAAGATACATCAGTTTCAAGTTAACATGGGGTTATGCTGTTCACATTTCTTTGCAACATTCTGCAATGTTTCGTTGATGATGATTAGGAGGCTGTGTACCAAAGCATTCAGAGAAGGATGCTGTCTGTCTTCCTCTTGTCAGGTCATATACTTAGCTGAAGACAGAGGTAACAGATTGATAGTGAAATTTTTTAAAGCAGAGAAGTAAGTTTTATTTTCTCAAAGGCATTTGGGGAAAAAAACCCCCCACCAACTAGAAATTGAAGTGTAGACTAAATTTTGCTTTTGCAAATAACTGTATTGCTATCAATAAATAATGACTACTAATAGGTTAAGTAATGCCTGAGGAAATTAGTCACTTGGGTATGACTGTCCATCTTTACTTATCATATGACTTGTTCTCTAAGTTCAGTTTAGTTATTTCCTTTAATAATTGTAATAACATTTTATGATTTGTAATAACAGTTTATGATTTGGATTCTTAGGTGTGCTGTGTTTGGGCACATTTACATTACTAAAAGACAGTTAAAAAGGTGTCATCATACTGTGAAGGTAATAGTGCTGTGATCTCTTTAATAACCTTGAGATGCCAGCACCTTTTTATGATGTCTCGTTTGAAAGATAGAACTTCAGGAGCACTGCAGTCTGCAACAGTTGTAGCTGTATCAACTCACTCATATGTCCTTAGATTGTAACTTTAGTCATAAAAACCAGGAATATGTATGAATGCAGTTTTATTTTCATTGAGGGATTTCGTATGCCTTTGTATTGTACAGGATGGAGGCCAGCCTGATGCCTCAGCAAGGTCATGTCTCTTGGATTTGCCCTGGAAGCAGAGTGAGCATAGATATTGTACTACCATGTAAGAGGACGATGCAGAGTGACCTTTCTCGTGTGAACGTAGCTCTGTTCCTTTCCAGGCGCATTGGGATAGAGTTGCCTTCTCTGTCCTTAAAGTCGATTGAGCACGTGGACTGGCAATTTTACCAAGCCACACAGGCTTATGATTTTGTTCATTGTATTTGATATCAAAATACAAGAAGTCAGTCATCTGCACACCTGTTGGAGCCAAATGTGATGCTGTGGTTTTTATGGCACAGTATCCCAGCTTTGCCAGCTTCTTGGTATTACCCTTACTGTTGAGACTCAACGCCTGACGGATGTGGTCTCTTCAGTTGTTGGAAGCACAGCCAGTTAGCTATCAAAGTAACAAAAGTCAAGGTGTGTGAATCTGTGTATTTTTATTGAAAGCCATCAACAAAACGTTAGAGATAAGTGTTTCACATTTTAATGTACTTTACATTCTTCAGAAGCATGCCTGCAAACCAGTTAACATGGAATGTTAAAGAGCCAGAGCAAAACTCGTGTGTATTTCTAAAAACACATTTGGCAAAAACCTCCATGTAACTGTCACGCATTGCTCCCATGTTTGCTGTTTTACCAAAGATTACCATGACATTTGTGTCAAAGTGGAATCTTCCCAAGGCTTTATCAGCTTGCTCCTTTTCTTGATTTATTCAGTGATGTGTTCTTTTCTGGTACCCTCTCAAATTTCTGAATTATATAGTAGGCATTTTTATGGTGGCATTGTAGTGGTGATGCCGTAAGTACTAGAAAGTAGCGCTGCTGAAAGAATTCAGGAGTAGACAAGTGAAGGAAATTCTGTGCAAGTATCGCAGAGAAAACTGAAATAAAATGACTGGTGAATAAGGATGTGAATGAAACTAGAAGCTGATTGAAATACTGAAGTTAAAAGCTTTCCCCTAGATTCACAATCCTGAAATTAAAATGTTGTTTTAAAAGTTGTTGATACTTAACAAATTTTTGCCAAGTCTTCTTCAATCTCATGTATTTCAGATAAATCTTTTTATTAAAAGGAACTGTCATTACATATTTTTTTTTAAACAGGATTTCTACACACTATGTCTTGGTTTTCCTCTCAAGCACTTGGTAAATGAGAGTTGATACCAGTCAAATGAATCGTTAAATATGCAAATATTTCAGTAGCTGGAAAGCCTTGGAAGTTGGTAAGGAAGTTGCAGCTAATGGATTTCACTAGTATGTGACAAAAGGCTGATTACAGGGTTGGGGGTGGGTGGCAAGGGAGGGAAGGGGAAGCAGCATAGTGCATTAGTTATTAACAGATCAACTCATTCATGTGGAAGATTTAAAGTGTATGATTATTTCTACCTGGTTATTTACCTCACTGTTTCCTTTCTCTGTAATCATTGGGAAGACAAAATTCTCTGATCTGATCCAAACCCTTTACAATTAACAAGAACTTTTTAATGACTGCTGTGAAATATTTGCTTCATCATTTTATTCCTTTTTCAAATTCACCTTTTATGGCTTTGTTGTATAAATTGCATACAAATAACACTCAGAGAATAACAGAAGCCTTCCCTCTTCCTGACACACACACACACACACACAATATTGTAAATTTGTCGAAGTAGAAAACTCTAAAATATGTAACGTTTCTGTGGAGGACTTTCTTTTCTACTTGGTTTTGCTCTTGAAGTTTTCATCTATACAATGCTAGGGGAGCCTTTTAAGTACACATCCTGCTTCTACACAGCAGAAGGTAACCACACATCTTAATAGGATCATAGAACCAGGATACCAGGAGGATCCTGTCCTGACTCGCCCAGTCCACCTCCCTTCCATGCTGTGCAATTCACCTCAAAACTGAACAACTTAAAAGTAAGGATTTTTGCTCTCCCTCCACCCTTGCAATACTAGAAACTTGTGTCTCTGATGAGCAGAAACCTAACTTCCAGTCAGTAGTTGTGACAGGTGTTTTACCCAGTTGTCTTTGTTGCCAATGTTACCATACACCTGAATAGCACTTCCCTGAAATTTATCACCCTGGCTCGGGCATACTGTGCAATCCTATCCTCTTTCCCAGTCTTCAGTCAGCTAGGCTAAAAAAGCCATAACTAACATAAATACAAAAAATAAAACAAGTCCCTTGTTCTGAGGTGTTTTGTACACCTGTTCCAGTTTTAATTCCTTCTTCAGCCCAGGTAATAAGAATTGTGCACAGTTGTGCAGTGTTCTTCACAAGGGCTTATCCAGGCCTTGTGCAATGTTGCAGGTATCCCCTACCTCGATTGATTTATTTCTTCTGGTATGTCACAGCTGCCTTTTTCATGGGTACATAATAGTCATGGTTCTTAATTATCCTGTATTTACTAATATCTTTCCAGTTAGTCACCCTCTTGTTTGCAGTAGAATTTCTGGGTGCTAGTCCTTAAGTCTCAGCTCTCCAAGGGTATTAATCATCTAACTCCTATTTAGGTGCCTTTGGGTTGTACGCCTGATCTCATTTCTTTACATTAGCCCTCAAGATCATTCTACCATAGTAAAGTGGAAGAGTAGGTCTGATATATTTCAGATTAAGAATACCTATGGTTATTTTTACAGCTCTATAAAAGGCTTTAAAATCAGCAGGTGTGTTTGGATTGGCTTGGTATTTGATGTGTCATAGGGGAGCCCAGAACAGGATTAGGCATCTGTGATCACTTTAACAAGGGAACCCCAAAATACACAGTCTCCTTGCCCAAGCCGGGGGGGGGGAGTTGACAGATTGTCAGCTTTTCTTTTTCCACACTTCTGATTATGAAACTTTGATTTTTTTTTCTTTTTTTTTTTTTTTTGGAAAACTGGAGGGTATATGTAGACAGCTAGGTTTTTTTACGTTTGTGCCAAATCAATTCCCATGGCCACAGATGCATACAGAATATGCAAGAATTTGCAAAATATACCGTAAGACTAGAACATCTCTTTTCTTTAGCAGAACTAGAGACTTATGTCTGCCTTTAATTTTTAAGACTAACAATGAAAGATCTATTTATTAAAATACATGACTGCCAAACCATTGAAGGTGATCGCTGTGGTACCTTTAGCCCCTTTCTCTGAGGCAAGAGACAACTTGCAGTTTTTGATAGGCAGAATTAAAAGCTTTATTTTAAAACTGAAATACATTCTATAGATGCTCCATTCTCAGTGATACGCCTCCCCTTCCAGTCCTTCTCCTGCTGTTAGCACCCATTAGAGGTGGACAATTTCAGTACCAATGACTCTTGGTCAATCTCTGGGTGCTGGAATCTTTTACACAGCTTCTCTGCCTTACCAAGATACCTAAACACTCTGCATGTGAACGCCTTTAAAGCAGTGGAGTAGGAAGAACATCACCGTGACCTGCCAGCTCTGTTTAGACTACTGTGAAATGTTATGCAAGAATGACAGTTTCATCTCTTTCAACCTCCTGCCTGAAATCTAGAGCCAGGCACTGTGGAACTCATAGGCGCCCGTCGGCGCCCTTCCCATGGAGTAGCACGGACTCCTCCTACTTCCCAGAGCCTCAGCATCATTACAGTTAGTGCCCATTGCAGTGTATTCACTGCAGAGCATTTCCATTTGCCAAGTACCTGGGTTCACGAGGGCGATGTGCATACTTTTCTGCTGTAACATAGCATACCCCAATGACTGGGTCAGGATAAGGATTCTGGAAAGAGTCCAAAGCAGGGGAGGGTTTAGTTCAGCTGGTCACACTTGTTCATTGTCCTTTGTTACTGAACTGGATCCCATCCACATCTTTTCCAAAAGTGCATCACCTTCCATGTCCTTTCTGTAACAGGGCTGTCATCTGCAACAGGACATGAAGGGATTAGCGCATGGGGTGGTCCAGACAGGCCTCTAAGGCAGCTGAGTCTGGGCTGGATGAGAGTAACCAGAAGCAGTGGCATACAGCATTGAACACAAAATTTAAAAAGATGGATATCAGAGTAGCCTGACCTGAAGGTGGAAAAGAAAAGCTTAAATTTAACATCGCACATAAGAGAGCAGCCAGCGACACCCCCCCTCAGTTCTGCCCTGTTCTCACCTGTGCCTTGCTTCTTCATCTGTGCTCAACAAATGGCGAGGCTGAAGCTGGCTGATGGTGTATGAAGAGCACAAAGACACAACCTGAGGAAACATGTTAATTGCAGGAGAACCGTGGAAGAGTAAGGCCCCAAAGGACAGCTGCCTCCAAGGTGGACTCAATATGTGCAATACATGTGGCACTGGATTGTATTTTGGTGTGACTGGTAGGAGGTGGGTTTCTTTGGAGTCAGTGGCAGTTGTAGACGTGGGAACACCCACGGTGATACCTGCCTGGTCGGCCAGAAGGATAAGAATGGAGCATCTGGCTTGTGGAGGCAGTCTAGGCCAGGAAGTGGAATTGCCTTGGTTTTATGCAAGGAAGGGTTTTTTTGTTTGGTTGGTTTTTGCTCTTTGTTTGTACCACAACCAGTTAAATATAGCCTATCAATTAAGGATAAGCCAATGTTTCTACCACAAACTCATAAAGAAACCCACTAAATAATTTGTCAGGAGTTTTTTAAAACAGGCAGTCTCTTGAGAAGAAAGGCCTAGGATGAAATTAGCAAGAATGCTGCAGGTCAGGTTTGAAGTACTGCATGGTGACAGAATTGTTTGGTAAGATTTGCCTGGAATTCTCTTTCATTACAGCCATATCCAGCAAACACTTGCAGAAGGTGCAGTTCCTGCTCATCTGAGTTGTCCTTCTGAAATCACTCAGATTATTTAAGTGAAAAGTGCCTTTCCCTAAGCAAGACTTTTCAGGGTCTTTTTTTGAATAATGAGTCTATTCAAGCAGGGCTGGCTTATCAATAAACCTTTAACTGAAATGCTGCTATCCAGAATAGCACAAAACGATCACTTTACAATATCAAATTTCTGTTTAAAAAATGTTCTAAAATAAGCATAGACAATACAGTAGCATGAAAATTTGTGATAGCTTTTTCATTAAATGATGCATTTTTATCTTCCATAAGAGATCCCAATCAGGTTATTTTTTACAGCTATAAATCACCAGTTTGATTCTATGATGTTTTTATACCAGTTCTTACAGTACTTCTTCTGTTTGTTTGCCTGTGAAGAAAGGTTCATTTTTAGGCATGGAGATTATTATAACAAGGAGGGCAGCCAAATACGATCAGACATTTTAGAGTAATGCTAATTTTGGTGCAATGCAGATCATCTAGGTGGTTTTTAAAAAAAATTCATTGTATGACAGCAAATGGAGCACAGAACTTAGCTTGATCCAACTAAAACCTAAGCAAAATCATATTTATTCATTCAGACAGAATATTTGCATTTGTAAATGTGTAGGAAGGTTTGATTAACATTATATCAAGCTTTTTGTTTCCTCTGTTCCTCAGTTCTCACTTCTCTTTCTCAAAATGGATGTGACAAATATGTCCGAGTTCAAAGGAAGTCTGGAACCCAGGCAACGTCTGAGAGTCTGTGGGACACTTACGTTTGTGACCCTGATGAGTTTGCGTACTACCAATGTTGAGGGAGTCCTGGTCAAATTATGCATCCATTAGCTGTGGGTCCTTTAGCATTTGTGATTCCTCATGGTCAGCCACTGTATGTCCAGAGTCTGGGTTAAAAAGTCTTTTACTTTTGTGTGATTGAGAAGTTCCTGCCTTCTCTTTTCTTCAGCCTTTGTCTTATCTTCTGTGTCTTTCTCTGGGAATAGATTTAAGATTAAGATAATTCAAGAGTTTATAGACGTTGTCTAACAGATAGATTCTGATACAAACCAGTCCACTGAAGTTATTGTCATAATATTCAGAAGGGAAAAAAAGTTCAGACATCTGTCTGAAGAAGTAATGTCAGTACCATAGGTGGGACAGGGAAGTCTAATACCATAGCAGTGCATGAAGGCGAGGGCAGAGCCTAGCAAACACACTGCTCCGAACCTCTGTGCCCAGGTGTGGTATAGCAGAGTGTTAGGACCTCATAAGGACCCAAGAAAAAAGCTAGCTCCACGCTATTCTGTAGAAAGTAATGAAGGTGCTGGAGACTGGCAGAAGAATATGATTCTCAACTATACAACTGAAACAGGATCAAAAATAGTGTGGTCACAGGATCATGCAGGAGAGGAGTCATATTAGAAGCAGAAAAACTTGACTTTTTCTACAAGAAGGAGAGGGTTTTTTTCCCTAAAACCCAGATGTAGTTGAAGAACTCACTTCCTCTGGGGAAAAAGGAGGGTTAACGAATCATTTATTTATTCATTTTGACGTTTTGGACTGATATGTGGATTTCTGTTTCGTTTAAAATGTAGTCAGGGTGAGATAGTTACCTGAAATATCTGCCTTTTGGTGGTCCAGATGACAGTGAGATCAGTCTGAATGGGTGGGGTGAAGTTGGCAAGGTGGAGTACCATGCCCTGATATCCTGATATAGAAGATTGTTTCTTTGAATAAAATAATTTTACTTTTCCTAGGTAAATTGGTTTAGCATCCCAGTACAGTACCTGTAATTCAGTTTCTAATTATGTAAAAAAACCAAACCAACTAACCAAAAAAAAAAAAACCAAAAGCCCACACCCAAAACAAAAATATCATTATATATACCAAGTGCTTGAGAATCCACAACAGCTTGAAGACACTACATTTGAAGTAATATTTTAAAAAGCTGACAAGACTACTGCTGTTTCAATGGCTGCCTTTTTCAGCAGTGTGTTATATTGTTGAACAGTTTTTCATTCCTGACTTAGAAACTGATTATGCATCCACTGAGCATAAAACTTTAAAGTAGTGAGAGAAGTCCAATCAATGTTTTTACAAAAACACACAAGAGCCACTGCCAAAGCATCATAGTTTTGTGAATCCATGCAGAGTGTCCTGGCATGCAGACTCCTTGGTTAGATTCGCTCCTCTGTGACCCAGGCAGATTTTAAAGTTTAAAAATCTTCACTTTCACTTGAAAAAGCTTCCTTGAATACACAGTAAGTAATGCTTTTAGCTCCTCAGCACGTAGCAAAAAATAAGTCCAAATACAGTTTGAAAACGTATGAACCTTTTAAAATTTCAGAAGCTCCTTACAAGAATTAAAACAACAAGGAGATCATGAGTGGTATGACGGAGTTTTCTGCTCCACTTTCTGCAAGGAATCTTGCAGAGAGCCCTGTGTCCCTTGGGAATGGAGTAGCTGCACTGCCTGACTTCAGGTACTCATGTGGGTGATCTGAACCTTTCCCTGCAAGCCCTTACTTCTCCCTCTTGCCTCCATGGGAAATTTAGGCTCCTTAATCTTGGTGCTCTCACCTGCACCCTACTTGCAGACCAAAAGTCTCAGTGATGACATCGTCTTTAGGTCCCCTCCCACTGTCTTCTGTGCACATTGTTAAAATTGGAGGTGATGGGGATGAGATGCTGTAATTTATTAAATAGCCAAACTGAGTCTTACCTAATGTTGCCAGTTAAGGTAACACATAGGAAACAGCCATATCGTGTATGTTCTGCCCAAGGCTCTCTACCTAGAGTGTATTTAGAAAGGGATGTATGAAAGCAAGTGCTGGGGTATGTTTAAAAAAGGAGTCTGGTCCCACTCTCTTAAACTCTAAGCTGGCCAAGCAACGCTCAAAGTCCCGTGATTTCCTAGTGTCAGAAGTTAATTCCATTTCGTGCTGTTTCCCAGTTCTGATGCTATCTGCATGCACCAAAAGCTCAGCTTGCGTACAGACAGCCCCTGCTGGTGTGTACAGCGTTTTCCCAAGCAGTGCATATGCAAACGGCATTTACAAAAAGCAGTGCATGTGCATGGAAACCACTGCAAAAGTGGTAAAATTGGTGTTTTCTCATCAGATTATTTTCTGTAGGTAAAGGTTGCAGTTGTACATTTCTGAATGAAATAAAATACTTCAGTATGTGAAATTTCTGATTTTTCTGTTCTTTTGAATTTCTGAAGAATCCGGTTTTATGCCAAACCCACTTGTATGGCCATATGTTGATTTTTTTTTTTTTAGGCAGAGTTATAGGAATTGACTAGATTGTATGATCACCTTGTCTATCATGCCTGCAGGTAGCTTTGAAAGGAAGATAAGTGTCAAAAGTATAATGCAGTCTGAGCGTAATTTATGAGAATGACTTATGTGCGAATGTTTTAGGCAATCAGCATCATTTAGATGGAGCTGAAAAGATTCTGCATTCTGTCATCGTTTTAAGGATCTTTAAAGTGAAGTGCAAAATATAAAATAATGTGGATCTGTGAAATCCTCAGCGTTACGTCATTTACCCTTATCATGAAGCAAACAGTTGTCAGTGGAAGCTCTGACAATGCTATTTCAGTCTTCTTACTGTATATTTCTTAATGCATATTCTATTGCTGTTAAAGATATGTTAAATTATGTTAAATGAAACTTTTCAATGACCTAGCATAAAACAAGTCCAACCAGAATGTAAAAAATAATATTTTCCTAAGTGTTCTGAAGTAGGTTGCAAAAATCCAACTGACTGTTTGGTTCACCTTTTCTACCTGCATCTTTAAAAAAAAAACTTTTAGCATTTACAATTGTAAGTAAGAGATCACCTACATGAAGACTAAGCCTGTCACTGTTGAGTTGTCTTAATGAAAGAATAGTTGTATACTTTCAATAGACCTCTTCTTTAACATCATTGAAATAAAACATGTGTCTTCACTATATTATTATTATTAATAATAATTTATTTATTGAAATAACTACACCAGTTTTTGTTGCTTGATATGTATATAAATGGTAAGGTTAGTTGACCTAACTGCTTGTTTTGGAAGATTCACTCCCTGACTTTTTAGACTATCATCCTACAAATGCTTATATGATTTACTTTGCATATATTTGTAGCAGTGTTTCAATTAAATGAATATTGATGGAACTATTACCTTAGGTTATAAAATAATCAACCAGAGATTGTTTCAGTTTTGTTATTGTGGAATACCAAGTGCTTTATTGTACTTAACAATTAAACATGTGTGCACATACTTCCACGTTTGTGCACATACTTCCAAGTTTTTATGCACAAAATAAAATGTATATTAATGTGTGATATCTATGTATGAAATTTGCAGATACTAAGGAAAAATGCAATATTAATGGTATATTTTTATTTTGTAGCTGGGATCATCCTCCTCTGTGCCTTTTACATCTATATTCTCACAGCTGTTTATGACTGTTGTAGTCCCCCTTATTATTGGACAGGTATGTCTTTTAAATATACATTCTTATTTAAAAAAATAAGATAAAGAGAGCTATCTTAAAGACAGACTGGCAACCTGGTAAGCTGCCACATAGGAACAGCCTCAGGATAGTGAAGTCTCATATCAGAGAAAAGATGCTACAGTGCTCCCTGGAGCCACATTGATCTTTGTTGAGATTGAGCATCTGTCCCTCACTACCACAAACATACGCTACTGCATATCGAGAAGGGAGTTTGTGAACATAAAGTGGGAAAAATGGCAGCCCAGAGTGTGAGAAATTCCAGCCCCATACAAATGAGCTTTGAGAACACTACATAGTCCTTTTGTCACATGCCCTTCGCCTGGATGATGAAGGAAGTTCTCCCTGTGTAGTATCTACTACTAATTACAGGAATAAAAATTTCTCTACATTAAAAAACATGGAAGGGCTAAGCAGTCAGAAGTTAAGAAATAATAAAATTAAGGCTGCTTGAGCCATTTTGTATATGCTCTACAAAAAGGGTTTTAATTGCATAATTGCAAACTATTGTTTCTGCATGACTCCTCTATCATTTGTTACACTGGATGGAGGGTATTCATGGAGCGAGCAGCTGTTCAATATTTCATTTTATACTCATTGTTCATAATGAAACACAAGGCCTTATTTTTCATGGCATAAGATAGAAATCTTTAACAGAATGTAAAGATACTAATTGCAATACAAGATTTTCTGTGACACCTGTTTCTGTCATATCTGTTTTTTCACAAATACTAATTATTTTTTTCTCCCACATCATGGTGGGAAATTGCTGTATTAAGACCAAAAGTTGTCAGAAGTGTTCACTATTCTTGGACACCAAAACTGAAACACCGGAAGCCTAATTCTTACATACTTGTAAGTATTCATTGTTCACAGGCATTCAGAATGTACGAAGGGAATATCAGTGGGATTTGCAGTTCATTCCCAAGGGGTACCGTTGCTGATTCTAGCATCCAGTTTAACGCTGGGTTCAGCTGGAACTTTCTGAATTTTGTCTGCCTAAAGCAGACTTTGAAATGGAAAGGTGGTTAAAATGTAGGTAAATGGAAGTGGAGTCTATAAAGGAGCACCCTGGACAAGGTTAAGAATATCTATCATTGCCTGTGCTATGTAGAACAGTCAAATCAGTCTTGTATCAAACTATATTTGCACATTTCAAAACTGGCATGTACTGTAACTTACCGAAGTCTTAGTGAAGTTTGTTTCTTATATGGTCAAAAAACCCCATTAAAGTCTAATAAGATGATGAGCGTGATAAGCATGACAGTAGCCACCATCATCGGTACCTGCGTAACCTGTATGTAACCATACTATGTGGAAAATAGACATAACCTCTGTGTCCCTGAAGGCTTTTGAATTGCTCACATGCTTTGAGTTAAATGTCTAAGAACCTCCTTATTAATTAGGACCACAAAGGGTTGCTGATGAACCTACCTGTGTATCACGTTCTTATCTCGTCAAAACTAAATTATGTCTCCAACCAAAAGTGGACAAGCAAAAGTACTTGAATCCTCTGGTCCTGAAAGGTCCAAAAACTGGAAGCTATTAGTTAGAAGCCTTAGTTGGAAATTTCTAGGAAACAAATAGCATGGCAGCAGATCTAGCAATAAAGTAACCTGTAGTGATGGAGTATCAGCAATCTGTACTGCAGTGTAATAAGTCTGAAGATGATGGTAGATTGCTAGACAAAATGATTGCAAAATTTCAAGAGGACTTTCATCTATATGTATAATGGTGTGTTACTTTTGAAAGATGTTAGAAGAAATTGCTACGTGAGGTAACTGGTAGAGTTGGGGGTTTTTTTGGCTGCACCAAATAGTAAGGCTAAGTAACATGAATTGAGCAGTAAGCATATGAAATAAGTGCTCTGAATGATCAGAAGTTCAAAGTCAGAATTGTGATGGGACTTAACTGAGAACAGATGTGATTTTGGAGTTCTGATAAAGGCTGAAAGAAAAAAAATAGAGACTTAAAGCTTGTGTAACTCAATCGCAAATTTATTTAAGCATCTTGTTTTTTTATAAATACACTTCAACAAGAAATAGGATGATTCTCCTTTAAAAGTGTTTGAAGCCGTTTCTGGAAATGAATGATCAACAGAAATAGCTCTCATTGCTCTAAGCATAAAGACTTTGTTTCTAAAGTTATTGCGCTTGATTATATCTGTTCAGAGGATATGGAAGAGAGGAAATGCTAAGGATAGCTACAGATTAAAAATGCCAAGGGTAGTTTACATTGATTGTCTTGATTAGGTAGAACTGTACAAAGGTAAACCAACCTGCCCAGATAGGAATAGAAGCCATTTTTGACAGTGGGTATCCAAAAATAACGTGCAGTAGTCAGGGAAAAACAATAAGCAAGAAAAGGACTGACACCAAGAGATACAGTGATAGGTCTGCTTGCCCTTCATCTGGAGGTGGCATGGATCTGCTCCCAACTAAATGGGAAGTTTTGAATTTAGTTCGTAGACCACTACTCAGTCATTACTGAACTGTTGCACAACACGTGGCACAGCAATGTAATACTGCTTTGTGAATCACAAGTTGCTCACTGTGGGATTCCAGATGCGTTAAGAGATAATGGCCCACAATTCATGAATGACAGTTTCAGCATTACTTCTAATTTATCATTCCATGCCCACAGTGTCAATTCCTTACCATGCACAGTCATACCGTTCAGCAGAAAAGTCAGTGGAAGAATGCCTCTTGTAAGGTTACCTGGTAGCAAAGAGCTTGATTGGGAAAAAAACGAGCTTGGAGCCTGCCTGCCTGGAGGATTGCTTCTCTTCAGCCTTCCTAACTCAGCTGTGATCAACACAGGCTTTACGCTCGATCCACAGCAGTGTAAAACAGAGAAGGCTGCTTAAAGGAAGCATTCTCCAAGGGCTTTATTTTCCTTTAAAAAAATCTTGCCTCTGGGAAAACCTGTGTTGCCTAAACGCTCATTTCCTGAGCAGGCTGCAGAGCTGGCTGTTTGAGCAGCCCCTGGGATATGAGCAAAGCAGATGAGAAGGTGCAGATGAGATGATTTGTTTTGTTTGGGGTTTTTTGTTTGCTTTATGGCAAAATTGTATCAAGAGTTTTTGGTTGCTTGGCTGACTTGTCAGAATTTTTAATGATGACTGGGAGAAAGAAGTCACAATAGTGTAATTGATGCTTATTTTCTACTGTTTCTCAAACAATTTTTCAGTGTGGCAAGACTGCCATTGACAGGAGTCAAACACGCTTTTCTAGCCGCTGACAATGAAATGTGTAAGGGGCTGCAGGTACAGGCTCTGCTCAGGTGGTGGCTGCCATTTGTTAGGTAAAGAAAGAACTGTTGAAGGAGGGAGGAGGAAGATATGTTATCAGAAAGGCACTGAGTCTTACAGATAGCAGTTACTGATAGATGGTCTTCAATAAGGAGACTCGCTCTGTTCTTTGTCAGAGATGTGCAGGGTGTCTAAACCTAAAAAAAGCTGTGGTGTGCATCCTCTGTCTACAGATGTGTTTTGCTAATTGACAGTATGATGTTACTCAAATCAGTATTGGTAGTATAATATTGCATTTGTATTTATAGAGTAACGAATAAGACCTCTCTGATAAGAGGTCTTGAAAAGAGACATAATCTATAGTATGTTATGAAGACCTAATGTTCTATAAGCCTTGAAGAGCTGTAGTGTGTAAGAGCTTGTTATTTGTGCACCACTTGTATACCTCTAAGGGGAATTTGAGAATACTTGTTATACGATAAACATGGTAATAGATATTTCATGGGAAGGATTTTTGAATTTACTCTGGCAGCTTGAAGTTCTGATTATTTTTTTCCTGGGTAGCAGAGTTCTGATGAAGATTGCTGCTCCTGAGCTGTTGTGATTTTGCTAAAATAATTGTTTCCTCGTCTATAGATGTCGGTAATACTTTTAGCCAGCAAAATGTAAGGTTTTGAGAAATGTCTAAGCAGTTTCTTCATGACCAGTTGTGAGATTTGGCTGAAGACTGTTGTTTCTTTGGGTTTTTTTTTCCTTCTGAAGTGACAGATAACAGGAACAGTGAAAACCACTGCAATATTTCCTTTCCCCTTTTTGCAGACTTTCTCCATTCTCTACACCTAAGTGCTTATGACAGACTTTTATTTTATGTTTTATATTAAAGAGCAATTTATGATTAAATGTTAATGAAATAGAATTTTCACTGTGCTTTCATTATATTCTACTAGTTTGAACATTTTTCAAAGCAGCACACCAAAACCCGCTGTTTTCTATGAATAAATAATAAAAAGCTTGTCTGTACATTATCATTCATGCATTCTCTAGTTGCCCCATTGGTAATTTGTCTGCCAGCGTAAAGTGGGCACTTCACATTAAACAGACCTTAACTAAAGCTAAAACTAATGTTACGATTCTAAGTAGTTCTTCTTTTCAAATCTATAAAATGGAGCCAGTTGTACAGAAATCCTCGCTGAATCTGGTCACACAAAAAAATCTTGATGTCCTACAAGTAAAGGATTTTAAGTGCCTTCTGCATCATTGCCCAAAATGTTCCAGAGGAACCCTATCAGCATTTGGGAAGTGTGCTTATAAACACAACTCTAAAAGGGTGCTATGTTGCAATACAAGTTGTCAGTGAAATTGAAACTGAAAAGCTTAGCAATGTATTTATTTTTAAAGAATAAGAAATTGAAAGGGAAAGGTAGGTGGCAGTTGCTAGGGAGTAGAAGGTACTATTCACCTAAGCCTAATGTTTGTTTATAGTGGGTGAGTGGGGGAAGCAATAGTTAAAGAAACTGTTACAAAAAGGGAACAGTGTCAAATCCTTTCCTTCTTGTAACTTAAATCCACATGGAAGTAGCCCTACTTTCTCTACAAAGTCCAGGAGAGCTGCAGGGAGGAGGAGTGGTACCCTGGGAGATGAGCGCTTCTGGAAGCTTGTTGCAGGAAACTGAGATGGCAGATAAACAACCTTCAGACCACAGTTTGCTCTCTTCTGATGCTTGACTCAAAACAGGGAACAGAACCTAGCCTCCACAGAAATACAAAATATGAAGAGAAATACGAAATATGAAGAAAACATGTACCGCTGCTTACAGGCTCCCTTTACATTTTTGCCATGTTGCACCTGTTTGTAAGGTTTTAAAGTAACAGTTGTGAATTACCACAAAATGTGAAAGTTAATTTTGGAAATGGCCTCATGTGGGTTTTATAAAACTTGCTTTGAAAGCATGTATGTGTCAGGACCTATCTCTTGGGAGTAAACTGACTGACATAGTGGAGCAAGATAGCTTTTAGGGGAGTTTGGTAAGCTGAGGAAAGAAAACAAGATGCTTGTAAAAAAGATTCCCCCCCCCCCCCCGACTGCAAAAATGTTTTGGTTTTTTCTATCCCATCTTCAATAAAGAAATAGTAGATTGCACACTCCATAAAATAAGGATAGATGTGACATTTGTTGATGTCCTACAAGGTATAGAAAGGTGGGTGGACCAGTACGAAGTTTGGGACTTTAGCAGTATATAGGAACAGGTGAGAATGCATGCCTTCACATAGGTACGGTCCCTATAAAATTGTCAGGACGGGGTCTGGCTGAAGTGATAGGAGCTCTGCTTTGGAAAAGGGTCTGTGCATTTGAACTGTGATGCAGACCTTGGATATATGGAGGGTGGCTATGCTATAGAAATCTGTGAAGGATGTTCCATCTTATTTATGTCATTTCTACAACCCGCATGATCTCCTTTCCATTCCAGTATCTGATTCTTTCTACTGTTTTTCACAGTCGCTGTCATCTTAGTTCACTTTTTCTGCAATTTTTCCCCCCTTCATGTCTTCCAAGCTTCACTGAAGTAGTTCCCAATATTCCATGCAGTCTCCTTTCTTGGTTTGCCATCACTATATAAGAAGAGATATTGAGAAGTTATTGAACTGTTGCAAATATCTAGCCTGACTGAAAGCTTTTCAAAAGAAACTTCTGCATTGCAGAGTTCATTGCAAAGGTCTGTTGCTATAAGTAGTAACAACATTAGTTAAGAATGAGTTAGGAATCTTACCTTAAAAGACAAAGTAAATAAGGTAACTGCTGCATTTAGGTATAGTGATAGTCCAGCATAATAGGCCCCAAATCCAGTTTGTTTCCTTGTGTGTTTCAACATAAGGAAAAAATGACTTGTGTCTCTTTGTTGAAGTGGTAAAGCCCCAGGTATTTTTCCCAGGTACTTAGAAGTACATACCAATACATAATAAACAAGAGGAGCAGAAGTGCAGTAAAAACATTGTGAATTCTGTTAAAGATTAAATCAGTCCAAAAGAGTTGATAGAATAAGGAAATATTTACTTTGCATAATGATGTAAATACCAAGAGATACTCTTCTGTGTATAATGGAAACAGAAAAGGTGACTTCATAACCATTTCCCCTGCTTTTTTTTCATTTCATGGGTTTAAAAAAAAAATTAAGTTGAAGACCTAGATAGTTTTTGAAAAATGTACTGTATTACCAATGTCAGAAATTATTCCATTCCATATACATGGTGGGGAGGAGCTCCTTGCCCTATTTAGTTCAATTAATAATGTACATTAATGAATTATATTGCTTATTGCATTTTTTGTCTTGTATGTCCAGCACTTCAGCAGGTAGGTGGAAACAGTCTAGCTGTATTTTACTGACAAATTCCTCTGGGTGCACAGTGTGACTGTTATGAAGGTACAATTAGATAAGTGAATTGTTTTTCTATAATATATCTTCTGCTATTTTCATGTATGATCTTATAACAGATGAGCGTTATTTACCTGCTTTCCTGGAATAGCAGGTTGTGTTTCTTTGTAGAGGGGATGTTAAGTGAATTAAACACATGAGCAGTTAGCCCATTTGCTTAGGGAGGCTGGCGTTGAGACAAGGAGGTTATGGCAGGATACAGAGCAGCCTGGAGGAGAAATACTGTGGATGTAACCATTCTGCTAGAAGAACTGAATTGAAATGGGGACACTACTGTTAATTCATGTGTAATTACATTCCTTTGTTGTTAAAAATTAAATCCCGGTCAAGAGGAAAGTTGAGCCTGGAACTGTGTTTTGAAGCAAATTTGAGCTGATGCCTTTCCAAAAACCTTTGGAGATTGCCAGGATGTAGTCACCAGGAAGTAGTTACCTGATGGACAGATTTATGTTCTTTCATTGTCTAACTTTTCTGTGAGTTTATCAGCATCTTTCATCATGCAGGTTATTTGTAAAATATCACCTACTACAAAGTTTTGCTTCTCTTCCTCTCTTCTCTCCACTAAACCACAGTTTGAGGGAAGGATTCACCATGCACTGTTCTTTCATGTGCAACCTCTGGGTCAGCCATCAGGAATTCCTTGTTCTTTGAGGCTGGCATTTATATCTGCACAAAAATCTTTGCAGTTCATCATGCTTCATGTGATCACTACCATAGGACCAGAGGCCCCAAAGCCCTCCTTGCAGAAGTAATTCTGCAGGAGTCTCAGCAGGGATACGGGTTGCAAGGCCTTTGTACCTTGAGATTTGTACCTTAAAAATTTATGCATGTGTTCTCTGCAACATGGGAGCATTCTGCAGCATTTTCCCTTGTAAAGTATGTTTTTAAATGCTGTTATGTTTCATATAATGATTATTCTTCCAATATCTCTGCCCCCCTCCCCAAGATGTTGTTTTTAACTGCATTTTTTTATGTGAGGAATTCCCTTTCACTAGGAACTGTGGAATTACTACCTCTGAAGAGTACTCCCCTTTTTGCTCTTTTCCATCAGTGTGCCAGTCTGATGCATGTATTTTGGATGTCAGTTATTCACATTTCTACCCCAGGCTGTAAGTTCATCTTTTCACAGGAGTATCAGTTCAGACTTTTTCTCAACTGCTTGTTTCTGCGGTGCTTGTCCCTCCCTTGTCCTCCTTTGTACTGGTATGTACTTCAAAATACTGGACTTTGTCGTTTCAACTGAGAGGTGATACACCGGTAAGGTGCCTGAGTCTGGCGTCCTTCGTACAGGCCATAACATGCAAAAATGATTGTGTTAGCTTTTGCTGTGTTTGCAGACAAATGAAGCTTAATATCTCTGTCCAGTCTCCGAATTGCCTATGAGATTCTTTATTTAATCATTTCAATCTGCGTTGCTCGTGGCTTTTCAACCTCTATTAGACTTCCTGTCAGAGAGTGCTGGCACCACAGAACAACAGGGTTCACTGGCTGGCTGGCTCTGTACTTTATTGTGTGTTGTCTTTATTGTATTTGTGGGATTTATTGTTATTTCACTACAAATCTTCACAATATTTTTTAAGTTCTGTGTTAACCCTGAAAAGTTACAGAATTAGGTTAAGAATTAAAAGGCTTTCAAAGCATCTTTGTCCTGAAACAACTCTGCAGGGCATGAATAAGTAATAAATGGATTGTTTTTCAGTCAAAATGAATCAGCTGACATGAGCTTCCCTGTGAAAAATCTAGTTGAGTTTTTACAGATACCTGTAGGGTTATATTTCTCCCCTCTTAAGTTATACAAGAATTCAGATCACCTTGAATCAGTGATCATAGGCTGGATTGACCTCTGAAATTATAGATCTTGAACCTTGTGCGAAGATCAAAATGTATGGGATTCTGTGTTAGAGAGGATGTATTTTGTCTGTGTTTTTACAGTATACATTTAGCATGACACTGGCTTGATTAGATGATTTCCTGAAGCCACGATTTAGTTCTTCAGGGTCCGACTATGTAATTTTTTTAAAAATACAATGTGCAGTAGGAAGCCGTACTGGTATTTATGGTTGTTGATTCACAATAATTCCAGACTAGATAGAGGTGGATATTTAAAGATATCAACCAATTGAAGATTTTGAGGAAATACTGCTTGCAGTTTCATTTTTAAAATGTTTTTTCTTTCTCTTATATGTCAGTCCATGTTAAATGTGTATAAAGTTATTATTGTCATGTATGTTATAATTATACCTTGTACAGACACAAGGTTATCGTTTTTGTAATAAATACCTCCAGTACAAGTTGTATTGTGACATAATTAACCATCACTTTTCTTTTTCAACATCTCGTTACTTTCAGTATAAATCTTCTGGAAGGACCCTAAATAAATAGGTGGTTTTAAGTAGCTCTTCTTTTTCCCCAATGTGACCTTAATTTATGGGATAATAGGATTATTTTTTTTAAACTTCCTTAAAACACACTCACTTTAGAGGTGAAAAACTTTGCTTTTTGCTTCTGATAATTACAGAGTCCCAAATCTGCTCAGATAAGACTAATCTGGTCTCCCATTTGATGTCTTTCACACTGCACACTAAATGTCTTCACTCAGCTTTCTTGCCTCTCTTTTGTCAATGTAGTGGTTTATTCCTACCTGGTGGCATATAAGGAGGTGGCTGAAGGAGCTGCACTGGATGCTCTTTCAGGAGTTTGGCAGTATATTCTCAGTTGTGTTCTCTCTTTAACATCTGACAAGTGTGAAACTTAGTTGGGTGTTTTCACTGGGGTGTTGAGCATTCCCTTACGTGGATTCTTGTAAATCTGTTATTTTTCATCAGCGGGAAGCATAGAAGTGCTGGGAGGTAAGTGCTGGTCTTCAGCCTGCTTAGCTTTGCGTGAACCCCATGTGCCAAATTTTTAGTATCTGCCCTGCCATGTGGTCGATGAAGTCTATTTGCTGTGGTCACTGGGATAGCTGCTTCCAGGACTTCCCTGTTGAGAAGCTTGCAAACAATCTGGGAAGGCAGTGAAGAAAACTGACAGCTGTGAGGTCAGTCCTGCAGCTTTGGCAGTTAGTGTGTGAAAAGGTCCTATGGTAGCATTGGTGATGATGCTTTGATATTAATCTTGAATATCTCTAAAATGTTCTGTATTATTAAACCGATAGTGGTGATGTTTATTAATGGTACCGCTATGGGAAGGTAATGAGACACATTTAGAGCCCTCTGGTAGAAGTGTTTCAGGGTCTCGTGCTATTATTTTGGAAGGAGCATGGTAACGGAGAACATCGTGAGGTCTCGGGAGAAATTAGGCAAGATAATGTGATTGCTGAAAAATTAACACAAATCGCAGCTGTATGATAAAAGCTTTAAGAAGTTTTTTCAAACCATATAAAGTAAAGAGAAAAACTAAAAGCGACTCCCCAGGCAGGGCTGAAATAGATGCATTGTATCTGCTGAGGCTTAGTCCTGTAGTATTTGGCATAATTTGAAAGTTGAAGTTACTTTAAAATTTATAGTTGTTTCTAAAAAATTCTTGAAATACAACTTCAGATTCTGTTTCCTGAAAGTGCAAAAGTTTCGCTAAGGTTTCCTTGTTTTCATGTGTTAATTCTGGTATTCTAAAAGCGTGCAAATGGCATTTGTCTTTGGATTTACAAAAACTCTAGATATTCAGAGTTTGAATTATTTAAACTCCCACAACACATGCACTTTTGCTTTTCAAGCTTGAGTTATAATTTAATTAAAAACTTCTGGTGCATCGCTAGCTATTTAAATATTAAAATGTTCCATGGATCACTTTCGATTATCTACCGTCATGAAATTCCTGAAGATGTCAGATTTTTAAGATTCCCAAAGTTGCACTTGGAATTGTCTGTTGATGCAAAGGGGACTGTGATAATTACATACATCCATTAGTATCAGCAGAGGAGATAAACTTTGGGGAGGCTTAATGGGCATGTCTCAGTGACAGCTAGCAAAGAACATTTGGCATGATTAAGGATGGATTTGAATGTACTTGAAAATATACTCTCATTATGGACGCCCAGTGGAAGTTGCACTACAAATGTTAAATTCCCCAGAAGAAGAGTTGTGTGGCAGGGAAGCTTTGAAATCCACTGTGGCCGTCATCCAAATTACTCTCTTCTCTTTGTGTCTTTCTGCTGTCAGATTCACTTTGTGATGCCCAACTTGGCTCCCTGCATCTTTGAAAAGAGGCAACCTGTTGGTTTCTGTGTTTCAGATTGTCCGGAGGTACATCAAGGACTGGCTTGAAAGGAAGAAGCCTCCATTTGGCGCTATCAGCAGCTGCGTGCTCCTGATGATCATCTACACAACATTCTGTGATACTTTTGCCAATCCAAATATTGACCTTGATAAATTTAGCTTGATTATAATAGTGTTCATAAGTAAGTTCAGCCTTAAAGCATCTCTCTTATCTGTGTTTCAGGTGTGTAATGAGCTATCTGTACTGGAAAGCGTGGGGCTGCGGGGATACCGGCATGGGGCTAGAGCTTGTACTTTTAATGCATCTAGTAAACCAGATTACCAGACTACTTAGGGGCTGGATGCTTTTAGGGATTGAGTAAGCATTTAGAGAGGGATGAAGCCTGCTATTTAGGTGTGCCTGAGATTGCTCAGTGGTCCTCCCTTTCTAAAGGGGCACAATATTACTTGCCAAGTGTTTATGACCATTCTGTTTTGTCTTTTTTGTTATTAAACAACCATAAATGCACAGATGTTGCATTCCAAAGAGAAAGGAAAGATTTGGGTTTGAGCTGTTACTCAAAAGCACTGTTATAACTTTTAAATAGTTCTTCCTTACTGTATTATAAACCTAGAAACTAGTTGGGAGTTTGAATGTGTTGATATATTTCTGTGCATGAATGCATTTCTTGCAGAGTTTGTTTTAGAAGCACTCTAGTCATTCAGCCTTAAATAACATACACATGAGAATAGACTGCTGGTATCCTTGCCATCAGTTAAAAATACACTGGCAGATCACTACTTCCCAGGAAAAGGCAGTGGTATGCAGGCACTGTGTCCTCTCCCAGTAGGGAATTCCCATCTTGCTTCATACTGTTCGGAGACAGGAGTTTCAATTTGCTTGGGGGAGAGGTAACTACAGTATACTACAGTATAAGTCACATCTCATACACTCTAAAACTGTTAGATTTCAAGAAATCAATGCCTCACCTACCTTGAAGTGTGTGTATGTGCGCATGTTTCTGTCTAATAAAAATAATGTATCTTCTATAAATCCAACCTCCACTAAAGTCAGGAGGAAATTTGCCCCTGCTCTTTGCGGGTCAGTTCTTATTCTGTCCTAATTGTGGCAGTTTTTTGGATTATGAAACGCTATATGTGTGTAAAATACTATATGGAATCATAAATGGTACTGTATAAATACTTTATTCTGAAAGCAAAGAAGAAGGAAGCCATGCGAAGGAGCTTTTTTTCAAAATGGAGGAAATAACTTCTTTGCATGGGCACCTGAGAGGGACCACATCCCAGATGCACTTAAATCAGTGCAGAGTTGTCAGCAAAAAAGAGGGATATGGAAATTTTCAACTCTGACTTAACATGTAGAGAAACTCAGAATGAAGTAATTTTATGTTACTGTGCTGACCGCTACTTTGAAAAAAAAAAAAGTTCTTTTTTAGTTAAAAAGGCATGTTCTTCCTTGAGCAGTTGGTGTAGAGTTGTTGCTTCCATTGCCTTTCTTGTCTTTTATTTCTCTGCAAGACAACTCTGCGTTTATGCCATGTGTAATTATGTATACCACTTGCAGTGCAATACACTGAAAATCATTATATATACATTTTCATTGCCAGTGTGCATAACTGGAGTTTCTTAGTAAGAATATTAGCATGAGCATTGGAACTGCTTGGAACATATTAGACATTTGTTTTTTTCTGAAATATTTATAAAACAAAAAACCAAGGAAGTTGTGGAGATGGATATGCACATTGTATTCTAGAAAAAGTTTCTGTACCGCCATTGGATGTGTTGGCTGGATGTGTGTGTTGTGTTATTCTAGGATATGAAATTAGCACGAGGAGTTTGAGATGAAATTGCATTTCTTATTCTGCTGATTAATGTTTTTATGTAATTTTTATGTTAATATTCTAGCCACAGCAAAATATGCACAAGGGATAATTGGTAGCAACACATGCTTATTGCTTTACAGAATTATACATATTAAGGGATTTTTTTTCTGTGCATATTAAATTAATGTACTTAGTTGCAGAAAAATTGTAATTCAGCAACAATGGATTTCTTCCTTAGTTCATGAAGGAAGAATTAAGTGCATGCTGAGGTGACATTTATACATCCTAGGAAATGTATGTAAGAGAATGGAAAATGTCACTGGTAATAGCTAATATCCCTGCCATGTTGCCCAGTTGTAAACTGGGGTCAAAATCGAATGTGTTGTCTTGGCTTGCACTACCCTATGGGACACATTAGCCTTATTGCATTCACAAGTTTTGCAAGGAAAAGGGAGAGAACCCGCCCCAGATTCTGCTGCAAGTAAAAGCCCTTCCCCCCGTAACCCACAAACACCCAGAAAAGGTCTGTGCAGGTCACAGGGTTTCTCCTCCAGCTCTGTGGGGAGTTCCTGCGCTCCGGCACGATGCTCAGTCTCTGCAGTCCCAGCAGCTGCTCACAGCACAGCGGGAAGCTGCCTGCTTCTCCCCACGTATCCACAGACCAAGGGTGGGCTCTGTGCATCCCACAACCCCTGCGGGTGTCAGGAGAGCTGGCAGAGAGGAGAGCTCCCCTCAGGATGCTCAAAAAGCGTCTGCACTTACAAAGCTGACTGAGCTTGAACGGAAGCTGCTTTGTCTGATGTCCTGCCCAGTGCAGGAATTAGCCTTTGTCTCAGAAGGAATTAAAACGTCTATGATGATCTCCTCTTAACAGTGATCGTTCATCGGGAGAGTAATATACCCGGTGTGTGAGAATATTTATCGTGATCACGCTTACGCATTGTACTTTCTCCTGTTAAATAGAAAGGGGCTAAATTTAAATGCTTGGCAACTAGAGCATGTCTGAGAGACTTTGTTGTCAACCCAATAAGCAAAACTAGTGCGAACAGATGTGCAGCATGCAGTAGTGAACTTTCCTGCCATTCATCGTGTCAAGAAATACTTGATTCAGAAGAGTTACCTCAGGAAGAACTTGAGTAGCCACGATATTAGCTCTAGGTTTCTTGGCTGTAATGATACATATTGTTCTTCCAGACAGTCTTTAAAGGTTGTCTGTCATTGGATTTCTCTGCATAGACTTGGTCCAGCCTAGCTTCTGACCTGTTGTATGGGGGCAAAAGGCATGTACACAGCAATTGCAGAGATTTAAGTGATCTTTACTTCTCTAAGTCTAATTTTAACTTGTTTCTCTTTCAGTATTTTCTGTTCAGATGAGCTTCATGTTTTTGACTTTCCTCTTCTCTACAAGGTAATTGAATGTGCTGAATCAGAACCTTTAAATATTTGTTTTGTGTGATATCTTTGATTTGGGTGATACAGTTTATGCAAATGTGTAAGGGCAGGTTTCTGAATAGGGGTGACCTCATTTTGGTATTTCATACTGTCCTTACTGCATTTTCTCTGTTAGAGTTTCATAGGCTAAGAGAGCAGGACCTGAATTCTGTCCTTTCTTGTGTGTTAATTACAGAGTTGTTAAATCTCAATCAATCACTGCTATACCTCATCCACTGAAAAAAATGGATTTGCACAGATGTCACTGAAGGTATAATTTGCCCTGCAGACATGCTGATGACATATGAGAGAGAGAACTCAGTTTGACTTTTTACATCTCAAGATACATTTGCTGGGCTGGCAATTCACTCTTCTCTGTATATGTCAAATGTGTTACGTTTATATGGTGATTCTTAAAAGACAGTTGTCCTGAACTAATGTTTGGTAGAGCTATTTTTTTTTCTTTTTAAATATCAACCATGAAGAACAGTTGTACGTTCACTTCTCAAAAAATAGTACCGTGAGAATGGTGTTAGCCAATGACTTAGTGCATCACTTGAGCTGGTCAGAGTATCCACCATTGTCCTCTCACTTAGGCTTACTGGAGTATTTTTCTTAGCAGCGCTTTGCTGAATGGGAAGTGCCACAATACAGAAGACTCCAGATATATGCTTTATATAAATTATACAATATCCATCAAGGAGGATCACAAAGCAGGGTGCAATGTCTTAGAGCTACTATGCTTTTTTAGTGCCACAAGAAAATTTCTCTGTGACAAGCTCATACCCTCACCTTAGAAGGCATTTTTAAATAACTTTTGAACTGCTAGGCCTAACCTGGGGGGAAGATATGTCCCAACTGTAAAATCTAAAATGCCATAAGTAGTAACCAACTCAGTATGGTAAATATTTAGAATCTCATAAAATGATTCCTAATTTGGACCAAAGGGTGATCCATTGGCCAGTCATATGCCTCTCACTGTATGTTATTTTTCCACCCTTCCTGGCCTTGCTCCCAGTGTGTAAACCCTTAGATGCAGTTTTTCTCTGAAGTTGAAGATAACTACGTATTCTAAGCAGTGCTCATAGTGTAAACTCAATATACTATCTAAGTTGAGCATTTTGTTAACATTGCATACTAGGAAAAGAAATCGTAGGTCATTCTCTTTTTTAACAGAGGCAAGCTGGCCACTGCTGTGATACAGCATGTTTGCAAAAATAACCTTGGCTAGCATAAAGTTGTGTCCTACATACCATGTGTTCAGAATTCTTCTCCTTCAGACGGAAGCATATTCATTAAAGAATTTGCCACAACTGAGAAACAATTCTGCTTTAAAAAAAAAAAAAAAAATCAGACACTACTGTTCATTTGTGGGTAGAATTATTTCTGTCACTAGACCTGATCAAAGTGATGTGAACGTGTATACGGATCCTCAAATTAATATATTTGATCGATGATGTTTTAAGAAGGTTTGTGCTATCAGAGGTTATTAAAACTCTTTCTTTTCTAGGAATAACTCTAGTTTCACACCAGCAGACACAGTGGCTATCATTTTCTGTTCCACACACAAATCCCTCACCCTGGGTAAGTCAGGAGATAAGCTTTTGAGCAAAACAACAGTAACATTCATACTTTGCTGTGTTGAAAAAAAATTGTTGTTGGTTGCTAGCTTTTCTGCTTAAATGGTTTTGGTTTTAGTGTGACAAGTAATGCTACCAGTATGATACTAATAGTAGAATAATATTCTTGCATAGATAAAATAAACGCTTATTACAGGGCAGACAACATAGTCTTCTCAGCTGAGATTTTAGTGGTTATACAGTAAGACCACCTTATTTATGGAAGGCTGGATTTTTCTTTCTGTTCTTATTCTGTTCTGTTGCCTCATCCAATATTGATAAAATTTCAGGTTGTTATTTGAAAACATTGTAAGGTATATCTGGCCAGTCTTACAGTAAAATCTTACACCTAAAAGCTGGGATTTACAAGTGAAAATCGAAGCATGTAGTGTATTCAGAAATCACAAGTAGACAATACTGTCTTTTGCTTAATATGAGCAAAATGTATGTGTTTATTTTAAGTCTGCAGGTATTTTGGATAGTTTTATTTATTAGAATTCATTTATCAAAACATCATTGAGATATTTGTCACTTATGACCCCTTAGTGATAAAAAGATGTTCTGATGGAAATTCACAAAATACTGCTAAATCAGTTATGCTTACAGCCACTTGCCACTGCTTCATCCATTATGTTCAGTCAGTGAAATGACTAGTACTTGAATATTTTCTTACTGTTTTTCAAAATATGAAAACGTGTTTGATATGACTGAGTATATGCCTTTTCAAGACTGTATCTGTCAAAGAGAAACACAGCTGGTGTCAATAACAAAGGTAAGAACTCAGCCTGAAACAGGGGAAGAACAAGTTGGGACTTAGGTGAGATGTTTTCCCAGTCAGTTTGATATAGTGAAACTCATCTCAGGGTTCTTTGCTTCAGCCAGGCCTGTGCTGCACAACTGTTAGCAAGTGCCCTTGAAAGTCTGTGGGAAGTGAAGGAGTTCCTGGAAGACAAGAAAAAGGCAAACATAATGTCTCTTTTTCACAATGGAAACGAGGAGGGGACGAGGAATTATAGATCAGTGAGTTTAACTTCGTTTTGTAGAAAACTACTGAAACAATTAAATAAATTATTTTAACAGTGTAGGAAGAAACAAGGAAATGAGTAACAGCCCCGTAGATTTGTCAAATGCATATCATACCAAACTAACCTGATTTCCTTTCACACAAGGTCCTGTGGGTTGCAGAGAAGTAGCAAAAGTTGTATGGCTTGAGAGCATTATGGCTTTTGACATTTGCATGATGTTTTGGGCTCCAAAATTCAAAAATTATGTGGGCCAACTGGAAAGAGATCAGAGGAGAGTGCCATGAATGATCATAGATCTCAAAAACGTGACCCCGGAGGAAGGTTGAAGCAATTGGGATTGTTGAGAGAAGACATCTGAAATACAGTAGTGATCTTCAAATGCATAAAAAGTTGATGCAAAGAAGGAAAAAAGTAACTCTTCCACGGTGGACTTTGAAAAGGGAAGGACTTTGTTACAATGATGATGATTTAAGCTAACAATCAGGGAGACCTGTCTAATGTAAAACAGTTTAGCTTTGGAATATGTTGCCTATTGATATCTTCAATCTCCTATCATCGTAGACAAGCCTCAGACAGGAATTAGATAGCTGGAGTTGATCCTGCCTTGGAGCAGAACATAGATTAAATGACATTAGGTCTTTTTCAGCCAAATGTTCTATGAAACTGAAGCTTCAACTAATAAATGAGCTTGTATTCAGGAGAACAGTTACACTTGTATTTACAGAAAGCAACCCCACACGTAAGTCGTAACACACTACCGTACTTGCTATTTGGAGGTGTGTATAAACTTAGGACACAACTGTGATACTACAGAAGAGAAGCTGGTTGTATTTAACAGCACAAATGTGTAAGTCTCCCCTTCCCTCCCCAGTGAAAATAGTTTTATATACGCTCTTCTGAATACTTCTGCAGCTTGCTGTGACACTAAGAAAATAAGCACAAAGCCTGTTTTTAATATTTAAGTCCTAAAGGGCCTTGCCGTCACCCAGAAAAAAATGAGGACTGTTCATTTCTTTTACTCATTTCACCAAGCATCCTCACGCAGCCTGTCTTGACCTGCACCCTATGCACACAGCTGAGTCGGTTCACTTTTCTTCTGCTAGTACACTCTTCTTTTTATATTTTATTTTCTCCTTTAGAAGAACCTAGTTTGAGGTTCCTAGCTTGCTTGACTTTTTTGGCTTACATTTTCGCAATTCTAAGTTACTGCTCTCATTAGCTCAGCCTGATGAGTCAGGCTTTGTATTTTGCAGCTTTCTTTGCCCAAGGACACCAACAAAAATAGTTTGGCCACCTTGACTTCAAGGACTCCTACAGCTTCTCCCCAGCCATACATACTTTTGCCCTGCTAATACAGATGTCTCACGGATAAGTGTGCAAGTTGAAATGAAACAGGCAGATGGTGGAACGCAGTATTGCGGGACTGGTTCTCAGCTACAGACTTCCATTTGTCAGCTTCAGAACAGACTGCTTTACCTTCGTCCTTGAAGAGCTGGTGTCTCACAGAAAGCAAGTTTGCCTCCTAGGAGGCTAGTCACAAGACGTAATTTGTTCTTAGGCTTTGCACTTTTGCACTACCTTTCTTTACTCCTCAGGGCCTGCGTTGAGATCGCTGGGTGGTTGGGACCTGTGCTTCCCTTGCTGTATTCCATCTCTGGGGCTCAGCTTTGTCAAGGTTTCTTTGAGGCTTCCAGGCTTGTCTTGCGTGGGGCCAGCAGCAGCGTGTCCTGAATTGAGCACCTCCTCTGATGTGGAAATGCTGTCAGACCCTGGGATCCCATCTTTGGAAAGCCTGAGGGCCCCGCCGCTCTTGTGTGCACCCCTACACAGTGTGTGCGCTACGTAGGCGTGCCTGCTGTGTATCAGTTTCAAGCTGGCTCATTTTGAGGCCGCTGGTATTTTGCTCTGTTTGGTATTAGTACCAGGTCCAGATAAGACAGGGCTGCATAAACGCACATTTCTATGTAAATAGGGAGGATCGGGTTTTATGAAGCTGTAGTGCAATGAGGCATGCCCCTGAGCTGATGATGTAAACAAGAATGTTAACCACAGCAGCTAGCATTTATTCCTTCAATGAAGGTGGAAGTAGAGTAGATCTAATTTGTTTTTAAGGATCAGCCATTTCTGAATGACAGTTAAATCTATCCACAGCATAGTCTTGTCCACCCTGATCTTAGCAGAAACAAGAACAGACGTAGGCATTTTGGCCCTTACTCTTTTGTTGTTCTGTCACATTTCTACTTGTCCAGAGGTGTTTACTATAAACCATGCAATGAGAAGCCTTCTGTTCTCTTGTAGCGGAGAGAGTTTTTCCCTCTCCCTCTGTCATTACAATGCTTGAAAGCACAAATACAGCTCAGGGTCTGGTTTCACATCCGTTGTGGAGCTCTGCTTTGTTTGTCTTCAAGATTCCAGTGGTAGTGTGTAAATGACCCCCCAACACTTGTTCTTTCACTTTGAAACTGATTTCTCTCAGCTTGGCAGGTGAAACTCCAAATAGGTATGTCTGGCCCCTTCCCTGAGGAGCTTAGAATGGCACCGACTAAAGTGGGAGAAGAGCTGACAGCTTTAAAGCTTTAGAAGTGGTAATAGGAGAGGCATGAGAAGACTTTTATAAGTCACTTTCTCCCACACCATATTACGAAACCAACTAATTCCCATGCAGTGCATGCTCATGAGGCCAACTGCCACTTCCACTGTTGAATCCATGAATAAGTGCTTGCTCTGCACGGAGATAAGTGCTGTTCCCATATGCTGCGTTTTATTTTGTAGACAGAACAGTTGACACACTTTTTGTCTCAAAGATCAGAGTGCAGGGCATGTTTGTGTAAGGACAAATTAAACAGGGTAGGTGCCTTTGTGTTTCTTAGTTAGGAACACAAGCCAATATTTCTGCATAGAGGTGGGTGCTTTGGCAGTTTTTTGAATACAGTGCATCACGTATGCAGAAAAACTCATGTTTATTTGTATTTCACTTAATGAGTGAAACAGGATATAAAGTTACAAGGAGTGAAGATAAATACAGTATTCACAATGCCCTCTGGCATATTCACCCACACTTTGTTCTCTTTCTCTCCTTCTCCCTGCTCACATATATGCACAGTACATGTGAGCACACAGATATGCGGACATTTGATGCATGGCTTTTATTAGTGCATTTGCCATTGATTGATTAGTACTTAGTATTAGTACTTCGTCTATTGATTGATTGCAGATGAAGTGACTATTTGACCTTTAATTATGAGCCTTGCTATTGAAAATGACATTGAGCTATGGCTTCACATAATCCATCTGGAAAGCCCGACATGATGCCATTCCCTGGAGTTCATTCAGTGAGAAGAGAAGAGGCCTCAAGGAAGTGCAAAGCTATCAGTGTGGTTCATCTGAAAAAATACTGCAGTTGTTGCTTGCACTTACACAAAAGTTGCAGCCAAGTACAGAACATTATTTTTTGCAGAGTGAATTGCTAGCTAGAAGTTACAACTCCAAAAGTAAAATGCAGGATTCTCAAAAAATATTTTCACTTTATTTATCAGCAAAAAATGGAGTACTGCTACCTATTTTGGCTACCACAAATGCAAATGTTAGTACCGTAGGTATGATGAACAGCAGATTGGTAAAAAAATAAAACAACAAAAATAACCCCACCTTATAATAAAATTGGGGTATTGTTTGAGATGCAGAGTGCATTTTTCCTCATTTGGATTTAACAATGTAGCAGTTCTTTCACCATGGAATTCTTAAAGTAATGCGATCAAAGTTTCTAGGCTACAAAATACTTTCAGGAGAGAATAGAGTTCATTTTGCAAATAAAAGCCAAAGCGCTAACTTTCTTTTGTATTGTTTTAATTTCAGTCAAATCTATTTTTTAAATACTCAGCTTCTCACTGCACGAGTACAGAACTGATAGTCTGTACTTGAACAATTCTTAAAAACCTGCTGTAACGCACAAGTAGATTCACAGACAACTCAATTGTCTGTGAGCAGATCATCTAGGCTATGGATTAATCAGCCCATGCCTTCTCCCAAGTTGCCCAGCTGCACAATGTGGCAGAGTGCATCATGCTCACATATAGCTCCAATCTGCTCACAGCTATCTATAGTTTGCTCATGTAAGGAGATATCTGTAGAAAATAAGATTTTTCAGAGATAAATAATATATTTGCACATAAACCACTGCTGTCTAATATTAGCTGGGTTTTTGTTTCATCTGTTTTTTCCTATACCCAAACTCTGTGAAATGCTGTACTAATCAAGCGCAGACTCTTATTGTGTGGTGATAATCACCTTTCTCTGTTAAGATAGAAAAATGCCAAAATGTTCTAACTTGTGTTAAGATAAAAGGTAGATAATTTTGATTTTAAAAAGGAGGCATCTCTTAATACTTCTATAATAGAAAGTAAAATGGTAAAATCAGGTGCGTTGCCCTAAGTGAGTATTCAGGCTATACTCTGGTATTTTTGAAATGTGGTGGTTTTTTTCTGCTCCTGGCAGAGAATTGTCCTCTAAGGTGATTATTCATCCAGGCACTATCTGTGACTAGCTATAAATGTGTGAATAATTCCTCTGACTTTTACATAAAGATCTAGAAAATAATCCTGGTTAATTGCTCTCTGAAAGTTTTCAAGAGTCAGACTTTTGATACTGTGTCTTGCTTTCAAAGTTTTCCTATGAGTGTTGAACAGGAGACATTACTGCTGGCACCGTGTCGTACTTCTTGGTGTTATTAATGCTTGAATGTGCATATTTTCTTACCTGTTACAGACTTTTAGTGTCATTTCTTCCCCAGGTGACCGATAGAGTGATGTAAGTGAAAATGATCTGCCTGCTCCTCTGCCTAGAATTGGTGGGTGCTGACCCGTGGGGCAGAAGGGAAGCTGATAGGAGGAATATGCTTGAAGGAATGAGTGTCTTGCGGAGGTCATGTCTGGGCCAATATGTACCGCTCACTACTGCCAGAGA
>NW_008825167.1:278024-299808 GCF_000699105.1 Pygoscelis adeliae
TCCTGCTTCTGAGATCCCAGGGGGCTTAGTGGCTGCTAGAACCTTTAATGAGTTTTGATACTGTGATTCTTTGGGCCAAAATGAAAATTTTTTCTCATCTCTTCAGTTGTCACCCAGCATTTGCTTGGAAGGAGCAGCAAGTGATTGGCTGGGCTTTTTCCTCTGCTCTGTGATTCCCTTTTTCTTTGTCCTCTCCCTGTTCTGGAAAATAAGAACTGAGGGATTTGTGTTATATGAGATGATAGCGGGGAGAGCAGAAACACCTGGATCTACTGCACTTCTCTCATGTTAGCATCTTTTCTTGTAGCCCAACTTGAGGGCAGGTGGATCACCTTTCCTAGCTCGGCAGTCTTCAAGAATGAACATTTGGTTCTTACCAAACAATATTATCCGTCAGGTTATTGCTGTGTAATTGGCATGTCTTCTTTCTCAGTAGACCCCAAAGAATGCCTGGCAAATGCTGCTATTTCCAGTACAGCTGCCATATCAGAATATTAGGAAAACCAAATACAGACTGAAGATTTCTGTAATTGGGAATAGTATGAATGTTTCCTGCTTGCACAGACAAATCCACCCGAGGTGAGATGCCATTTTGCATGTGTAGTATTTCTATAATACTAAGGCCACCACTCACTTGAAGGGGCTATCTCCACAAGAAGTCAAACTGACAGTTTTGAGTAGGCTGTGGTCACTGGGATAGTCTGTGCTAGAGCATCTCTTTTATTTTCCCTTGCTACTCATATACGTGGCTGGGCAAGCACTCCCTGTTTGTTTCCTTCAGACCACAGCATCCCTAGGGGCTCTGTTTCCAGGAAGGAAATGTGCTGGCAGGCCAATCTGAAAGTAGAAAATGGCATAGTCCAGTGACTTATAGCGGCTTTTGGACACAGAGTACCTGATTCTCCCTGGGTTTTTTAATCACAAGATTCACAATACGGCATGTCTAATCTATTGCAGTTTACTCAATTCTGACCTCTCTGTGATTCCAGAAGGGGAAATACTCAAGTAAATTAGGAAATCTCCTTTCCTTTCTGACCTGAAACATATGTTTCTTTGATTAGACTTAGAATGTGGCAAGAAATTCTCTACTAGCTCCCAGGGCTTCTTTTTCATCTGTATACTCTGCCAGTAGTTGGTTTTTTATTAATATTTAGAAAGTTTGCCTCCAGCAGTACTAAAATGTGCATCAGAGGACAACAGTTGTTTACTGTGTTTGAACTGAAGAATCTCACCCAGGAGATCTCATTCACTTGAAGTTTACATCTCTCAATCTCGACTTGCAGAAAGAGATCGATGAATAACAATTGTCATTTCAGAGTTGCACCTCTCCAATTATTTATTTGGTTGTGTGTCTTTCCCAGATGTACACGTAATTGGATCAGACACTAAAAACCAGATTGCAGGTTTTTAATGACAGCAAGCTCATACCTCTTTATAATGTAAAAAAAAAAAATAAACACACATATCCATCTGTAAAATGATAATGACACAAGAGCCCTCTCTCCCCACCAAAAACAGTTAAAGTTGATTTATCTACTTTAAGAAACTACATTATATTCAGCAGACAGCTGACAGGTTACCCTTGGGAGAGCCACGTTTGGACATGACTCAAGATTTTTTTTTTTTTTTTTTTTACCTCAAGCTGGCAGAGGCTACAAGTGTCACCCATACTAAAGCTGGTGAGTATTGAAGATGATGTTGAGTCTCCTTGAGAGAGTTGCATCTACATTTGCTGCTCTCAGTGCACCTTCTGGCAGCCAGTCTGAGCTGCTGACTCCAGACACTTCTAAAATGGTGGGTGCAAAGATGTGAAAAATCACAGCAGCAGCAAAGTTTAGAAATCTCCTCTTACAGGATAGACTTGGGAATCTGGAAGAGGGATCCTCTAAAAGCTGCCATGACCACTGCAAGCATACATTTAGAATAGGAGATAGTATCCCTCAGTATTTCTAGGTAGTGAGCTGTTTTCT
This sequence comes from Pygoscelis adeliae, assembly GCF_000699105.1. Classification (NCBI taxonomy): domain Eukaryota; kingdom Metazoa; phylum Chordata; class Aves; order Sphenisciformes; family Spheniscidae; genus Pygoscelis; species Pygoscelis adeliae. Next base: position 279,995 of record NW_008825167.1, read on the forward strand.
CGAAATGCCTTCCCAAATGACTGGAGTGTTAAAGCTTTTCTGGCATCATATCTTCTTTTCTTGGCCACAGAAATCAGATGAAGAGAGAATTAAAGGAAAAATTATGCTAGTATTCCTAACAAATATTCTTTTCTTTATGAAGTGTTTTCTTGTTTTACACGAATTTATTATAAATGGTATCATGTTTTCCATTGCATCAAGGTTTCAGGAGAAAAAAAGCTTTTAAAAAATCTAATTAAAAGATAGTATTAAACAGTTTGGAGCATAATCCTTTACTGCTTGTGTTTACAAAGATAATAAGAACAACTATAAAACATATTTATAATGTTTTTTTAATAATAGTGTAAATAAAATCCACATTATCAAAACTTTAGTGCTGAGAAATCTTAGCCTCAGCTATGTGTGGAAAGGGCAGTAATGTTCAAGGAAATAATCAAATTAATCAAATCTCAGCTTCGTGGTTTTAGGACATTTGTCAATCTCTTTGTCCAGAATTCTTTTCACTAGTAGGTCTAACCTATTAAACCTTCAAAAAGTGTTGGCTACAAGAATTGTAGAGAAGGGAAGGAAGTGTTTAAATTCTGTTCGTTTAAACTTCATAGCTTAGATATTGCTAGTGAATTACAAGGAAGAATTTACCCTGTGCCTTGAGTATGTTACGTGTATGAAGAGTGAACTGATATCCAAGCAATAAAAAAAGCACTGAAGTGCGAGGATCAGCTTACAGTGTTGCTATGCCCGCATTGTGGTGCCAAATTAAGGATAAGTCACATTTAAAATACGACTTATAGTGGTTGAATTCATTCTTGAATTCCCTATTAACTAATTACTACTACCATATTGTCAGACAGGTGGAGGTTTTTTGGAGTCTAAGGCACTAGTCTTCAGTTGTTGGTGTTAAATGTTTCATTGTTAGCAGCTGGTAAGATTCCCTATGTTGTTCATTAAACATCACTTCCAATCTGAATGCACCCATTGAAAACCCAGAAATAGACAAACTGTACTTTCTTTCTCTTCCCCTCAGCTTTTACATTTTTATTTACTTAAAACTTCATTACTATCAATGTGCTGTTTCCTAGTAACTGTACTTAGCTTGCACTTAAATTACTGATTTCTGTAATCAGTGATCTTAATCAGCCCAAAATCTTGATTTAGGGCTAAGAGCAAAAGAAATCTTAGAGTTGCAGCTGGAGTGGGGCTGGAAAAGGACTCCCAGATTTTTCTCTGAGGAATTTTTCACCTGGGGAAGAGCTTGGCTGCCTGTTTTAGGCTCAGCTTCAAGTAATCTGTTCTCCCTCCAGTGTAATGTGACTTCATGTTGCATTGGAAGGTGCTTTCTTCAGCTGAAATGGGAATACTCAGTAGCAAGCGAGTATTTGTATTGTTATGGGTTGTCAGATATCATTCAGCTATTCCCACACCTGAAAGAAACTGGTCCTGAGGGAAGAGTGTTTAACTTAAGTTCAGTGCATGCTCTGTAAAGGGCATGGATATAGGAAAAAGAATCCTTAACCAGTTAATTTGTCAAAAGCATCTTCTCCTATCGTGATCTCAGTATGTCATAATAGAGTCTGAACATGGGCAGGAAACATCTTCTATCCCTGGCTAGCCTTCACTGAGGATAGGCATAGTATATAAACTTCAGTCTTCTCAAAACTAACCGTAGCAATGTGATTTGCCTGGGAAGAAACAGGGAAAACCTTAAGAAAGTTTTGAAACGAGACTAGCAGCGTCTTGCCATTCAGGGAGCTATCTGCGTGAAAAACCTTTTTCAAATCCTCTAAACTGGATTTTGCCCAGATCTCGCCACCCTTCCCCACCATGCAGTCACTGGGCCACATGCAATACTATTCTGAAACTTGGCGGTAAAATTTCAGGTGCTCATTTGGCACTGTCTTTGCAGGGATGTGCTCAGAACCCCCCTGCTCTGGCAGCTTAGGAGGGGTTTAATGCAATATATGTCCCTCTTTACAGGCCTTTTCTCAGTTGAAAAAAAGAAATAGCTATTTGGCGTACTAATGTTCCCTTCACATCAACCGCTGAGAGGATCCTTCAGAAAGAGAGTAGCATGGAGAGTGTCAGAGAAACTACCGCCATACACTTGATTCATTTTGTATATTGCACCTGAAGATTATGGCAATTGAGAGTTCTGAAATGCATAGATGAGTAGAAGGGAGAATCCAGAGGCTATGGTTTTTCTTCAAAGTATTTCCACTGCCTCTTTGTGAGGGTTCTGATTCCTGAATGCCTGGTGGTTCCATAGTGATGACCTCTTTTTGTTTTGCACCAAACCTCTTTTCCCAAGAAGAAATGCTGCAGTGTTTTGTGATTTGGAATCTGTTTCAGTAATGTAAGCAATAAAGTTTTAGGATAAATTGTTTGTTATGAAGACATTGAAGGGGAAAAACCTATACAGTAAAGCATGTTTAGTAGAGCATCTAGCAATAATTCTGCTTTGGGTGTGAGACATAATGGCCTATGTTTCGGTGGTAATAAAAATGTTCTATTAAGTTCTCTGAACCCATTGCAATGTGATAGAAAACAGCAAATGATGAAACAGGGCTTTGACGGGAGCTTATGCATTCAGCAAGCATAAAATAAACATATTAAAATAGAAAAAAAACTGATTTCCAGTACTTATTGTTTTATCACTTCCATCATGGGTATAGGATAAAAGAAAACTCTTACTTGCTTGTTAGAAGAAGAAAGCTCCTACTTGAAGTTCTTACTTGGCAGATGTCAGTTGAAAGCTCTGCTATGGAATATGCTGCAATGTCAAACTCTGTTGGGTAATTTTAGACAAATGTGTCATGTGTGACATGGAAATATGGCATGCTGTACATTAGTGATTTCCCAAGTGTTTGGATCAGGTAGTAATGTGCTGAGAAAGTGCTCTTTATCTCTCCACACTGTGTACTTGTATAGCAGTGGGGAAAGGCTTTTGGTAGAAATTACTTTAGTCAGAAAAAGAATCCATTTACAATATGTGCCTTCTAACATCTTTCAGACAATGCATTGTATTAAAGAGGCATTTTTTGATTAATGTTTTATAAACATTTTTCAGCATGACAGCTTAAAGTCCCTGTAAAATTGTAAATGCGTGCATAGTGCTCACTTCCATAAAGTCAAATGCCATCTCATAAAGTCTAGTTGGATCCTGTCAGTGACAGTGACACAGAATCAGTACCTTGGAGCATTAAAATTAATTTGCTTCATTTATATTACTGCAGTGATAGCTAGATGAAAAGAGTCCTATATTTAAATTCTCTTAAAAATACCTTCAAATATTTTAGGATTTTTTGTTATTATTATTTTACAGTTAACTAAATGTAGTGAAGTGCAGCATGATATTTTCATGGGCCTTTTAAGAAGGTGACTACGAAATGTGAAAGTAGCAAAGGGGAAAGGGGAGGATGTGGGAGGTTATACTGGATGCAAAGCCGGAGGAAGGATAAATAGCTTTCAGTTGTGCAGGCTACTAGAGAAACAGTGGCCTTTGACCAGGGCTGATAAACCACAGCCTGGTTTGGCTTACAGCCAAACTGGAATACCGTGGAGCAACGGAGAGCAAACGGGGCTTTCCTATACCAGACTGTAAGAGCAGTGCTCTCACTGTTCCTTGCCGTTGTTGAAGGTCACGGATAAACAGCTTTTCTCTTCCTAGCTCTTCCTCAGGTTTGCAAAGTTCTTACATGAGATGGGCTGAGTGGGGACACAAACAGGGAGAAAAATTAAAGGTACCCCATATCACAGGCCCAACTGACTTCTCTCAGTTGCAGTGGGACTGTGATTTTAGTGCCCATTGCACTTAGTGGAGCTTAGTGACTTTAGTGGAAATACCCAGAATTTACACTGCTGCAAGTGAGCAGAATCAAAAGTCTTGGGAAGCAAAACCAAGCAGGCTAGAAGTGTGGGAGTGGAGAAGAGGAGGAAAAAGGAGGAAGGGAGAAAATACAAATGGAAAAAGAAAAAGAGCCTCTGAATACCGGAGACAAAGAGCAAGGAGGAAAATGGGAACACGGAGGAGCACTAGTAGGAGAAACAGCCAAACAGAGGAGAAGAGGGAAATTCAGGGTAAAAAGCTGGGAACACTAATGATCTTGTTTGTAAGGGATATCTGTGGGATGATCTCAGTGCTTCCTCCCTTCTGCTGCAGCTCCCTGTAGTCCTGGTCAGGTGAGGTGCTGTTTTCTCACCCAGCTGGGTATCACATTTCCTCTTTCTTTGGAGGAGGATGGGATACAACCCTGACTTGCGCCTGTCACGGTGTTTGGTCAGCTCTGATTCAGTAGTTGGACACATATTCATGCAGTAAGGCTGTTTAAAAGGTTTTGGCAACTCAACAGCTTGTTACACCCCTACTTTGAGCAAACTTGCCCCAGTTGGCACCAAACCAGAGAGGAGCATTTTGTCATTCGGTTCTCGTGATATGTAGCGAGTGAGGGTCTTTGGCAGAGGAGTTGAACCAAGCTGCTGGAAGCCTGTAACTTCATAAACCTCAGCAACATGAATGGGTGTTTGTGGCATGAGCCTTCCGACCGTGACAGCAGTTTTAAAACTTAACGAAAAGATTGTATATAAATTGATGCCAGTGTTCCTCCTCCAGTGTCAATCAGGATGAAGACCCATAGAAATCAGTCCTATTACCCTGAAATGCAGATAAGCATGATTAATGGTTCCGTGAAAACAAAATGAAAAATCCTTACAGGCATTATTCTTTATACGTGTGAGTGCCGCCTTAATGCTCCAGATGGCAAATAAATACCCTAGTAATACTGGGGGGTGGGGGGAGGGAGGAGCTGCTGTGTACTTTGAGGAAACTTAAGGCTAAGGTAGTGGTCTGGGTTTTAATATATGTGATTTGATCCTGTGCAAAATTTTATTTACCTTAGACTTAGTGTAGCTATCATACTCCATTAGCACTGGAAGCAATATGCTATAAAAGATGAGGAAAAGAGGAGTGGACAGCCCGCAATAAAGATAACCGTATCCATTTTGCTTAGTACTTTCATTCCTTGCTATCTATCTGAAAGTTTTAAACTCCTCTCACTCACTTTAATTAGTTTTGTTATAGCAGCACCTGTTCATGTCCCTATTGTTTCAGTCAGTGTTTCTGTTATAGCTTCTCCTAGTGCTAGTTCATAATCTCATCTTGAAAATGCATTACGGGCTAAGATACAGCATACAGTATCAGCCCAGGCATTATAAGGTCACTTTTCTTCCTTTGGCTGGGATTTGGTTTTCATTTTGTTTGGATTTTTTTTCCAAATGTTTTTTATATATATTAAAAAAATAGCTTTTTTTTTTAAAGAGAGGGAAAATAACTATTAAAATATGTTTTTCCTAATTAGGAATTTGCATGAGTTTTATGCATTTAGAAAACATTAGCAGTCATACTGATGCTTGCAGTTGCTATGTATTGCTACGAAAAAGTTTAGACAATGTTTTTAAAAATAAATAAAACCCATGCTGTTTTGTTTAGCTTTGTGGTAATATTACTGACACGAGTATTTGTGACTGTAGTCTGTGGACTTCTGTCATGAAATATTTTCTGAGAGTGTTGCATACTGGCGAAGTTAGAATTATAAAAATCAGAAAGTGCATAAAAAAGAAACAGGGCTTTTTCTTTCCATTAAACAAATGCTTACCTGCAAAAAATTATTATTGTTTCTTCTTTTCACCAGTTAGTTTTTCCTGGTAAATAACAGGAACTTTAATTGCACATTAGTGGCTTACAGGAACCTTTTGTTGTGACATGTATTTAAACAAGCTGTGAATTAAGAACCTCTTTCCACCCAGTGATCTAATTATATTGTCACACTAATTATAGTATTTTGTATTTATATTTGACAACTTGAATTTTCTTTTCCTAGTTTACTGAAATAGCTTTCCTCTAGAGAATTTACCTTTTAGGCTGGAATTTCTGATAATTTCTTTCAGTTCAGAAAATGTACAGTAATTTAAAGCATGTCTCAGTCACTTTGGATCCATTCTGTTCACGTCTCTGCCGTTAGTTTTCTGTGTGATCTTAGGCTAGTCGTTTTAGTGTTCTCTGATTCTCTGTAGGAGTCCTGTTCAGCTTACTAAAGTGTTTTTGGATCTATGGATGAAATTGCACTACCAAAACACCAGGTACTGTCGTACGAACATAAATATAGCATGTTCATAGCTTGGGACTGTAGTTTGTTTTTCTGTGGTTAGAGAACAGAAAAGGACCCACCAGGGTCAAGTTGAGACTTGGAAACAGGCAATAAAACCTTTATCTGTTTACAAAAACAGTGTGATGGGCACTTGAAGTAAATTACGCTCCTCTAATATAATGCAAATGCCCATTTAATTTCTATCCAAATACTGTCTATTCCCAAGCCCCAGAAATTGATGTTAATAATAAGCATCCCTATTGTGTGATAGGTCTATGATGTTGTTTTGAAGGTAATTATAATATTGAAATTAAGCACGCAAGCCTTTATTTATTTGATTTAATCTTTCCCTGGAAATATCCACATAAATAAAGGCTACTAGTATGGGGACGAGATTGTTATTGGTGTAATGTGATGAAGCTAATCAAAATAATTACAAGAAATGGTGCTGTGGAAACATCATGAAGATTTCAGCAAGCCTGGACATGTGTCAGCAATAGTGGGGTACTGCTGGAGTGGTAAATATTCAACAAATAAGCTCTTTCCTCACATACGGAGGAGGCAACTTTTATTAAGGGAAATCTGAAAGGGTGATGAGAATGGCAGTTTATGCAAGACAGACAAAAGTTTATGTAAACATGACAACTTTGGCTGATATGAAACATCTACTAATGGGGGAATGGAGGGCATGTGGCACAAAGCTCAGCTTTTTGTCATTGCTACGAAAGGAGGCACACAGATGAGCTCTGTGAAGTGTGTAGTCTGCTTTGCTGCAACGTTGATGCTGATGGAAGATTCCTAGTATGACATTTAAGATGAGGGAGAAAATAAGGTATGTTCTCAGGGAGGCTCCTGAGGAATTGCAGCTGCTCTTGTTGGTGACTCTGCAAATGTCTGGTCAAGCAAGACAGAGATGATTGCAAGTTTTGCCCACACCTATGCTTTGTGGAGCGTGGTAGCAAAGTTCCAAGATTTAAACAGATAATTTTGAACAATAACATGTTCAAAGTAAGCATAATCAGTTTCATTACTGCAAAACTAAATCAAATTTAATTTTACATATCACATCATCAAGTGGGAAGATTATGCATGGAGATGTCTAATAGAATTAGCACTGTTGAGTGCAAATTCAAGCTCTTAGGAAAAATGGCCCATCTCTAGCTCTTAACACTCACTTCTTCCAGCATCTGGCAACTTCTGTACTCCAGCTGCTCCCTAACTCTTCATAGGCATGACCACTTCATGTTGCTCACTCAGTTCACTAAACCTTTTCTCGCTCGTGCTGTATCTCTTCTGAAACATACAGGTAGAGCAGAGAGTTTTGTTCTCTAACACATGAGCACTCACCTGCAGAGTACTTGACTCTCTACCTTGACTGCATGAATTAGTCAAAGCAGCGAAGGCTGCCATTTGGGTACTCGCCAGCTGGCAGGGAGTATACCAGGAAAACGCAACCCTCCTCCAGTGCTGAACGGACTGAGGAAAGGTTACAAGCAGGAATCGGGCAGGTTGGATGGAGGACAATCATGAAAACACGTAACGGAGCACAGTGAGAGGAAGTAGTAAATGAGCAGTACAGAACTATGCTCAGCAACCGAACAGTCATGCTATAGCAGAATGTATTTTATATCAAGTCTTCAGCTGGAGTTTGACAGCTATTAGCATAATTAGAAAAGATCTTTTATGGCATTCCCCTACTCCTTCCTTTCTGCCACAGAACTTTCTCTGCCGTGTACTTTCTTTGTTCATGTTCTCGCTGGTTTCTTTGGGTTGGTTTTTTTTTTTAATATAAAACTTCTGAGTCTTCATTTTTGTTTCTTTTTGGTTTGGTTTTTTTTTTTTGTGAAATGTCAATGCAACGTAAAATGCTTTGCTTTTATCTAGAGCTCAAAGTCTGAGGTGAGAGTCTGTCTCCTGTTTTTCTGTCTGCAGGGATTCCAATGCTGAAGATAGTATTTGCGGGTTATGAGCACCTGTCCTTAATTTCCGTCCCCTTACTCATCTATCATCCTGCTCAGATTCTTCTTGGCAGTCTGTTGGTACCAACAATAAAATCCTGGATGGTTTCTAGGCAAAAGGTAAGAATTGCTGGTTTTGATTTATAATGGAAAGTGTGCTATGAGGAAAAAATATACCTAAACACGTCTTAAACTCCTCAGGTTCCTTCTTGGAGATTCCATGGTAGAGATTTTTCTGTTTCTTTACTTCCTTTATGACAGTGATAGTCACAGTAGTATTAAATTTAAAATGCTGAACTTTATCCATCTTGGCTCTGAAAAGGTTCAAATCTTGAAGTTAGACCTCTATGGTTAGTTCAAATTATGAAGTCATTCAAATTATGAATTCAGATTATGCCCAATAAGAATGGCTCCGTCTTTAGCTAATAATCACAGCTTTGGATCTCCCTTATGGACAAGTGACAAAGATCTGTCCCATGGGAGCTGGGGAAATCGGGTAAAATGAGGGCACTTTCTCATTGAATTGAAGCCAGGATGAGAACTGTTTAATTTTTTTTTTCTACTTGGGTCACCCTTTACAATAGTAAGAAGTCTACAGGAGTCTGGTGCATCACATTTCATGCCAAAATTATGACATGGGATAGCTTGTAGGATTATAGACTATAACCTAGAGGTTTTTGCATTGACATTACCGATGCAAATTACGCTTATTTCAGTACAAATGGAAGCTATTGACATCTGACAGCCATTCTGTGATCTATATGAAGTAATTGCAATGGTTTTAGTCAGGTTCTCAGAACAGTAGTAACCACCTCGCAGAACACTAGTCCACGCAGCTGATTTTAATGCTGTCTTTAATGTTCTGAGATAATAAGGATCAAGAAGCTGTGGCAACTGAAGCAGTCTTTGACAGCCAGTTTAGGTGTAGGCTGAGACCTACAGTGGGAAGCCCAGTGCCACTAGTACCCTGTGTTCTCCACTTGTCAATGGAGAAATTTTTTTTTATAACTTCCATGTTTCCAATTTTCAGTAAAACCCAACAGGTTGCTATTTTACTAGCTTCCACTCCACTAAAGTCATCTTGCTAACCTGAATGCTAAAATTCCCCAAATCAGTGATTTTCATGTGGCTTCACTTTTGGTTACCTGAATTGTAAAATGCAGGAACACTCTGAATTTTCAGGAACCGAGTCCAGAAATCAGACCTTGTTAAGGTATACTTATCTTAGCATCCAAAAATGGAAATTTGAGAATCATATGTCATTTCTCCATCAGTCTGAAAGTCATGATTTTTTTTTTAATCAGAAATTACCAGGAGACATTACAGGTTGTGTAAAGAAAATTCCATGCTATTCCTGCAGAAAGATAAAGTTGACACTACCAGTGACAGAACGATCCCTGCAATGCTGGGTTCTGTTCAGCATCTAACTGCTCCCTGCTGCCAAGACCAGGAGTGGGGCTGGAGCTTATCCAGACCTCCCTGATCCTCAGGAGCGGTAATGGTCTTTAGGGGCTGCTGTCAGTTGCGGCAAGTTAACACAGCCTTTAAACAGGGCATCAGAAAAGTCAACCAGTACTGGAGAGGTTTACACTTCACCAGCACTAGTTTCTTATTCATTAAGCATCAAATAAACCTCCTGTGCTAATCAGACTGTAATGCTACCGTAGAACCACTTTGGGGGATTGTTGTTCTGTTGCAGCAGTTCCTTCAGTTGGTCTTCTGTATTATTCACAAATGTTGTTTTAATTACTCTTTGAAAAAAATCAATGAGGTTGGGTCTGGTACAGTTATAATAAGTATAATAGAAGTGAACGTTGTGACTGGATAATGGTCTCCCGCTTTGAAAATAAACATGTCATCATCACCCTTGATGTTTATTTTCTATAAACACCTTGGCTTCATTTTGGCATCTCTCTTGGAGGGGGAGACGGTTATCCAGTCACAGTACTCAACTGCAGTGACATTCTTACTTAATTATGATAGTACATGTGATCTGGTTGTATGAAATTGAATTTAAATATTTAGAGGTTCATCTACACTAAGGTATTTCTACTTTGTAAATATGGCAGCAGAATCTGCCAAACTACAAAGTTAAAAAATTATTTCCCCAAACAAAGTGTGGAATGATGTCTCTCTCCAAAGTCTCTTGCTGAATAATATCCAAAAGACTAATCTCAAACGGCTAGATTTAACAATAGTTAAATGCTGGTGTTTCTGAAAGCTGGGGTTTGTGAGGGGAATATAGCCTATTTATTTTTACAGGTTTGGATTTTTTTAAGGGTTTATGTTTGTGCTGGAGCATTTTTCAAGCAGTGCTTACAAGCTTTAAATGTACAATATTAAAGGTTAATAGCTACAATAAGAAGACCCATCAGACATCTCTCAGACTGAATATTGCTTGTTTAGCCAACCCTCCGGAAATGAGAAGTCTCCCACTCGACAGGCAAATGCCAGTCTGCCAGGGCACTTCACCCAAAAGGCTAAGGAAAACAGAGGTTCCAAATTTCAGGAATTTGCAAATTTCGCGAATTTCCCTCTCACTCAGGCTGATTCATCCCGCACAAGAAAGCACTGAGCTTTTTTGTTGCAGAGCACACCAACAACGGGCATCCTTCACAGTGACCACGTTGGTATATAGGAGCAGCTGAAAACTTAACACCTTTTAAGCCTGTCACAGTTGCCTCCTAAGTTAGAGAGGCTGCTTCCTGCCAAACTAGAAGCATGATCACCTTACCGTTTGAGTTGAATTCTGTCACACACTGAATAAGTAGTTCAGCTACCATAATTGGCCAGTCCTGCAGGGAGCACAGAGCTGGACGCTGCCATCACATAAAGGCGTGTGGTTTCTCTCCTCCTCAGAGTAGACTAGAGCTACAAAGACGTCGGGTGTCCCCTAGCATAAGATCACCTCTGGACTGATGGACTTTGGCTTATTCTTACCTCTTCTCAGAAAAGAAGGTATAAACACCAGAGATGCATGACATCCACCACTGCAGCAGTGACTATACTCTGAGCAGGCTTCGAGCCATATGGGTCCAAATAGTTGCTTTCTGAAGACACCTGAGAACCACCTCCACTTCCTTCACTGGCACTGTAGCCATATTCCTTGTGGTTCCTCTTTTAAGGCTATCTGTATGTGAGGAAGTTGTGATGGGCTATCAGAGATAAAAACATCATCACAAAACCCAGAGCGGCCTGTCAGCTGCATGCTGACTCCTCACTCAACCTCTCAGAAGTACAGGCAGCACTTTGTCGCCCCTTATGAATAAAAATCTTGTCTTGTGCTGTTGGTTGACTTTTAAGAATATAAAAAAGTGACTGTTTTGTTTACCGTTCACAGGCACTGAAGTTAACCAGGCAGCCCAAAGCACCCGTGAAGGTATAATTATGGAGATGGCCTGTGTCACAGTGAATGTATATATGTACTATACTGTACACACAGACAATTGAGACAACTGGGTATTTGTGAATGTTGCTTCAGTGCATATTTTATTTTTATATATATATTAAAAAGATACCTGTTAAGTGCCTTACAGATGCATTTTTGGCAAAAGCATTGTTTCCAGAAGCCACTTTGTTGGTTACTGCAAGAGGTTGTACAGTATTTTGGAGTCGTTTAGTTTTTATTTTTCTAACCAAGTGAATGGTCGTGACTAACAGCTGTTTCTTCCATTGCCCCTGTTTTGAAGCCAGGGTGCGTCAGCTTAAGTCTCTGTTTTAAACTAGCCAAAATGACCAGAAGCCTATCCCACTGCTGGCTTACCCTGGGGAAGAGCTTTCTGAAGGTTTTTTTTCCAAGATTGACTTGAATTTCTGTGTGACTGTTACACTCCCTAGTCATATGACTGTGACATGCCTTTTTCTTCTGAGTTTGTGTATACTCAGCATGGGGCCATCCATTGGATAGAAGCTGAGAAACATGAATTATTTGCATTTGTTGACACAGTTGTCTAGACATTCCTTCAAAGTTAATGGTTTCTCAAGAAAATTCTTTCAATTCCATTGTATGATATTGTGCCATTGTATATCTTAAATGCCTCATAAGCTTCTTCAAAGAATTGGTCTGGTGCTTGGGTTATGAGTGAAGTATTTGTGTTTGCAGCTAGGAGATCTTTTATAATTTACCCCTGAAGAACACAAATTTCTGTTTTTCTTTTTTCTTTTCCTTCCCCCGGTGCAATGCACGGAGATCTGCAGTGTCAGAATTTAGGATGCTAATATTGAAACAGAGCTTCTATTGTAGTAAGCCAAGCTATGTTCTCTATATTGCTGCATTGGTAATGAATAATAGCTTGTGAGGACAAGAAAGTTGACAATTTTTTTTTTTTTTTTTTTTGCCAATTAAATGGATCCTTATAGTAACAGAAACGCTATCTTAGCTAATTTGACAATCAGTCACAACGTTTTAAAAAATAAAATGTTACTCTTTTTAGTAAACTTATATAAAAAAAGAATACAAAATACTATTTCTAAGAGAAGTGTTGAAGAGAAAGGAACACAGGTATATATTTAAACATATAGCCAGCACTGAATCTTGTCTGGGAGATTAAGATTTCAGAAGCGTGCTCTAGTCCAGACTCTGAGGTGTACCCATCTGCAAAAACTGTGCTGGCAATTGTGCATTAAAACATTAAAAGGAATGAAAGAAATAGGTCAAACTGGGATCAATATAAATGCAGAAGTTTCATGTGTGTCATGGTTAACGTTGCAGTTAATGGTGCAACTGCGTGCAAACACCTAGGAGCAGATCTTTAGCAGATGTAAATTATCATAGCTCTGATAAGGCTATAGCCATTTACACAAGATAAAGATCTTTTGTATCACAATAGGCATGTGAAATTCATATCCTTTTGCCTTTGTGAAAAAAATTGTGTTTGGTTTACCTAGTCTGTTATTCCTAGTCCGTTACTCCTGTGAACAACAGGAGAATAATCTGGTACCAATCATCGGTGCTTTACCTGATGGTCAGTCAGTGCAAGACTGCTCTGTTGCCACCTGTATGGGAAACTGCTGGGAGCTGTTTCATCACCAATAAAATGACCATGTAACGAAGGTACGTGAGGTGGCAACTTGCTGAATTCTTTCATTCCCCGGAGGGGGATCAAGCTCTGCACACTGAGCAGGCGGCAGGGCTGAGGGACACTGTCCACTGCCTGTGCCCCCCAGGGCTGTGCTCTCTTCTCACTAGCCAGGGATGCAAAGGGCAGCGGGCAGTGAGCTCAGTTTTGATCAATGCATCCCTAGATAGCATAGTCAGATCCACCGACAGGCCAACCTGTGAGGTAATTGGAGAGAATAGCATGCGTGTTCTTGGGCCAAATTCAAGGTTCCCCTTCCTTAAGCATGCTAACCAGTAACTGGCCCCATGTGGGAAAAAATTCCTTTGTCCGGGCTTAAAAGCACTGCTTGCAGCGGAGAGTCCAGACTCAGGACAGTTTCTTTTTGTTCTGTTTCCATAAACGTGAACTTCCAGAGTATATAAGGACTTAATCCCAATCCCACTGAAATCGATGACTCTTTCTGTTGGTTTTGAATGGCAAAGCAGCAGACCCAGAAAGAGTGCTCGCTTTTTTTTAAATAAACAGGAAGAGTTCAAGCATACAGTAACTTACTGTCGTGGTGTCAATGCTAAACAGTCAGAACACTGCAAGTACCCTTATAGAGCTACCTCTACATACTGAATCTCCGACTTTCAGTACATCCAACAACTTGGTTAGATTCCGCTGAACACATCCTTTTTTCTTTGTTAAATTTTTTCTACATTTAAGAATATTTCAAACTGTTAAGATGGAGTTTTGTTAGAGCCTTTACAAAGTCCTCGTTGATTGCTTGGGGCAGCCTAAATATTGTGTATGAGTGGTGGAGGTGTTGGTCTAAAGGGAATATAAAGCAAAACTGAAATACATGTTTTAAATCCGTACTTAATGAAACTTAATTATGCATATCAATTCTGTTATGTTTGAAGACTGTTAAGATGTTTGTTTTATGACTTGTTATTATGCCTGTATGTCTTTAATAAACAGAATGGTTTTGAATTTAATTTTGTTAATAGGAAAACAAGATAAAATTACTTATCCTCTAGATCAACTTTTTACCTCTGTTACCTATGTTTTGTTCTTTTGTGGGTAAGCTTTTAAATGTTTGCTTGTTCTTTAAAAAAAAAAAAAAAATCCATGAGCTGTAGAGAAATATTTTATGAACTAAACTTGGGGAAAGAAAGTCCTCAGAATACTGCAAACTATCAACTGAAAATTAATTCATTGAACTACACCAGTTTTTCAGTAGAGTGTTAGAAGAGTTCTGAATCTTTTCAACTTCTTGGCTTTAAATTTAACTGAGAGATACCTGGCGTTGAACATAATCAGGCAAAACTGATGGCAAATGAGAACTTTGCCCATGTTAAAAAGGATTTTCTTGATCGTCAACACTTCTTATCTTCTGCATATCTATAATTCCATCTAATGATAGCAGAGGAAAAAAAACGCCCAAACAATAAAAAAGCACTTCAGAGGTGACAGGGAATCTTAGCACTTTGTGTTGAGTTACTCAAACATTTTATTTCCCTTTTTGTGCACTAAATTGAGAAGCCTTTCATGACCCCAGTAATAGGTCCAAGATAAATCATTTTTTATGTAGTTAAAATCAAAATTGTGGTGGTTTTTTTCTTGTAGATCCTTTAGTTAGTGCGAATAGGTTATATGACAGAAAAGGCAATCTCAGCAGAAGCTGCGCGGTTGTGCTTGTTCACAGAGTGAAAGGAGAGTAATCCAGCAGCTTGGTTTTACAGAAGTAGTCCACTATGTTATTCTGGCAGTCACGGAAAGAGGAGCTGTTAGTTTTATTTGTGTATTGTTTTCTGTGGAAATATCTTGACAGCAGGAGGTTAGAAAGCAAGATGAAATATTGTCTGTCGGCAAGCACATTTATTTATGTGCAAGTGCATATGTGCATAAGAGATGAGCGGTTATATATGTAGAAATCACTAGAAAGGACCAAGTCCCTGGTATACATTTTTTTGCAGACTGCATATGGAGAAAGAGCTACTTTTTTGATGTTATTCTGACATTAAAAATGAAATTTCAGACACTGAATCGTGTTTTGTATTGAATCATAATCTCATACAGAACCTTTACAGCAGACGATCGCAGCATTGTATTTGTAGACTATTTTGCACTTAAATAGATGTTGATGCATTTGGGAATTACAACACAGTAAAGGGCTAAATCATAGTATCTCCATTTTGTTATAATCCAAATGCATTTATATTACTATTATTATAAAGTGCCAGAAACACATACAGTCCCTCGCAAACACGTTAAATAGACAAGAGACTAAATTCTGCCCTTGGTTACGCTTGCACATCTCCAGTGAAAGGGCTGTTAAGCTGCAGAGCGGTCTCCCTGGGGAAGCTGTTTGAAAAGCCCTGCTATTGTTCTAACAAAGCTTGGTGATAATGTAACACGTGAGGAGAGTAAATGAAGAGTATTTTACTTTAGATTTGATGGCCTGCCCTTTCCAGCACCTAACAAACAGAATCTCTTTTGTCCCTGTTTCCACGGGTAGCCCCAATCTCCCAGACCAAAACTACAGCATCATATCAGAACAATGTCAGAAGAGGGAGGTTGTCTCCTCTTTGCCGTTTTCTTGCTTAAACCGTGTTACCACTTGTGATTGTTAGACTGCGACTTCTTTGAGGAGGCATTTTGAATTAAATTCTTCAAAGTTTACGTGTACGGTTCCTGTAAAATTCTCATTCAACAGAGAACACCCTGCAGGATGGTAAGTAATCTTCCGGAGTAGCATGGACAAGGACTGTCCAGTGGCTTTAGATGTGCAGGACTAGAGAAAGCAATGCCAGGAAATGCAGGTGCGAGGCATTGCTACAGGCAATGTCTGCTTCATGCTGGCATCTAGAGCTGTAGCAGAGGTCATGAAAGCAGCCTCTAAATTGTTGTCTTGCCCGAAAGGTGGAGAGTGAGATCTTCAGTGAGAAGTGAAATTAAATTTGTTAGTGATTAAAAGGACAAGAGAGATGTGTTGGAAGCAATTGGTGCCAATGAGGCCTCTTGGCTGCTCCCCTAAGCAAATTGCAGTCTCGGTGGAATATCAGCTTCTCAGTCCATCAAATTGCAGTAATCAAGTCTGGAGCTGATGGGAGCATGAGTCACCACTTAATTTTCTCATCAGCGGAGGCCAAGTTTTCAAAATATTTTTAGATGCATTTCCACAGAGATTTCTGCCAGCCAGTGACCTATAGAGTGACAAGAAAAAGAGCAATAGCTGCTGTTGAATCAGGGTCTGCTCCCTGCCACCTACCCTACTGACTGCACTTTTGGGCAGGGAGGGCAGGTAGATTGAAGGCCTTTGGCATTGTTATGCAGAAAACAGTTGCTCCCAACACCTGGATTTGTTAAGTAATAGCCTAAGAATTAACAGGTTATTCTGTCTGGTAGGTTCAAATCAACTCTGCCTCTGTGTTGCTAGCCCAGACCAGAAGCAGGCGTGAGATTAGAAATTGCTTGTGATCCCTGCTCAGAGAGACAGCCGATACCCAACAGCTGCAGCACACAGCAGAGGCTGTGCATCTCCTAAGGATCCCATGCTGGTGCGTATTGTCCGCTCTTTACCTGTGTTCAAAGTTGCCACCTGGCACAACCATTTCTCACCCAGTTAAGAAGAAGAAGAAGAAAAGCCTCTTCGGATGGCATCCTTTGTGGGTGGGCTCCATCTAGTATAATTGTAACAAAATCAACGCTTGCAGATGTTAGCATGCTGATGTTTATCTCTGTAAGAGAAAATTTACTACTTATAGTCAGTTCAGTTCCAAATTCTAAGGGAAATCGGCTCTCTTAAAAGGGAATAAAATGGGCTGCCTCAAAGGAAAGACGATTTCATTGATAGGATTAAAAAAATTACGGAGGTCATGCGAGAACTGGCCTTTTGCCAGAAGAATTGCAGGAAATAAAATTTGAGAGTCCCATGACAATAATTGGGTATGAAATTCTATTGACAAAAGCTTTTGCAATTCTGTGCTCCCTCTGTTTCTTAGCATTGTGACTGTAGACCTTCCCCATCAGTGTCCTTTGCTGCACAGCCCGTACCCAAGATGTTACAAAATTCTATCTTACTTCCTGGTGCCTTCCCCATGTAGTTTTGCTACTTCTCGTCAACAGTATTTGATGAAATAGGTCTTTTTTCGCTGTCTTCAACCTAAATTCTCACACGCACACCCCCTTTTTTTTTTTTTTTTTAACTTCTCCCAGTTAGCTGTCCCTAACTGAACCTGTTGGTGTCATCACCGAGATGATGCTCTCATCTGCTTGGAGAGCATCTCTAAGAAGATGCTCTCTTCTTAGAGACCCCATCCCATAGCAGCATGACAGGATAACTGCGACCGAGAAACCAGGGCAGCTTTCCAAGATGCTCCTTGGGGAAGCAGAAGTCAGCTTTTTGTGCTGACACTGAAGAACTTTACCCATGCAAATTATGGTTCTCATGTTCTTCATCAGGACTCACAGCTCCCCTGGATGGAAACACCCGCATGCACGTGGGCCTGCAGCTCACTGCTGTATCCAATAGTCACTGTTGGTCCTTTGGGCAATCCCATATTACTGCGTGGTATGTTTTGCCAAGTCTTCAGCAAATTCTCGCTTGTTCTGTTTCACAATGTTGCTTCAAATTAGAGAAATTTTGGGACAACCTCAATATTTTTCTTTATAAAAATGAGAAAAAATATTTTTTCAGTGAAATATTTTAGATCACTGTTTGTCTGAAAAATTAACTGTAATTTCCAAACGGTGGCTTAGGACTGGCAAAGATGCATGTACAGTATTTGGCTCATGCATTCACTCTGCCCCTTCCCCAAAACATACATGCAGTCTTTCGGGTACCTCACAGTGTGTTGCCTAAAGCCCCCTTTAGAAAACCGCTGCAACATCTGTTTAGGTCCAATTCCCTGACAAATAAAATATATCCCAGAGGCATAATAGCATACTAAAAATAAGAGTATGACACAATTTCAGCCAGCTAATATGATAACTCTATTTGATGCAGCTCACGGAGTGTTAATGTGGGAAGCCTGTATCTTTTCAGCTCGGCTGTCTGCGAGCGTCACGCACAGACCTCTCCCCAAGCCGGAGCCAAATCCCACAGCCGCGTGAGCAGCAGCGTGGGAGCAGTACTTCCCCAGGGCACCGGGGGTTTTGCCACCCTGTGCTCACAAACTCCCCTCTTTCTGGCCCCTCCAAATGTAAAAATATAGCTGAGTTGTGATAACGTGAGGTTTTGTGCGAGTCGGGGGAACAGAATAAAAGCGCTGCAGTCTGTGGAGCCTGACTTCTATCGTGTTTCTGATCAGGTAACACGTATTTGTAATGCGTAACGCTAATGTGTAACCTCTCTGATTATAAAGGGCATAAAGAGCTGTGTATAGCTATACTGTCACCTCTCTGTGTTCCCAGATAATCTCATTTAAAGTGTCTATTGGGGCGTTGTTTACAAGAAAACTCAAATCTTGCTGGTACCATTTTTTGGAAGATTTTGAGGTAGCTTCTTCTTTTAAAAGTAAGGTGCATATTACATGTAGAAAAACTGCTCTCCATGTGTAACAGGGTATATATTAAACCATTATCTTCTATGTTCTATAATGTTTTACATACAGTTAAGAACGTATTTTGCTTGCCTAACTCTACTTTCAACAGCAAGCTGCTAATTCATCCCGTTTGAGTTTTTAGCTTTGGTATATTAATAAATATGTTCCAGTGTCTTGCAAGCAGCAGCTTTCTATGTTTAAAAAAATAAATTTAGTGAGAAATTTCAATATTTTTCAATATTGGTGAAAATAAAACAAAATTTAGTCTGTTAAGATGACATAGTGGTATTCTTTGAAGAACTGCTGCTTGGAATGTGCTTGAAATTTTTTTCAGAAGCCCCAGTTTAGGAGTTTATTGTCTCAGCAACAAAATGTTTGCTCTGAACAATCCCAGAAGCACGATACATTAGCAGAAGAAAAAGAGTATTTATAGCCAATAATTCAGCTGTTATAAATTATGACTGTAAAGAAAGAGGAAAGGGTTCCTTTTTAAAACTTGCTGCCAGATTCTGGTTTCAGTGATGCTGAGTAAGGTAAGTAATGTACTTTTGATTAACAGTCAAGCCTTGAGTGGTTTTCATTTAAGGACGACTTTATTAAGCTTTTTTCTCAAATTCATCTTTTTTGTTCTGTTTTGAACGGACTTCCATCTGAAGAAAACTCTCAATGACTTTTGAGCCTACATTAAATTCCCACTGACAAACAGATGAGAATTAATTTGCTCCAGAAAGAACTATTAGGCTTTGCCAAATAAATCATGCAGATCACCGAGTGTGCTATTCATCTCTTCTGCATATTATTGCCTAAAAATCGTGATAGTTGTCCTTTAAAAATCGGAAGTCAAATCACTCCTTTGACTTGAAGTGAAAAATTTGGACCGATGGTTGTCTCGGGCCTTATTTTTTTCGTTGGCAGTTCAGAAGATGACAGGGAGCTGTTGAGCGTGCATCCTTAGCTTCTAGGAATCTGCTGATTCGTTCCTTCAACGCGTTCTGTTGTGCCTGCACCCTTTGCTTCAATGGGGGTTTTGCAACTCAACCAGACCTGCGGGCTGGCAGTAGCTGGAGCCTATTAATGAACGGCTCAGCTTTCTCCCTGCCCGGAACGATGGACTGCAGCAAGTCC
>NW_008825167.1:300472-316080 GCF_000699105.1 Pygoscelis adeliae
GGCCGGTCTGCCCGCCCCGCCTGCTGCCGGAGTAGGAGGTCGCGGTTAACTCGTCTGGCGTGTAGCGTTTGTGCTACATTAGGCACTGGGAATTACTGGTGACACACTGCGCGGCTGGGTTAAATGGTTTTCCACTTTGGGCCGTGTGTTTGCATAATAAAGATCAGCAAGTCGTGTCTTGCGCCTCTCCCTCTGTACCGACAGCCTAATGTCCTTGGTACCTGGCCGTCGCTTCCTAATGTACATCAACATACGCTGATATACAGCGAGTCTGATCTTTGACTCGCCTTTGAAATAGCGACACATTTCCTCAACAACAAATTATACTTTGACATTAGAAGGTGGCAATCTGTAATGGATATTGCAATCTGAAGATTCAAAGAGACTATCTGTGATCTTTGTCCTCAGCCGAGTAAGCTGGAGTCTCTCTTCCCTCCTACACGTTATTTGATTGTGGTACATAACCTTGGGACGTACTAATAATCGTTAGTCAGAGCTGATATATCCTTTATGGGCCTGCCCTGCTCAGGAAGGGAGATGTTCTCTAGAACAGCAGTAAATCAGCAAAACATGCACTTAAATATACAGTAAAATGTGGTTTGAGACATGATCCTTCATACATCATATAACAAAACGCTTTGCTGAGAGAGTCACCCGCGCGCTAATGAGAAAAGAGGGCTGCTGTGACGAGACCTGCGAAGGGGAAACTATTCGGTGGCAGGAGGGAGCCGGGAGAGATCCCTGAGCAGCTCGTGGTCCGAGGGCAGTCCTGACTCCCCAGGTCCTTCTCTGCCCGTCCATAGGTGATGTGGTGCCTTGGAGGAGCTGGCAGGAGAGAGGGGAGGGGAAAGAAAGGAAGGGAGCCCTGCAGGGCTGCCCAGATGCCATGACTTTCAGACTGAGCCTTGAGACTCTGACAGGGGCAGCGGGGGGGGGGGGGTAAGGGGGCTGTTCTGCTGTTCACCAGCTGGGCAGGTCGGGTTGCCACTTTGTTGGTTTTTGCTGGTAAGCAGCTGTCTTTTTGCAGCTGAATGTTGCAGGAATCGTTAGAGCACCTCCTCATCTTTTTACAGGCATTTCTCATTGTTATTGAAAGCTAAGTGAATAAATAACACGTGCGTCTGCAGCTCCGCCGAGGAGCTGGCTGAAGCAGGGGCAAACCCTCAGGGGTGAGGGAGAGGACGAATCCTCACCCCTCAGCAAGGCAGCCCAGGCGTCATCCCCCCCTTGCTCAGTTTGCTGGGGGATGTGCTGAATGTTTTGCTCTCTGGGTTCCTGGCCTTGCTGCTTTGCCTCCCTTGGTTTGTGTCATCTTAAGTAGTTGCAGAAACTGTGCCAAAAGGGCTGGCCAAGCCACCCAGCCAGAGCTCCTGATGCCTGGGGCCTCATCCCGCACTGCTCTGGGGAAAGCGCTGCCTCTGCTGAGAGCTTGAGCTTGCACATCCCTGCTGACCGTGATAGCTGGGCCCACAGGGCGCTGTGGCTTTTCCTGTGAGTCCTGTCACCCGTTTTGAAGCTGACCAAATCAGTGCGTGTTTGGCTTTTTTGCTTACTAGTGACAATTCAACGAAAGCAAGAAACGTCCATGAGGACTTGACCAAGCTTTGGGCCAACTGCGTTGCTTAATGAAACCTCTCCACGTTACATTTAGTGCCACTAATGTATTGGAGGGCTGCCACCCTCTGCTAACTGCAGTTGGGGCAGGCATCTTTAATAGAGCAGATGCAGCATTGCGTGAGACATCTTCTCCGAAGCAGAGGGGGAACAGGTTTATGGAAGGGCTTGATGACGGACAAAACGAAACTGATTTCAGATACCATGGAAAAGCGGTAAGAGTCAGTGATGGTGTTATATGCTCAACATGCAGGACTGATGGTTTAGGGCCAGTGGTTTATATTTTTGTGGAGCAGAGGGAAAGCAGGAATCACAGTGACACGAGATGGGAAAATGAGTATGCAAGTAAGGGTGTGATGAACGGACATGTCTGTACGCAAGTTAGATATTTCTAAATCTTTTTTTTTTTTTTTTGAGTTAGGATAGCTCAAGCATCGTAATGGCATCAGAGGATTTAAGCTATAGAAGTTTTCACTGCCAAGACTGTGATGCCTGTTTGGCTGGTGGGGAGACAGACTCAGGATAGGTGTGCGTTAGAGCTGAATGTGAGCTGCTTTCCACACCTTTGGTCAGTAATTCTGACCCAAAGCCCTGTCACTTTGCTGAGGGATGGCAGCCTAACGTGGGCCGCAGACGGCTGCAGGCTGACCCACGCTGGAGGAACTGAGATCCCCCAGTTCCAGCAGAATGTCTGTGACCGACAGTCATGCACCTAGAGAGGGAAACAAGGCAAGTCTTTCACTTGTCCCTCCAGTAAATATTAGAATGGTTTGTGCCTTTCTTTTCCTAATTCTGTCATTTTTTTCTCCTAAATCTGTTACAAATGTGAGCACAGATGAATTTCCATACAAGGCGAGTCACTTAAGAATGGGGGTGTTTGAATGGTTTGCCTTTTAATAAATTAATCAGGGCTCATGTTTTTAACAGCCTTAAGAAGAGATAAAACCTCCATCCCTCTTGTCATGGCAACTACAATAAACGAAACATCATTCAGAAGTCAAGCAAAAGAAACACACGCACTTTAGGTCTCAGCCAAGTCTGCAAAGTAGCAAAACTCATTACTAATTCAAAGGAGCTGTGTCCCTCAGAGCTCACCATTACTGGTTTTACTACTAATAATACTGGAGCTGCATAAATTTAACAGAAGGCAGAGTTTGGCAGAAGGCAGAGTGGTGCTAAGGTGCCGCTATCCTAATCAGACATCTCCATGAGGCCTCCACTTGCTCTGGTCAGCCTGGCAAGAAGCGGTGCTGGGTCATGGGGAAAGAGCTGGGGAGAGGAAGGGTACGGTTTTATAGCTATAGCAGTCTGGTAACATTAAATGTAGAGAGATAGTGGAAGAGGCCATAGGTATTTGTAATTTATTCATAAACAGCTATGCCATCATAAGAAACTTTTTAAAATAATGTGATAGTTCTTTAAATATTTAAGAGTTTGTTGACCTATTTTCTCAGTTAATTAGGATTTTTTTGGCTGCATTAATAATGATTTGAATGCAGTCTGCTTTAGTTGCTACACAGTTCAGCTACATTGGGTTACAGAAACACGATTTCTTTCTAAGGCAGATGACACAGGAGAGGAATGCCATTGTAAGTGTCTAGACCTGTACTTAAAAACCTGTAGGCTTCCTAGTAGGTAGTGCTTAAGCTCGACTTACTGAACATAAGACCATTCACCTAGCATCCTTTTGAGTCCTAAAACAAACGTCTTTTCAATTACAGCACTACCCTTGGCTACTCTGCAGTGGAAGGGCCGTGGAGTGGCCGCCCTGCTCTTCAAAGTGCAATGGTTAAGACCCTCAAGTTCATCTCTGCAAGCTGCATTTGTGAGTACACTTCTTTTCTCACTCATTTATTTTGCCCAAGGCTCACTAGGCCTAGAAGTTAACTCGATAGAAATTTGGCCATGTGTGCAGCGCAAAGCATCGTGCCACTAATCACGGTTCAGTAGTATGGTCAGAAACCAGCTCCTTCCGAACGCTAATAGAAGGCGCTATTAGCAAAAGATGCACTGTGTTCATCACACTGTAGGGGTTTGAATAGGAGAACTCATCTGTGTCCCACCCGTCTCATCTGAAGTCAATAGCAGGGTAAGGACGTGAGAGTAGAGCTTTGACTGACTATCAAGCATGAAGATGACCAGCAGGTTGGAGATGGCCACAGGGCCCTCCTGAAAGAGGGGGAAGTTGTCACCAGGAAGGATGTGTGAGCCATCAGGGTCCCATCATTATCTGCTTAGCTCAGGGGGGATTGCTGCGGGCTGCGAAATAAACTGCAGCACCAAAGTTTAAGTCTGTCCCCCATTAGACAGCTTGGGGACCATCTGAGCCCCTCCACCCTAGAAAAGGACACCAGAAGGGGTGATTCCTGCTCTCTGAAAGGCTCTAAGACGTGTATCTCAAGAGGATCGTTATCACAACTATTTCTGGCTCTTTCAAAGCTGCAGTAAAATAAACCTTTACCCTGGCTGTCACCACATCTCCTTCTTAGAAGGTATCAAGGATCTTCATGTTTTCCGAGGGCTGTTTTAGTGGCCTCCTGCAGAAAACCACACGGTCGGAGAGAAGTTTGCACAAACTCAGAGTACAAGGATGCTGTTAACTTCCCACGCAGCCTTTGCCGGGGATCTCCAAAGTGACCTGGGAAGGGTATTTCTCAGTGTGTGTTTCTGCACAGAGTGTTACTGAGCTGACTCGAAGTAAAAGACTAAGTAAATGCTGGCTGTCAGGCTTCAACAAGCTTCCTCATCAGGTGCAAATGGACAGGAAAGGTTTTCTTCCATTTGCACCTGATGAGGAGGCATGTTTCTCCCCCAGAAGCTGGTGTCCGCCACCCTGTGTTTCATTCCCGTAGATCAAGTCAGCGTTCTTTGAATCAATGTTCTCCACTAATGAGTTATTGCTTTTTATTTTCAAATTGAAACTTAAAATCTACCGACAAATGTTTTGTCATCTGAGAGATACCAAGTGCACAGAATCAAACCTGTAAGCTCCTAAATGAGGATGGTTGGGCTTTCATCAGGGGTTTCTAGTTCCTAGAAAGAAATACAACACTAGAAACTTTTGCTGAGATTAAACAGGAGACAATACTACCGTGCAGAGGAAGAATTTCTATTTTTGGCTACACCCTTAAGGCAACAGAGCGAGTGTATGTCATGGCTGCAGCGACAGCTAATGAGCAGATATGCAATATTAATTGCGGTAAGTGTAACACACTGAACAATCTATCAACTTCTATTTGCTTAGCAGCTGTAGCTTAGACACTTTCAACTAACAAACACCTCTGTCTGAACCGGCTGCTTCGAGTTTGTTTACCTATATGGCGGCCCATAGAGGAACTACCCCACCGCTCCCCGTAACCCGTGCTGTGCAGTCCAGGCTGTTTTCACCTACACCGGCCGCCGTAGCACTGCTTTCGGCGTTGCGGGTGTTCAGATGATTGTCTTCTTCCCACTGCTTGCGGGGCTGACCCAGTTGTACTCGGCTTGCACCAGCACGAAGCTGTTCTCCCGGATCTTTCGGAAGTGCATCACCTCCCCATTTTCTCTGACGGCGATGACATCGGGGTCCGGCTCGCTGAAGGAGACCTCCGTCCGCTTGTGGCAATGCTGGGCACAGACACAGCGCACGGCAGCTGCCAGCGCCAGGCCCAGGGCGGCGGTGCAGACCAGGAGGATGCCGAGTTGGGCTGCTAGGAGTCGGGTCCCTCTGCCAGGGTCTTCCCCCTTCCCGGGAACAGCAGATTCGGGAGCTGGTCTGGTCACCCATGGCAGGGTATTCCCATCCTCCTCCTCCGCCTCCTCCTCCTCCTCCTCCTCCTCCTCCTCCTCCTCCTTGCCTCTGGCGCCTGCCTCCTCTGACTGCGGTGCCAGCTTTCTTTCTGCCATTTGCCTTGAAGCCGATGACAAATTTCTGGCAGCGTCGGCATCGCCAAACCAGGCTGTTGTCGCAGCGGCATCATCCAGCTGAGTGTGTATGTGCAGGGCAGAAGGAGACGCTGTCGCACGGGGGGAAGCTTTCAAGACGGCCCCACTCTCAGTACTGGCCTTTGAAAGCAAAACCACGATGAGATGTGCGGTGAGGGAAGAGAAAGGGTGCTGATTAGGTTCTCACTACCTATGTCATGGTACAGTTCAGCTCTCTGTTTCTGAGAGCCAGGTATCCCCCTGGCCTTGGAATAACCCTGCTCCATCCCCTGGTTACTCAGTAGCTTTTAGAAAATGAGGCAGATTCAACCCCGCTCCATCCATATCAGAATTGCCATGGGAGGGACAAGGCACTGGGAGCTGGTCCCAGGGAGGAAGGCAGAGCGGGTTGAAGGGGCAGAGGTGAAGGGCACAGGCGGAGAGGAAGGTCACTGCTTTGCCTAAGTAAAGATCTGCAACTCCCGTTGTGGTGGTGATGGTGGTATTTTTCACAGGCATCGTGCTCACAAAAAAAATCACTTAATAAACAGTTCCCACCTGGAATGATGCCAGGGTCACACTGAAAGGACAGGCGTGATCTTCCTGGCCAAGCTGCGTGTTTAGGGTCACGCCGGACCCACTGGGATTCAGTATCGCCCTTCTGAGGCTGTGGATCGAACCGTGGAGCGGAGGGACCCAGGAGGCTTGGGATGGCCTTTGGCATCAGCGGTTTTGGGGCAGTCAAATACAACCTGTGAACTCTCCCCAAAGCCCATCTTGCTTTCTCGGTCTACACAGCCAGTTTGAAACCTGCTGCCTCTCAGTGTTGCTTAACCACCCATTTTAGTGGGAATGGCTGTTCTTGCGTGCTCCTTTTCCTAGGGGCTCTGCCTGGTGCCATGCACCTTATTTTATCGGTCACAAAATGACAGCCACTCCATGCCAGTTCTGCAGCCCAGGCTTTGCTGCAGATATCATCCAAGACTAACTGTGAAACAATCACACAATTTAGGAGGCCCCCAATGAATTTTTCCATTCCCACTGTGCACCTGAGCCCCAATCCAAAACCTGCAAAATGTACTGGAGTTTTTTCTTTGGCTCCACTGAGGTTTGGATCTGGCCCTCAGTAGCTGGCACCTCTCCAGCCTGTCCAGCCCAGCAGGCTTTTTCACACATCCATTAATTACACCAGAGAAACTCTCACCCTCTACCATCATTAACGATTTCTAAAGCTTGCTGGGAAGACAGTGTGACAGGAGCACAAAGCTGAGGTAGGAGCCCTGGCAAGCTGTGAAGCAAAGTAGGGGAGGGTCAGAGCATCCTTTGTAGAAGAGACGGTTTCTGAAGGTGCTAGCAAAATACAGTAGTAAATAAAAGACTTTCAGTGGTTGAACTGCAAACTGTAAAGTAGCTGGCTGGCAAAGTTAGGATCGCATGTGTATGGATCACTTGCCCTCAAAATGCAAATGCCATACTGTAGGGATATACAGCAGGATTTGGGACTTTGGGATAGAAAATGGAATTGCCTTGCAAGTCCTTGCCCTATCTCACCTCATTTCTCCTTTCTTTTTGTACTTCTTCTCTCCTTTCTTGCCTAATTTCTCAACTTTTTTATTTCGTTATGCTCTTCTGGTCTTGCCTTGCGCAATAACTCTTCCTTTCCTTTGGTCACCATCTTCTGTCATTTCTCCACTTCTTTCCATGGCTATGTCAGATGCTCATGTTATACATCTCTCCTTTACTTGTTCTCTGTCCTCTGCTCCTTCCTAAATATTTCTGCCTCATTCTTTGCTGTATGGTCCCTTCCTCTTTTATTTTGTGTGAGATTACTTCTCTTCCTCCTGTGGCATCCTGCAACCCAGATCTAATTCTTTCTTTTCCTTGTATTTCTCTTCTTTCCATCCCCTGTGCACTGGACTTCCCCTGCTAACTCTGTACCCTGTGTCTCTAGGCTATCCCTGCTTTCCAGCTTCTCCACTAGTTCCCATCTGAGCATCCTCCTGTCTCCCCTGCAGCCCTGGTATTCTCCAGTTTCTCTCCCTCCTCTTGCTCTTCTTTTCTTTCTCTACCTAATTCCTCGCATGCCCTTTCCAGCTCCCACATCTCCTTCCGTACGTACAGCCACCCCACTCCCTCAAGGCTGCAGTCCTTTCACACCTTTCTGGGCTTCCTCTCCTGAGGTCACCCCTTCCTGAAAGGCGCTCCCACCCACTCATCCCATCCGCCAGGTCCTGCTCTTCCAGCTGCCTCTGGTGAGTGCACCCCGCGCCTGTGGCTAACCCCCCCACCACCACCATCACCACCACCACCTCTGCCTTTCTGGTCCATCCAGCCTCCCGGGCTGACCCTGCCTTCAGAAAGCACACGGCTTCCTTGGCCGTCCCCAGGAAAGATGAAGTCTTCAACCCCTGGTGAATGTCATGGGTGGTACCTATCCAGCACCTCTGGAAAGGAACGTCTCAGCCTCTCATGGGAATAAAACACACATTTCCAGCCCAGTAACATCCAGCAGCCTGTAGTCATGTCTACGTATGGAAAAGTAATTTTAGGCTGTTTTTACAGTGGACTCTTAAAAACCCAGGCAGCAGGCTCAAAAGAAAAACAAAAGAGAGGTATAAAAACCAGTTCCCAGTTAAAGTAAACAGATTAAAACTCTTAACAGTCTCAATGTAGTTTTAGTCACTTATGAGACCTACGTGGGCTGCTTGGTGCTGTGATGCAATAGAGAGGTTTTATCCTCATCTTCTCTTAGACCTTTCTGTCTTTGGAGAAGACATTCTCCCAGTCCTTGTTGCTTACCTGCCGGCCTTCTTTACACATCAAACACAAGCGTGGGGTCACAGCACTGGCAATGCTTCCTGCTCTAAGGTATGGACAGAGGAAAGGCAGGGTTAGTTAGTGAGACCTGTCACTGCGGCTTACGCAGGAATAGAATCATAGAATCATTAAGGTTGGAAAAGACCTCTAAGATCATCAAGTCCAACCATCAACCCAACACCACCATGCCCACTAAACCATGTCCCTAAGCGCCTCATCTACACGTCTTTTAAATACCTCCAGGGATGGTGACTCAACCACTTCCCTGGGCAGCCTGTTCCAATGTTTAACTACTCTTTCAGTAAAGACATTTTTCCTCACATCCAATCTAACCCTCCCCTGGCGCAACTTGAGGCCATTTCCTCTCGTCCTATCGCTTGTTACTTGGGAGAAGAGACCAACACCCACCTCGCTACAGCCTCCTTTCAGGTAGTTGTAGAGAGCGATGAAGTCTCCCCTCAGCCTCCTTTTCTCCAGGCTAAACAACCCCAGTTCCCTCAGCCGCTCCTCATAAGACTTGTTCTCCAGACCCCTCACCAGCCTCGTTGCCCTTCTCTGGACACGTTCCAACACCTCAACATCCTTCTTGTAGTGAGGGGCCCAAAACTGAACACAGTATTCGAGGTGCGGCCTCACCAGTGCCGAGTACAGGGGCACGATCACTTCCCTGCTCCTGCTGGCCACACTATTTCTGATACAGGCCAGGATGCCGTTGGCCTCCTTGGCCACCTGGGTACACTGCCGGCTCATGTTCAGCCGGCTGTCGACCAACACCCCCAGGTCCTTTTCCGCCAGGCAGCTTTCCAGCCACTCTTCCCCAAGCCTGTAGCGCTGCATGGGGTTGTTGTGGCCGAAGTGCAGGACCCGGCACTTGGCCTTGTTGAATCTCATACAGTTGGCCTGGGCCCATCGATCCAGCCTGTCCAGGTCCCTCTGCAGAGCCTTCCTACCCTCGAGCAGATCAACACTGCCGCCCAACTTGGTGTCGTCTGCAAACTGACTGAGGGTGCACTCGATCCCCTCATCCAGATCATTGATAAAGATATTGAACAGAACTGGCCCCAATACTGAGCCCTGGGGAACACCGCTCGTGACCGGCCGCCAACTGGATTGAACTCCATTCACCACAACTCTCTGGGCCCGGCCGTCCAGCCAGTTTTTGACCCAGCGCAGAGTACACCTGTCTAAGCCGTGAGCCGCCAGCTTCTCTAGGAGAATGCTGTGGGAGACGGTGTCAAAGGCCTTACTGAAGTCCAGGTAGACCACTATACCTGGGCTCTGCACCACCGGAGAAGCATGGCGCTCACTAGAGCAGCCTTAGGACACACACAGTCAACGCAGACCGTACAGGGCCATATTTTAGTAACACCTGATCATTTATTCCTCTCCCCATCATTTTCACCCACAG
This sequence comes from Pygoscelis adeliae, assembly GCF_000699105.1. Lineage (NCBI taxonomy): Eukaryota > Metazoa > Chordata > Aves > Sphenisciformes > Spheniscidae > Pygoscelis > Pygoscelis adeliae. The sequence continues at coordinate 310,215 of NW_008825167.1, forward strand.
TGTAAAATGTTGCATGAAAGCTCATGTGGCCCAAACCCTCTAAGACTTCTGAGCAGAAGTCCTCAAGCCCAAATTTCATAATTGCTTTAAGTCCTTTCTTCCTTTTCCCTGCAGATGGAGAAATAGCTCTGCTGTGCTCACTGTTCCTTTCAATATTTGCATGTGCTTTTAGAAAAATATTGTAGCAGTCAATAGTTTTTAATCACATTTTCCAGCCACCTGGCCAGTCCTCCGCTGGGCTGAGTGGCGCAATGTCGGGTTTTTAAGAGTTTTGGGTTTTCTACCTGTCGCTGTCTGTCACGTGCAATCTCCGAAGGATTATTTCTCAAAACTTCGACAAGCAAACACCCTCTCGCCTCCCCCCACAGCCACAGACACCTCCCTACATGGACCCTCGCTCATCCACAGGGAAACTAGTACTATTTTCCTTCCCCAGAAGGGCTGGAGAAATAGCTCTTCCCACTGCCTAGTTTACCTGTTGGAGGTGATGTAGCTGGAGGCGTTGTCCTGGGAGAGGAACCCTCGCAAGGTGTCCACCGTGCCGGGGTCTCGGGTGGGGAGGGAGGGCTCCAGTCCCCGGCTGCTGGACCTGCTGCTCCTGCCAGACGCAGCCCGCGAAGGCTGGGCTGTCTGCTTTGACTCAGTGACGGGACGGGTGTCTGACCCAACACCGAAACCTGGCTCCGGTGCCGGCGTTGCTGCGATGCCAGCGGGGCTGGCAGGCGGCGCGGGGGTGGGGGGAGCCGGTGGCAGCCGCGGGAGAGGTGGGACCTTGTCCAGCATGGAGACAAAACAAGAAGCAGGGAGAGAGCAGCAGAAGTCTATTGTCTTCGACTTGTTTATTTCAAATCCTACTCGGTGCTAACATTTGCCAGGAAGGATCGTAATAGTGATTTTTTTTTTTTTTTTAAATTTATTTTCATGTCACTTAATTTTAAGTGGGAACCCAGATGGAAAGCAAAGCAGCAAAGCCTGCTGCCTAAATTATGGTCAAGTAAATAATTAAAATTCAGTCTTGGTGCAATGCCAATAATGCTGAGAAACACATCTGATGTTAGTATAAGTAAATTTTTGGAGCATTTTACTGACCAGAGGCTGCATAAATACAACTAAATACATACCTGAAGGGCAATAGTCACATTTAGAGACAAATTTATTCCTTTAGACAGCATTGCTAATTGCACTTGCTTCTCTTCAGGAGCTGAGATTTTAGGTAAAGTATGTTGTATTTTAGAGTTTGCATTGAAATCGTAAGATCTGGTAACCCTGTTTATCTTTCTGGTACCGTCCTCAGGACTGGTTCCATCACCTCAAATGCTGACCCGTGCCCTCACTTCAGGGAGTTCACCACGGCCATCGCTGATCTCCCTGACGGCCACAGGAGTTAAACAGGTCCCTCCAGCTTTTTTGGGTCACTTCTGTTCAACGCTTGCCCAGAATAAGCTGTAAAACTACTCTGCGGGAAGCGGTCGGTAAGAAACCCGTACCTTTGCTCGCCGTACCTGTGCGGTGTGGGTCAGCCGGTCCCTGCGAGGGCACGGGGGTTACGGGGTCGGGCTTCTTGCCGTTGCCAGTAAGCGTTTTGTTTTGCCCTCGCTGAGCCACGATAGCAGATTCGATCTTTGCCCAGTAAACAAAGTATGACTGGACTACGGAGATGCTGTTAAAACATAATTAGGCAAGAATTTACTGGCTCTATAGCATTAATAAAACATCCGCCTGTTTAGCTAATCACAAGGACTGCTTTAATCTGAAGACAGAAGCAATGCAAAAGTGTTTTAAGGGATTAGCCCGTCGCACATTTTATATTACAAATAAAAGGTACCAGGTCCCATAAGAAAGATACGGGGTGAAAAATCACCGCTCATAAGATCAGCCAAAAAAATGTGTGGGAACTTAAATTAAAAAAAAAAAGCCATTATATTCACTGTGTTGATAGAAGTACATTTGGAAAACTTGAACTAGCTCTGCTTATAATCTTCCGTAGGCAGGGAAACAACAGTGGTATTTACTAATTAAAATAAGTCAATTGTAACTTGTACAAACAGCAGAATAGATAGGGGAAAAAAAGTCTCTCTTCTCAGCCCTCTGATATTTGAGCCCGCCTAGCCCTCTGCTTTTTGTCAGGTGCCAAAACTGCATTGGCCAACCTTTAACTGTTCACCCGGAGAGCCTTATTTAAGCTGGAGATTTGGGGAGAATTTCAGCTCAGATTGCTCAGCTGCTTCTGAGAATTAGCTAAGGGGAAACCAACCTGGGTTTTCCTGTGCCAGATGACTCTTACAAGGCATTTTTAAGCCTAACAAGGAGTTTTTCCGGGTGCTGTGATAGGGAGAAAAGGGAGAGGCTATCAGAAATCAGCTTGGAGTGTCAAAAGCCAGAGGGTGAAGGAAGCGTCAGAGCAGGTGGCTAGGAATAGGTGTTGTTGGGCTTGGGTTGGGTTTATTCCGTTGCTTGAGCTTTGTGTGTTTTTAATAGTATTTCCTGATCTAAAAGAATGGGCAAAAAATTGGAAATGCCAAGCAGCAATATTTCTGTTTCAATGAATTTGTGTTGAATCACGACGAGATACACAAGCCACGGCACTCACCAGGATGCTTATGTTTTGGGGAGCACCCAAGGATCTGGCCAAGCAGCTTCTAAGTGGTTTTGTAAAGTCAAAACATAACAATTTAATCTCTTCCAAAATGAAAAGTCGCTGTGCTTCCTCTAAGACAGCCAGTTAGAAGATGTTTAATTTCATTCCAAATCAGAACCAAAATACCTGGACAGTTTGGAACTTCGGTGCAAAATAGAGATGTCAGGTTTTGACCCAGTGCTCACTCTCTCTTCCTACTGTGAATAATTCTGTTTACATTTAGCTTTTTTTAAAAACACTCATTTTTAATTTTTTTTTTTTTTTTAAGAAGTGATACACAAGATTATCCTGTAGTCAGGGAAGTCCTATGGGCTGTGTTATTTAGAAAGACAGGCAACATAATCACAGTTCTCTCTTTATGCCTTAATATTTCTATTTCCTAAGTGCTTAGGCTGTCATCTTCCAGTGTATTTATTCTGTGAAAATAGTGACCATGTAAATAAAAAGCAACACTACCCAGCAGATATAAATGGTGATTTACGTACCAGCTGGGATACTGTTGCAGCATTTGATAAGTATTTAGCTATATGGGGTTCAAGATACATAAAACACTGTGCTGGACAAGTACGATGGAAAAATAAAGCCAAGCCTTTAACTGAGAAGACACAAATTCTGATTAGGAACCAGCATGTTCTTACAAAAACTTGATGTCTCCAATGGGTTGGTCTGGTGCTTTCCATACGAAGGACAGGTTTCTCTTCAGTGACTTGTCCGAGTGGGTGACGGTGTCACCATCTTCAAAACAAGACAGCAGCTTGGAACCAGGAGGGATGAAGACGAATGTGCCAGCGATTTCGTCGTTAGAGACTTTGCGAGCTTGAAGCAAAAAGCCCATAAAATCCCGGGTGCTCCTCACTGTCACTGCAAGACAAAACACAGGACACGAAGGGATTTGTCTTGTAGTTATGGGGTGAATTGTTTGCAAGGAGTTTCCAGTAGTAGCACTGAAACCAAAAGAAAACCCTGGGCAACAACAACAAAAACATCTTACTGTCTTTGTCCTCATGGTCTGTCTTGGACTTGCTGGATGCAGGAGGCCAGACTTTAACTTCGTAGTATGTAATTGCACAGAAAATTTGCTTGAGTCTTTCCCCCCGCCCCTTGCTTATAAGCTGCTAACTACATTGCATTAGGCAGCATGCAGCCATTTTTAAGGAAGGAGGTTTGGGTACCACCCTGTATGTATGCAAAAGCTTATGTGCTGCCCTCAGAGGGGTTTTATTTTGCATGGGGATGAGCAGGCAAGCGGCCAGGCTGGGGAGTGGTGCCTGTCAGCTCTGTCCCCATCTGCCTCAGGAGTGGCGATGCTGGGGACGGGGCATGCTGCCCAACCGTACCTAAGAGTCAGGCGAGTCACCCAGACCCCTTCGTGCAGTGCAGAGCAGCAGGGAAGGCGACTTTACCCTCTGGAGGTGCCTCTCACATGCCGTTGCGTGTGATGAGGTCCAGCATGGTTGAGACACAGTTGAGATAAATGAATCCCACCCAAAGCACCCAAACCTACCGGCTGCCTCCAGCAAACAGTTGGTCTGCAACACGGTAAAAACCTGGAGTCAGTCATCACCTAAGAAACCTTAGGCCAAGCGCTGCGAACAGAATCCCTCTGTAAATACGTTCATTTCCTCATGACGAGAGAGGTGGCGTAGCTCACTCGGAGCAGTTATCCCTCTTCCCAGTCCTCACAAAGATTAATGCCATCACTTGACATTAGTTATCATGTATTTTTCAGATGCAGGAATGAGAAGCTGTTCCTTACCTGGAACCTTGTCGCCTGGGAAGTAGAAGGACATGTTGGTGTGGACAGTAACGTAGTTGTTGCTGGGGCTGTGCAGCTGCACTCTCAGGTGCTTGGGCATCATGTCGGTGCAGGCAGAAAGGCTCGCGCCATGCGAGAAGGCGGCCGCGTAGGAGACCAAGGACAGGATTGTGCAGGCCCAGCCAACAATGGCGATGTGGGCTCTCCTGCCGTCCTCCATCCTACGGCGGAAAACAACGGGCAGGTTCACTTCAAAGCGGTGGCTTCAGCAGCCTGTGAGGCCGTCTGGCACCTTCGAATTAGCTGAGCTCCAAAGCCACCCTTCCCACAGCCTTTAAATGAAGGAGAATAAATGATCTCTGTGGTGCATGGAGCCACTTTGGTAATCCACAGCATTTCACATTTTGAAGTAAATTGTTGAGGCTGGGAGGGGAGAGGCCCTGCAAGAGGATGCATTTCTTGCGAAGTTGCCCATGGAAGGAGCGGTTGGGGAAGATTTGCTCTAAAAAGTCTTGTGACATTTAGGAGGAGGAGAAGGCTCTGTGTGACTGCACTCAGCACCCTCCACCATTCCCAGCCCAAATGTACAACCTGATCAATGGGGGAAACATCTACCCTTAGATCTGCAGAGCTGCTGCAGCCCCCGTCCGTCACGGGGCTGGTGCCCAGCACAGAGCCTCTCCCTGCCTGCCGGCACAGAGCCGTGTCCCTGCAGGGACAGCACGTGGCTGCCCCTCGCTCTGGCCTGCGGAAGCACGAGGCACCTTTTAGCACCCCGTGCATCGCAGCTCGGAGACCCTGGGCTCCTTGCAACCACCGGACCCATCCCTGGCTGCCCAACAGCATTTCAGCTTGTCTTCCTCGGTCAGGGCTCGCTGTTGCTGACGAGATGGCAGCGATGCTGTCTTTGAAGTCAGCATTGGAAGCCTGAGATAAACATGCAGCTGTTTTGGCTAATGCCAAGATTTCTCCTTATTCTCCAGTTTTTAATCCAAACAAGTATTTTTTCTCAACATGGTAGAAGTTTAATATGGATATTGTATGGCAGGTAGTCCTGCTTTTAATGTAGCTTTTTCTAACATCTTCTTTACAACATGCAGCTTTTCCTGACTTAGCTTTCATTACACTTAGTCAATAAGTAGGAAAATAATAAACCAGAGGAAACCAGAGGCTGAGGAGGTCTAGCTTATACCTCCATCTCTAGCACTTCTGAAACTTGCCAGCTGATTCTAAAAATCCGCCACTGCACATGAAGCAGTTTGTGCCCAGCCCAAAGCAGGGAGCGGATGGATGCAGTTTAACCTTCCACAGCCAAGCATCGTCCCACTCCACCCAGTTACGGGGCAGAAGATGCCTGTGGGAGTCACAGGAGCCTTTGCTAAATATCCCAGCCCCTACTTCCTCCTTGTGGAGTCAGCCTCCCCTCTAGGCACACCTAAACCTCCCTTGCTGGACATGATTTCTCGCAGGAG
>NW_008825167.1:316100-330784 GCF_000699105.1 Pygoscelis adeliae
AGCGGGGCCGGGCTCCCCAGGGCCACCCGGGCTGGGGCTGGCGGTACCGCCTCGCCGCTGCTTACCTCGGGACACGTACACCGCCGGGCTCGCTGCCGCTGCTGCCCGCCCAGCCTGCCAGAGACCCATCCTTTCAGGGACCTTCTTCGCTTTCTCCTCTAATGGGAAGCGCAGCAGCTGTTACTGCTAATACCCACCACCTACGGCAGCTCTCCGCCAGTGCCCAAATCCTGCCTTTAATCATATTAGTTTTCCTCTTCACGTCCCCCCCCTTTTTTTTTTTTTAAATCGCCAAGCTTCTGCAATGAAAACAAAGGCAACTAGCAGGGGGGGCAGCAGCAAGCCATGGGGCTTGTGTGGGACACCCTGGGACTCCTTTGCAGAAATGCAGGAGGATCGGACTCTTGCTTGCCCCATCACCCTCCCCACACCCCCCCCCTTCCATGCTGAATCTTTGCAAAGCAAAGCCACGTCAGCTCCCTCTAGTCCGTGACCCCCGAGCAGCGTGCCCTCTCTCACACTTACAGGGGAGTTATTTTGGCAGTAAAAGCAGAATTTTGCTAGAAAGGCCAGGAAGGTGTGTCCCACGTGCCAGCCCTGCCAGGAGGAGCCAGCAACACCCCACAAACCCACCAGAGCTGGCACAGGGGACTAAACATCTGATATGCGTGACTGTCCCCCGACACACGCGCTGCATTTAAATCCAGGCTGTCACCCCTGCCCCTTGCCCGGGCTATGCTGCAGCCATGCCGGTGCCCAGCTGTGGAGCCGATCCTCTCCCTGGGCTTCTCAGTTCCTCCTCGGATCCGCCTCATCACTGCAGACTGCTCTGGTGATCGGGACTCTCGGCTGACCCTGGTCACTGTCACCAGGCTCGCCCCACTCCCTGCCAGCTGCTCCTTGCTGGCAATGGATGGAAATTAGGGTCCGATTCCTCGTCATCATTAGAGACGCCATCAGGGAATGCTGAACAAACTGCTGGCAGCTTGCAGCCCCAAGCAGGGCTAGAGGAACAGAGTAACAACCTCATCAGCTGGCTGGCTTTTCTTCAGCCAGCAGACCCTTAAGAGGCAGCGTTAGATGTCCCAGGGCCACCAGGAGGGGGGCTGGCCCTGTGGTGCAGGAAAGCTATTAAAGATGGAGGGGCAAAAGAGTGCTTGGTGCCCTTTAGGCCTCCTCCTCCTCCTCAGATAAATGTGTGTCTGACGGCTGAATGAGTTCATGCTGGTGCTTAGGCCACTCTCCCTGCAGGACACCACAAAGCTCTGTCCTTCCCATCACTAAAGGAGGTACACCAACACGTAGGTGACGCCACCGCATTTTGTTTCTGCAGCTCCAGCGGTGCCTATATTTGATCTTGCTTGGGGTCTGACCAGTGGGGGAGTCTGTCCGGAGCAGGCACCACGGTGACCTCTGCCTGGGGTGCCCCCCGAAAACTGGAGGCAGGCTTGCAGACACCCCGCTTACTAGCGCTGTTCCCATCAGCCTGCCCTGCTCTACAGCCTGTCCTTCAGAAGTGAAACAAGATGCTGGGCTGGCGCTGGGGTACTGCCGCTGACAGCCCAGCTCTCCTCTGTTTAACCGGTTTGAAAGTAAGGGAACTGCTGGTACTGGCCTTTGAAAGAGGCCTTACAGTCACTGAATTTCAAGATATAATGCAAGTCTTATAGTTTTCTTTCCTTTTGTCAGTGGAAGCAGAGAGTAGTTCGGGGAAGGGAGGAAGAGTTTGCATTATTGCTTCTGTTCCAGTTTCTAATTGCCCATACTTTATATACAAAAGAGAGTACTTTTATGCTATATTAATGACAATCCTTTCCTGAAACCAGCTGGTCTTTTATGGCTTTTCCTTCCTAACTTATTCCTAAGCTAAACTATCCCTTGCTTATAATTCCAGCATAATAAAGCAGCAGCTCCAGACCTCTGACAATCTGCAGGGGAAACCCCAAACGCATCGCAGCTGTTCTGGCACCGTGGCCAGGTCTGAAAACAGAATTCCAGGTGAGTGTAGGTCTTTGCATCACAGCATGGTGTTACAGCATTGCATGGTCTTCTTCAGCTGCCGCCGCGCATTGGGCACACGTTTTCATTATGCCAGCTCCAGTGAGGACCATTTCTCCACTGGCTTCCACCTGGAAAAGGGGGAAAAGCCGCAGAGTGCAGACCCTGAAACAGCGGCGTCAGGTGCTCCCTGGAGCTCTGTGCAAAGCTATGGGGAGAAGGGAGAAGAGCTTCAAACAAATGAGACCCAGACCCAACCCATCTGTAACAGCATAGGATGTACCGCAGCGCTGCACTGGCTCAGCTCGCTCCCGAAGCTGGCGGCAGTCTCTGGGCAGGGCAGGATGCGCTGCCGGGGGGGTGCTGTACGCAGGTTTAGCAGCACCAGTCAGCAGAGCTGCACGGTGCTGCCTGGATGCAGCGGTAATTGCTGGGCTAATCTGAAATACAGCCTTACGCAGAGTTCATCCTTGCTGCCTGCTCTCAAGCAGAGGAACTCAGTGGCTTCAAAGCCGTACTCAAACCAAATGTCACAACCATCTCCTCCTTAGAGATGGAAAAAGCCTGTCACAGTCATTACCGTGACACAAGCACCTACCAGCAGCCTCAAACTGCATGTTCGAATGCCAAGTGACAGGCAGATGTTTCCGATAAGAAATACAGCCCTCTGCATAGCCTCTGGTTGCATCACCCACCAGGACAGCATTGCCTCAGCCTTCTCTGGCCAGAGCTTTGACCTGCTGGAGTCACTTGAGCTCAGCCAGGCTCTGCGTATCGCTCTGACGATGGGGCCCAGACAGACACGAGAAGACCACATGGCACTGCAGTCACTAGAGAGAGGTTTGCCTTTTTCCTGTCATAAATATCTTTGTTAGTAGGAAGCTGGCAAGGAGAAGGCGACATAAGACAACTTACACCCTGCCTATTGTTGTCTCAGCAGCACTTGTGTAGTGGATTTCTAGAAGAAAAAAACACACAATTGGGGTTTTAAAATAGCACTAGGGAAAACTGTGTGTGTTCTGTAATAGCTTGATAATTAAGATATAGACTATAAACCATATAACTTGAAATTTCATCGATGAAGCGCACAGAAGGATTATAAACCCAGTAACATCCCAGGCTCTTGGATGCAGAAACTTTCTCCTTCTTGCAGATTGCTTCTACATCTCCACGTGGTCGGGGCACAACAGGGACGGCAGATGTGGAGCAGGTGCAGTGGAAATCAGTATGTAATACAGGCATGGATGTAAGCAACCCAGAGCTGACACTCAAGAGCAAGTTGGTTGCTTCATTGACAGGTTGATAAATGCTTTGCTACTGCAAGATAATAAGGGTTATAATGAGTTAGAAGTCCCTCCTGGTCAGCTAGCGGCCACCTGAGTCCTGTGAACAAAGTTTGGGGGGAGTTAGACAAGAGTGGGTGGGTTGATCAAGTAGAGAGCTTGAAGGTGGCCACAGTTAGTTGAGTCCAGATCACAAGGAACTGATCATTAAACCAACAAAGCTGGCAGCACCATCTTATTTAAGAATATTTCAGGTCACCTTTAAAACAAAGAGAAATAAAAAAAGAGCGGTCAAAAACCCACCGTAGGAGAGTGGTAAAAACCCATGGTAGTCCCACAGGGATAACAATGCCTACAAACTGGCATCTCAGGTTTGACCTGTGCATGTCTGTGGCTCTGTGTTTGGGGAGACCAGGGAAAAGAGGATGTTTCTCTGACATCTAGTTAGGTGAAAGGTTTGTAGAAGTACTGGCAGGTCCTTCCATTTTGATCCAGTTGACTATTCCTGCTATTCCTCTATCACACTTACTGAAGTGTGACAGTGGAGTCAAATGTTACTGCTGGGAATGAACTGATGCATATACACACACATGCAACATATAATGTGAGCTCCCTGCCCTTACAAATTCAGCCTAAAAAAAGCCCCAAACAACCCTTTATTTTATTTGATAACTACTGCAACCTGGGCAGCTGTTCTGCACTAGAGGAGGGGGTCGAGGGGAGAGAGAGAGAGAGAGAGGGATGGTGCAGGGCTCTTCCTGGATCTCAATAAGAAAGGCCCAGCAACAAATAGCTTAATGACTGCTTTAATAAGACAGAATAAGACAAGGAATACAGACAGCAAATAAATTGTACATCCCTTCAGATGCTGGGCACCCCACATTCACGTAGCATCGGACGGAGACCAGATGGATTTTCCCATGGTGCGCTGCGCAGAGCAGATGCAACCCTGTTCGTGGGGAGCAGCTCTCCCTTTTCATCATTTGAGCTATTTTGTAATTTCCTTACAAGAAAAGAACCCTCTTTCCAAAGGATGGTCTCGTGAGAACTTGTCGCTGCTCTCTTAGACAGAGGCAAGGCCAGGCAGGTGGTGCAATCACAGTGGGAGCTGCCCACGAGCTCTGCCGTTTCAATGAGCTGGCAGAGGTGTCCTGCAGCCACGGCTTCCGTGCAGCCCAACGGAGACCTGAAAGCCACGCCGGGCATGCAGCCCAGCCCAGCCCAGCCTAGCCTGAAGCTGCTGTGTGGATCACCGACTCCTAAACCTTCAAGGGTCCCTCGGTCAGGATCAATACAGCAGCTCAGGAAAAGCCTCCTCCCGTCCGATTTCTCAGCCTTGGAGAACAGTTTGGCACAGGAACCCGAGACTTTGAAACGGCTGGCTCCACAGTCTGTCTGCTTTCAAAACCGACATGGGGCTGGAGCTGGCCACAGGCATGGGTTGACGTATTAAAGATCAGACATTGCTTCGGTACCATCAGTCAAAGGTTCGAAGGCCATCACTTTGCAAACACTTTCACGCTTTCTTGACTACCGTGAACAACACAGCCGAAACCTGCAGCTGTGGGGCACAGCTGGTTTTCGGAGGTGGGTAAGAGCCCTAGGACTTAATGGGCAAGTCATATCCAGAAGGGCTCTGGGTAGCTGTTTGGTCATTGTAACATCGTGAAAAAGATAGAAAGAACTCAAATAAATAATGTTCAGAGCAGTTTGCATTAGATTCCCTTTGAACTAGGAACCAGGTGGCAGCAAATTGTAAAACTGAGTGGTCCTCAGTGTATACCTTTAAAGCAAAACTCTCCTAGCATGCTCTGCTCCCTTTATCCAGGGGCACTCCAGGGCACTGCAGGCTTTAGGAGTAACCTGGCTTCTGGCTGCCCCACCACGCAGTGAGTGCTTACCTCCTTCTTCCAGACTTGCTTTCTCTAGTTTCCACAGGATATGCTGCGCTGCTGCTCCCAGCCAGGCTTCTGTTTAAGGAGCTGTGGCTTAGTTTGGCTTTTCAAGTGCAAGAAACTTACACTGGATGTGGGGATGTAGCAAATTCAGAGTTACTGCTCTTCCTCGAGTCTGTCTGTGAACTCAATGCATGGAAGAGGGTGGGGGTGGAGTAGTGGTTGAATGGCTCCGGTTTCATGAAGTGATCTCATCGTGTAAAAGTACTAACTGTGTAGACGAATGCAGCTTTAGTCTTTGAAATCCAATTAATTTTTGTTTGTTAGTTTTGGATTACTTAATTTTGGGTGCATTCTTCTAAGACAAATGATGGACAAGCACTTGTAAGTTGCTCAAGGAATGTTTCATTGTCAGTCCTGATCTAGATGAGCTCGATCCACAAGTGAAACCGTTTTATACACAGGTACTGGGGCAAGAGCATTAGGATATGGTAAATGAGGTAACATGAAGGACATGAGCATTAGTATCTAATAGTCTTTTGTGTGTGAAGATATATTGCGTTTGTAAGAGTGTATTTGTATCTCCCAAAGGGATAAAGATCTTATAAATCAGGTTGAGTCATTTTTAAGCATCAGGAGTTTGTGAAATACACCGTTCTACTTTGACGTTTACATACATATATAATGGGATGCCTCACCTTAAAACTTAAACTTTGGAGAGTGTTCCATGTGCTATTCTGAAAGCTGTCCGGCCAGTGCCTGATTTACTTGCAACTGGTATGTTGTCCTACCGAATATAGTAAGTCAAAGCAAAATCTAAAAGATAAGTAAAAGAAATCCAAGACGAATGTTTCATCCGACTCAGAACAGACTACATCCAAACATTGGACTGCCTAATTGAAGTCAAGCTTAAATGTTCACTTGATTTAAACATAGGGGCTGCAAATTGAATTAAGGGGGAAAAATCTTGTAAAAAAGTACATAAAGGTCAGTGATTGTGGGAATTACATGTTTAATTCCTTTAGCTACTTCTGAAATTTGAATATGAATTACAACAGCTCATCTTTAATGCAAATTTTCCTATCTACCTCACATAGTAACTAGTGACTTCATGATCTAGAATACATTAAAAAACCCCTCAGCATGTAAACGACATAGTATTTTCTAAGTTCAGAGTTTAGTATGTGATTAGACCATCTGAAGTAGCAGATCACAACTGAAAAATGTTCTATAACTAGACTTGTAGAAACAGAACTGCAGTTAAAAAGCTAGCGATGCAAACTCCTGAGAGTAAATCGAAGTCTGTGCAAAATGTGTTGCTATAGGTGGGCAGGTGGAGGCGGGGAGAAAGGTGGAGAAGGAAGAGGGAAACAAACCTAGCCCCGTATTAAAATAAAAACCAAAACAAAACCCAGACAGTCTCCAGGAATGAAAGCACACAGTAACCTGCCAGCTGCATATAGGTGACAAAACAAATGAGAAACTGCATGCTCCACTTGGAGGTACCTCTTCCTTTTTTTAAAAGAAGTCACTTACAGAAGATTATACTTACATCCTGGACCCTTTTCAACCCTTGTCAGAAAATGATAAATTTTGAAGCATGTTATAAAGTAGCGTCTCTATTTCTGTGTTCTGTAGCGACTTCTGAAGTGTTTAATGTGGAAAGGTTAACTACTGATTGCAAAATAATTTAGAATTAGTCCTTGATCTTAAAAAAAAAAAAACAACCTAAAAATTTGCAACCCACATTCTCTCCCTTGGATAACTGAAATGCTACTATTCCCTGCTTGCATTAGAGCTACTGGTACTTGGAAAGAACGGGCCAATGTTACATTCACACAATTGTCTTGTGTTCATCCATCCACAACTGCAAGTATTTTTGTTCCTGGAGGCACTATAAACTGCCCAAAGAATAAAGCAGGGCTTCAGAAAACTCATTTTTAAAAATTGGCTAAATAACCTCACTGTGAGGTACATTACCCTAACTTACAACTTTGTCCTGAGGAACAAGAAAATACTCTGACTATCTGGATGTTAAGTGCAGTAACACTTAGACTAAGAAATATTTGAAAGTTCAGGGTTTTTTTCTTGGCTGACTGCATGTAAAAGGAGAAAAGATATTTTATAAATTGGTATAAGTATCCATGTAAAACTGAGCTGGAATTACTCACTGGGCTTTGATTATCTGGAAGCAGTCGCAAAATATAAACAAACAAGTTCTGACTCCGTTGCCTGCGCAGAGGTTCTCCCTCCCTAATGCATACCCCATACTATAAGCTTAATGTATTTGTTCTCATTTCTGGCTAGCACATAAAGAAAGAGAATATATAGATGGTACTAGGCTGGGGAAGAAGTGGATGGAGAAGAATGAACTGTCGGAAGAGGATACCTGTGGCATGTTTACAAAAGCTTTTAGATTCCTAGTTTGTTTTCAGGAGTAGCTTTAGATATTAGTTAAAATTGCTTTTTATTGAAGAAGTCCACTGTGTTTGGTAGAGACGCAGGAAAAAAGGTTAACTGCAAGCTGAGGTAGGGTGGGGGGTAGAGAGGCAGGAGGTGAAGCAGCTACTAGCTGTGTTGGCATACCAGCTGAGAGCTTTTCACCTGTGACTGACTTCCTCAGCTGGCACGGAGCTTTCTTTTCACCTTTAGGGCTTTTCTTCCATTTGCTGCAATTCTTTCCCCACCCCTAACTGCTGAAGTGTCACTGTTACATCCCTTGATTCAATCCACAATTCAAGATTTTTTGGACAGCTGAACTTTTTACTCGATGACTCTTACTAGACTGGCATTTGAAGCTGACCCTGTGTTTTCCAAAAGGGACAGGTCATTGTCACCAAAACATTAGCATTTCCCTTCCCAACATCAGTTAAACTATTGTTTTGCCATCAACAGAAGGCTGTGATTTGCAATTACTCCATGCCTGCTTACCTTCCAAACAGTATTTCTGTAACTATTAGCATAATTAAACGAGCTGTTGCTTTGAATTAATCTTGCGGCACTATTATATGCTTCTCTTTTATTTTTTTTCTGTACAGTGGAACAAAGCAATGCTTTGAAACAAAAACATTCAGGAAGTTTACACTGGTTTACATTTATTTAAAAAAATACTTAAACACTTGTGTATTTCACCTGTGGATTATTAACTACAAATCAAATAGGGCTCATCACTTCGAAGAGGTTCACAAGTACAAAACAGCCTCCTTCTGGCATCTTCACATCCTCCTCTTCTGCGTGCTTATGTACAATACTGTGAAAAGGAGAAAGCGGCACACAAGAGGGCCCTGGTAAATAACGTACAGAAGCCTCTTTATTTAAAACATCTTATTTCCATGGCTTGTAAAACAACAGTGTAATGAATCCCATTCAGCATGAACAAAGTCAGGCAACTTTTAAGTCCAGGTTTCAAGAAATGCTGTCAAATTCACGCATTATGTGTTACTCTGCTTCAGTATTTATTATATTCATACCCAAACTACACTCCAGCAGATGCAGGCTGAACGGAGGGAGAATAAAGCCAGCTACCCTGCAGCATTACTGAGGGGAGCATGAGAGAGTTTTTGAACCAGCAGAATTATGGGTGTCAGACACTAATGCTGTGATCTTTCAACAAAAGCTGGAAATCACAAGCACTTAAGGCAAAGCTAACAATTACCTATGAAGCAGCAGACGTCTTCCACCCGCTTGGTTGGCAATATCCCCAGAACAGACATGCACAACATGAAACTGCATTGTGCTCCTAAACCTGGGATGTCTTAAGTTCTCTGCTCGGCCTGTTCTTCATCCTCCTGCCTCTCATCCATTTGTTTTAACTTTTATAATAGATTCTTATTTCCATAGTTGATTCTCCCACTGCAATGTCACTGCACTCCTTAGCATAATAATCCAAATTCCTTGCAAAAAGCATTTGGCCTCATTCGAGGATTATTTCTCCTCCCAAAACACTATTTCATCCCGGTTCCACATTTTCTTTGACTCTTTTGGTAACATGGGATTCAGTTCTCGTTTCTTTTTATTCCTTCCCTCCCTCCTTCCTGTCCTCCATTTTCGTCTCAAGTAACTTGGTCAAACTCTGCTTCATTTGCCTTCTCTACAAGTCTCTTCACATCTGACTTCTGAACCTTTTCTATTTTTAGATATTCTTCTCCCTGGCATGTCCTGCTATTACAGCCTAACGGATACCACAGAGTCATTTCAGGAGCCTGGGATTGTCCTTGAAGTGCACTAAAATCCACCTACTGCACTGGGATATTCAAAGGCTCAATAGTAAAGTACGAGTGATTTTCTTGACTGGCGGTAAAATCTTTACTCATAAAGATGAAAATAGTACTAATGAACAGCAATCATTCAGGTCTGGACAACTGCATCACAAGAAAACATTACAGTGTCATCAATATCTGTACTGTATCATAAATTTACGCAGTAGTTTGCCTAGCAAAACACAGAAACTTCTATGGAGCAGAGGCCATCTAAGCCTCTGCTTAGTAAGTGCAGAGGCTTACTAAGGCTTTTGCACTTAAGGCAGTAAGTGCAAAAGACTAAACCTGTCAAACGACAGGAAATAAGCGCTAAGGAAGGCTAGAAAAAAGCATGCTTCTCTAAATGAACTTTAAGTTCGGAGGCAAAAAGGGCCACAGTAATGCAGAAAAGCATGGACACTGAGAAGTGAAACTGTAAGAAGTAGTATGTTAAGGTTTCCGAGAAAGCCTAAACTAATATTCTTACAGGCAGCTTGCTTACACCTCAGCCACTCCTCTCAAATTCAGAAGTAAATATCAAAACACAATCTTCTAATAAGCAATTAACATAACAAGGAGGAGTTACCATTATTTCCTCGGATAAAGGCATCCCCGTACTTGTTCTTTAATTGTCCATTTACATATTCTTCGGTCTGTTCCAGAGCTATATTCATATACCCATCCAGGCAAGCCAGGACACCTGAAGACAGTGACAGTTTAAGAGTGAATCAGCTTAAACTTATTTTAAAATGAACAAAAATGCATTGTGTTTGAATAGCACTGAAAAAACTAACAAACTAAAAGCCCAAGCTTGGCCAGATCAGTCAGTAGATCAGAGTATTCTTCGAAGAATTAAGCTGGGAGTGAGGAACCCCAGGCACTCTAGTAGCAACTTTATCAGTTGATATAAAGGGGGGTAGGAGGGAAGAAGTCATTAAGGCATGACTTTCAAAAGATTGACAATTTCCACTTTGAAAGTTTAAGTTGTCCCTTCTCACTTGTGTTTTAAGCCACACACCTGAAAAGAACCTGTGACATTAAGTGTAACTGGATAACCTAAGGACAAGGCTATGTAAATTGAGTTTTCATCAAAACTTGTGAAGGATATAGCTGAAAATCAACCCTTTTAATACAAGACACCATACACACTTTTTCATATTTATCTTCATGCTTACAGATCTAGAAGAACATTGGCTGCAAGTCTCTGTTTCGATGTAAACAAAATTCTACCTCATTTTCAACAGGCAAAGGGTTTTCAAATGACACTGAAATCTTCCCACAAAAATTAAATTACGCTGTTTAATTAACGCAACTCAAGAAAAAAATCTCTGCCATTTGTAATATTAGATATTCTTTTGATCAGGAAAATATGCATTTGAGTAGCACTGATTTTATACAAGTATTTATGTTCTCACTTCTCATAGCCCCTGTTGAAGGCTGTACCTTGTTCACACAGTACTTCCTATGTGCTGGCAGTATGATGGCATTTTTTCATTCAAAATCACTCCTCGGCGCCTACACCCACCTTCAGATCAGAGCCACGGCCGTCTACAAATTTAACTCGTCTGATCAACAGACTATTCATGTAAGGAACTGAATGTGGGGATTAACAGATGTAAAGAATTGCTCAGAGAATGCAATCTGATTTGTTAATCGTGCACATAAAACAACTTGTAAAAAGTTGTATTAATTATCTCCATCTTGCATGTGTGTTTTCCTGACTTCATCCTTGCACACACAGACAATAGTACTAAAATAATTTTTTCCTGTTTGAAAAACACCTCATTTATTTACCTGGCATTAAAACTCAAAATACAGTGTTTTGGCTGTACTTGGAGAGGGGGAGAAAACTCCAGTCTGAGAATCCTCCTCTAGGACACATTCTCATTTTTCAGAAGTGTTACGGTAATATCTTCCATTAAATAATTAGGAATTCAAGTTCTCCTGCCAACTTGTAATTATTTTCCTCTATGTTTTTCTTTCCTCTGTTTCCACACAAATAGGAAAAACTGACTGCTCACAAAGTGTTACTAAATACACCAAAAAACCCAAACCAAACAGAAGTCAGAACTCCTTTTCACCCCAGTAATCCCAAGTGCTCCACGTAACAATAAAAAACAAAAAAATGTTTGTCCAAAATGAAAATTGCACTGTGTGGATTTTCTTAAGGTACCACTCAGTAGGCCATACAGTATTTTCAAACTCCTTTTGTTCCTAGAGTGCATTCATGGTTGTTTCATTCTCTTCCTCCTTTTCTTTGTGTTCACTCTCAGGCCACTAATGGCATTAAATATTGTCACTGCCCATCCTGGCTAGTATTTTATCTGTTTTATCTATATGTAGAGATGTTTTAATGTACATATCCATCTCTACACATAGAAATCATACCGATTAACTTATCAGATCTGCAACAAAAGCCTGAGATGCCGGCTTTTTTAAAGTTTGGCTTTTACAAATGTTGGTCAAATCTCTGCAGAAAACAAACTGAGTGCGTATTTTTCAAATGAGAACAGTAGACAGGTTTTTAACTGCAGCATCACATCAAGCGGGAAGGAAGGAGAGCAGAGAGAAGTAAGGAAGGGAGGGGAAAAAAATCCAGTAACAAATAAGGATGTTCAAAGGAACTATGGTTCAATTCCTGGTAGGTCTGATTGTAGGCATGTTAAACTAGCCTTGTTGAGGGGAAAGTTGAGTAATTTATCTGCATCAGTTACAAATGGATCTTACTGAGCAGAAGGCACCAATGTTCTCAAAGAAACTAGAAAGTGCATCCAAAAACCAAATCTGGTTTGGCCCTACCTTGTGTGTACCTTTAAGTAAACGATGACTTGCTTTAATTGACTTTAATGAGCTGTCACTACATTCTCCTGCAAGAAAGAATTTACAGAGGCCGAAGACCGATGAGAAGCAGCGAAGTTTTTAAGCCACCAACCCCACCTGAAGTGCTCAGACAATGTAGTTTTCAAAGAAATGACAGGTTGCAAACATTGTCAGCTGAGAGACACTAAAGAGGAACAGGAAGGGATAAGGCGGCACTGCTTGCTGTCAGTGAACAATAACAATTTAAAACTGTCAGAATACAAAGACTCCTTGTCACAGCACAAACAAGTCTCCTCTGACAAGCGCCAAGCTGAGCCAATTGAATTAAACCTATCTGAAGCAGTGATCTGTAGCAGGACCATAAGGTTTAAATCATTCCAGAATAAAATGTCTAAATTGTGCACAATAGGAGATACATGACAGCTTTAATTAAGTTTGGATACTACTAAAAAAATTGGACAGGCCAATAGTCTTATCCTAATGGGAGTAGGACCAGGACATCTCACTGAACACAGAAGTTTAATTTACTGGTTAAAAAACCCTGTAATCCTACATACGGTGCAAGAAGGTATACAGATAGGCTGAAGAGTTCTGGAATAAAACTGCTGGACTGTGTTAAAATGAACTGGGCATATAACAGCAAAAGGCACACTAAGCTTTCTACTGCATCTCTGTGAGTCTTGATCCAACACGTGTCTAGACAGTTGTTTAAGCAAGAATGTAAACAACTTTCATCGCTTGTGTAAAAGTAGGCTTATGACTGATGGCACAGTTTACTGGTTGAAGCTTCTGTGGCCCAAGGTCTATAGGAGGAATTGGAGAATGGGAAGGTGAAGAAAAGGGTAGCTCCAACAAGGGTTGCTATCAGAGCACTGAAAAGGGGACTGCCTGGCCATTTCAGCAATTGTAATTCCAGCCAATCTTTACAAATATCAGTTTAGAAACTCAGAATTACCCCGAGACTCCAGTCTAACCATCTGTGACTAAGGACACTAATGATTTAGATAAGTAATTTTAGTGTCTAAATCCACCGTTAACCTCCTTTTCATCGGTTTCTCCAGAGCTGATTTTCTATTTTTAATGTCACCATTCTAAGATCTATATTCACATACTCCAAGACTCTGGATCACGCTGTTTTGCTTTTCAAAAGCAATGCATTTGTTCCAGCCTCCCCAG
Source organism: Pygoscelis adeliae (assembly GCF_000699105.1). Taxonomy (NCBI): domain Eukaryota; kingdom Metazoa; phylum Chordata; class Aves; order Sphenisciformes; family Spheniscidae; genus Pygoscelis; species Pygoscelis adeliae. The sequence continues at coordinate 329,511 of NW_008825167.1, forward strand.
ACAATGACTTTACTCAGTGTGAGAGACAGATGGAGAACTTACCTCGATAATCAACTCCAGAATTTAATTTTACGACAACTGGCCTTCCAATGATTTGTTTAAGAAAGTCGCTAGGGGTTTGCTTCCGTAGACTCATCTTGATCTTCTCTGGTAAGCTGGGAAGAGAAGTGAGAGAAAACATTTGGTTAAGCAACACGCTCACATATGGTCTTTAAACGCTCAGCAGAGACAGGCAGTCCCCTGATGCTTAATACTCTCAGTATGAGAAAATATAAAAGGAGATAAAAGCAAAACCTTAAGGGTGGAGGTGGAGAAACAGAGCTCCTAGAGCCATAGCGTTAAACTTTCCCTTTGGCATTTTTATAACTTCTGAAATTATTAATAAGAATCCTTGTTTGCCACGCTGTGCATCTCGTAAACTTCCAACGGAGCCAAAGGCCTCATCTTCTCTGTAACACCTTTTGCTAAAATGGCTTTTCTAAAATTAGAGAGCTAAGTCATAGCAAGTGGCTCATATCTTTAGGGGGTGGAGGGAGAAGCCAGTACACGCTCTATACACAGAAGTCTGTGCTAGAACAGCAAGAGAAGGAATTTTGATCTCAGCTCACAAATACGAGCAAAGAATAAATTTGAAAGGCTGCCTTCAAATGAATCAGTTAAGTTAAACTAAGTTTAGAATTAAGGCTTGTGATTAAGTTGTACGGAGACCTGAAAAGATGCTGTGATTTAAAAATTCATGGTGCGGCACACCCCCCCAGTTTGGTATGAGACCCTCCCTCAGTCAGTATTGCTTAACTTCTGCTTTTATGTCACTTTGCCTACGTAACACTTGTTGGGCATTTTAAATCAGTGATAGAAGATATCGCTAATGCTGACACCCAGTACAGCGTCAACTTTCTGTGGCAAACTGCAATAAGCTATTCCAGCCGTGCAAGGCTCGTCACTGCTTTTCCGATCAACACACAACGTCACCCGTGATGCTGGCACGGTCGGGCTCGGTAGCGTAGCACTCGACAGCCGAAGCTTTCCTGGCAAACAAGCACGTTCTGAACGGCAGGCGGTCCCCCGCCTGCCCGCCCTCCCGACGGTAAACACGCTCTGGTTTTACGCGCCGCTGCGCGTTCGAAACCAGCTAAAACGGCGCGGCACGTGTTTCGACAGACGCCCCTGACAGAACCCCCGGGTGCCATGTGAAGCTTTACTGCCGCTGGCTGAAAAAGCAGGAAAAAAGCAGAAGCAACGGCTGCCACAGACACCAGTAGAGGGCAACCGAC
>NW_008825167.1:331216-341312 GCF_000699105.1 Pygoscelis adeliae
GTGTGCGGGCCCGCAGGGCGAGGTTCCCGCTGGCGGCCTGGGCCGGTCCCGGCCCCGCAGCTCCCGGGCCGCGTTTCCCACCCGAGCCCGTGATTTTGGGTGGGTTCCTCCACCCCCGCTGCCTGGCGCGGGGCCGCTCGCTCTGTGGAAGGCCGCGAGCCTGGCCGGTTTAGCACTCTGGCGACGTAAAAGCACTACTGATTTCTCATATAACTCCCCAAAACCCATCAGGCAGTGCTGCGGGGGGTTCAGCCGTGGGACCCGCGGGCTCTCCATTAGCTAAACTCCGATTTCTTCGCGGAGATGCGTTTTTTCTGGCTTGCTTACACTTAGACCCAAAATAATGTCTCACGGATTTCTTACGGAAAAATTATATGATCCAGTATATAATTATGTTCTACTATAATGAGGTCCTATTCGTTCCAAAATGATCTTGTCTTACATGGGCCATATCGGAGAAATAAGTGAGCGTCTCGCAGCTGTCAGTGTAGGTGTCCTTACCAGAACTAGATAGGAAAGTGTTGCTCGGTTCGTTTCACAGCTCAATTAGTGAACGTAGAAGCTAACGGATTTTTTTCAAATGTCACCTGGAAAGAACACGGCACAACAAGAAGCTGAACTTTTGTCTTCTACTTCTCCCCATCTTCTCACCCATCTTTTTCCCCTTTCCCCCAGCTATCCCCTAATGTCTGGAAAATACTTTTTTTTTTTAAGGGATTTAGTACCGTGACAGGAGTTAATCAGCTGTGAAAGCTTCTGGACTGGATTTTTTTATTCTTCCATTATTGATTTAGTATCTTGGTGAAACTCTTAATTCTCGTGATGCGAAGAAAATGTACTATGGCTTTTCAGAACGCGGATTTGTATTCCCTCTTCCTTACGGAGTTGTTTATCTTCTCTTTTTGAACACGTACCCAGTAACATTTTTTTCCCCAAAGCTTAGGCTAAAAGGCTTTAGGAGGCGAGGTCTGCAAACCCGACCTAGTTCACCTGACTGTCCCAGAGTTCAAGCACGGGCACGGCCAGGAAAGTTGGGCCACGTTGTGCCCATGTTTCCAGGCAACCGTCATGTTAATCAGGAGCATCCAACTGTGCTTGATTATATCTAGTACTTGAAGCAGAAAAGGAACGTAAAATAGTTACTCCGGGGAGCAGCCTTGCAAAGTTTTATTTGGCTGCCTGGCTTCAGTGTGTAATGTTTTGATAAGGGAGTATTCTGGTTTTCATTGTTATCGATCTCCATGATAAAGACTGGGCAAATAGATTTTTCATGCCTGGGCTGGTAAATTTTCATGACAATTTTGCAAATCCAACTATGGACATTTTATGATTTGGGAGCCTTCCTCTTTCTTTTATTTCTTATGAGTTTGTTTCTATAGCTTGTATTTTTTTTGCTAGCCATCAGGACCTGCTGAGCTATTTTGCCTTCTGCTCAATAGGCTGCTTTCTAGCTAGCTTAGGCATATACTTAGTTACAGTTTCTATATGTGTGGATACTTTGGTTGGTTGATGTCAGTCAACAAAATCCTTCTACTTTCCTGCTTCATACCCTATTAACCTCACAAACACATCTATTTTGAATCACGGGCACTGAGATTGGCAAGTTTTGTATCCTTAGCTCCCCTCTTTCACTGTTTGAGACCACGACATGAACCCAAATCTTAGCTAATTTTCCTTGCTTTGCCATAGGTCTCGAAGCAGTCTCACGTGCTGCTCCTAGTGGTAAATTAACCTTCATGCAGGAAGGCGCAAGTTGCTGAGCACTTTGGTGTAGCGTGATTCGCACCTGGGAAGACAATTCCCATCTTGTACATTCAGGAAGATTATGTCATCACATCTGTTGTGAGGCAACCTAAAGAATGTGTTATTTCCTGAGTGACAAAACCCCGATGACCTCAGGAAGGTGGTCCTCAAAGGATTTAAGTAATCCACATTCAGTGGACTCCTTAAAGATTTCAAAGCTTCAAGAGTGAAAATAAAATTAAGATGCCATTGGCTAATGATTCTCTTTTGTTTGTTTGTTATGTAGATGAAAAAGGATTTTGATCTAAAACATCGCATACCTTGCTATCAGTAAATCCTTTTAATTACTGCATTGCTTTATCCTTTCATAGGGTGCTATGACAGAGCTTTTTCAGCAGTATAACTCATTGAAATCAGCGAGATGCTGCCCTTGCGTTTTAATCAAGATGAACTTGAAAGGTGAACATTGTAATGGTAGAAATTATTTATAATTTGGTAATAAAAGTTTATGTCTAACACTCCAAATTTCATACATCTGCTATGCGCTGGCCTTGAGATATAGAACAATTGCAATTGCCTTTACATTTGGCCTTAGATGAAAGGTCATAAATTACAACGATAGAGTTCGTAGTCGTTCCCAGCTCACAAAATTTCCATATTAACATCTTCACCTCAAACATAAATGGTTACAAAGTTACAAAGAAAAGAGTTGTGTTGGCCTTTATCAACTGAACCTAATGATGGAAGTCGGTGGATCATGTACTATTGCTAACTCTTAAACATAAAGCATCACAGAATCCTTGTTCAGAGGACCTAATTAAAACTTTACAGTTAACTTTAAAAATGAAATGGGATTTGACAGTCTCTATTTCTCTCTCTTTAATGCAATAAAAAACACTTCAAAGTTAGGAAGGTTTTTCTTTCCCAGCTACTTGAAATAAAAGCATTTCCATAGAGCGAGGTGGCTGTGTAACACAGAATGTGTTAAAAGGAGTGTCCAATTTTTCTGTTTCTTGTGAAGTGCACACCATTTATGTACGTTAAATGCAGAAGAACAACAATCCACATGACAAAAGAATGTCTGTGGCAGATTTTGAATTCAGCCTACATAATCCCTGGCTACAACCAGTAGATGAAAAAAAGAAGACCCATTAAACAGTCCTCACCTGAAAATTGTGTCAGAGAGGACAAACCCATTCTGGCCACAATCACAGCATAGCCCATGATTTTAACAATCAACTTGGGTGCCTTCTTAGATTAGAAAGAAAAGAAGAAAAAAAAAAAAGAAAAAAAAGATTTGAAAATTATGCAATAAAATAAGAGGCCAAGAATGAGTTCCAAATCCAGGGAAACTTTTCTTGTTCAGAGCCTCTGAGAGTGTGGGAACAGAAGGAGGTGTCAGCCTCCGTGGAACAGTGTCGAGATGGAGAAGCTCTGCAATTCAAGATTAGCACTGTTATTGCAGGGTTTCCTGAGGGCCCTGAAGTAAACACGGTATTACATTTCTGGAGTTTGAGAGGTGGAAGGTGAGATTCTGCTCCCACTGAAGCTGGTGGAAGTTTTGCTAATTACTTCTCTGTACTAAGGATGCCTCTCTAAATTATTGAAAATACACCTGAAATCTCAAAGCAAATCCATCTCGATGAGCTGGTACCAAAAATATAACTGTTAGACTGATAGTTGTCACAGCTTGATTTTAGAAACTTCTCGGCAATGGATCCCAGCTGCTGAACAATCAGTTAGCCCGCTGGCCTGATCCAAAACTCCTCCAGTGGATTCAGGCTAAGACTCTCAGGCTGCAGATCCTTTCCATCCACTTTGGATCAAGAAAGCACCATACATGCTTTCTCCACAGCTATCCCACGGGATTCCTAATGGAGAACCTCATGACAGGAAAGCTTTTGCAACCCGAGTGGCTTGTCTGCTTTTCAGTCCCGAAACAACTCTGGTGCCAGAAGAGGTGGGGATTAGCTTCGCCCTCATTGCTGTGGAACCCCAGGCTGTTGTCTGATAGCAAGCTGGTGGGTATGATTTGCTGAGGGCTCTGTGTCTCGCTTTGCATTGTCAGAGGCTGTGCTGTGTGCAGAGAATAGATCGGTGCCAGATTTGCACTTTGGCACAGGACTGCTGAAGCTGACCTCGCGACTCTCTTGAAGTTGGCATAACCTCCATGCTCTCTGTCCCTTTCTTTTTCCTGCTGGAACTGTGTTCTTTCACTATGATTTGTGCTTCTTAGAAGTTGTCTTCTGATGCCCTGAGGGTGAGGAATAGGACATTAAGGAATTGAAGGGTGCAGGAAGAAGCAACAGAAAGGAAGTATTAGGACCTCCCTCCTTTTCCTCCTCAGCAAACTTCCTGGCAAACAGGGAGTTGCCGGCAGGTCTTCAGGGAGCTGGGGAGAATAATGTGAGAACTCAGCCTGAGGCTTTCTCTCGGTCTCCCAGACTTTCAGGTCTGTGGAAAAGAAAGGGATGGTCCCCAGAAGCTTTCAGAGTTCACTTAACTCCCTCTGAGTTCCTGGGAGTCCTCTCCTTGGCTTCCCCAAGGGACAAGCTTTTTCATAAGCCTTAAGAGGTTTGGCACCTCCCTTTGCATGCATTTGGATGGGAGAGTTCCAGCCTTTCAGCATTTGAATGATAGTCTACCTGTGCCTATACAGTAAAAGATCAAAGATTTTTTCCCCTTAAATGAAGGCTTAGTTATCCAACACTATTTCCCATGCTATGCTAGGACCATCAGAACTGCTGATTCCCAGCCATGTTCTCAACTGAAAAGTTAATGCATTTCTAAACTGGACCTTAATCAAAAAATATTGGGTTTGTGCTACAGATTTTAGACAGAAGAGCCTAATAAATATCTGTCTTCTTTAAGTTCTTACATTGTGCTCACCACCTTGGGATATTCATGTCCTCCTATATGGATTAAGTGACATGATGACCTTTTGTCACATGTTTGTCTCTCCTACTTTCTGTCCAGTTAAAATATAGTTTGACAGATCATGTGAAGTTTGTGCTTTCTATTAAGTAAAGGCTGGAAGCTCCACTTGATCCTTTTCCAAAATATGACGGAATTGGACACAGCCTTTTGTGTTTAGACTTTCTAAAATATTTACATCAAAGAAACACACATTCTCTAGTTTTTCCAGTGCGGAATATCAATTCCAGATGACATTTCAATGTAAACTTTTCCATAGCCAGTTCGATGATGCTAATTCAGTACTTCAGGTTGAAAACCCTGGTGTCAAGTTTAAGCACGGACACGGGCTGAAGAGGTTAAATTGACCTGCTGGTGTAAAGCATCTGCAAGGTTAGCTCCCAGCTCCCCAGAAATGCTTCTGACGCAGACCCGGGGATATGAAGTAAACATGAGGCAGCTCTAATTTGCAGTGTGGTAAAAACAATCCATACCATGGTCTGAAATTCAGTGAAGAAGGAAGATCAAAAAGTGTTCAGCCACCTTTCTGTCCCTCTCTGACCCTTTCCACTTACGGATCCAGCTGATGCTCTAGGGAGGAAGTATCATCTGACTCATAGGATGATTAAGTCTCTTTTTGGGAACTGACTGGATCTGCCATCACCTGACTTCTTCCAGCCTTTCAACCCAATTTTTCCATTTATCTGACCCTCCACAGGTATTTCATATACGGGGAAAATTTGTGTTTGCCTCTCCTCAGAAAGATCCTGAGAGCCTTTCCATGGATTTCAGCAAGCAGCAGATTAGGGATCAAGCCTAAAATAAATTGAGCGGGTTTTTTTCCATCCACATATTTCAGTCTTCCAGAAATCATGAGACATAAGCCTGAACCCAGCAGTGCTACTTCACTGTATGGAGCAGCTAGCACAGTTTAAGTAGTAGTTGTAACAGTAGCAGACTGAGTTTTATTGACACAGACCACAACATTATATAAAAAAGAAGTGTAAGATAACTCTGTGAAATTCAAAGTATTTGCTGACACATACCAAGAAAAAATACTGGAAAATAAAGACAGGAAAAAAAAGAATCGAGGTTTCAAGCTCCGGACTTGCAGACCTTTGTTTTTGTTGCTATTATGTATTTGTACGGTATGCAGAACCTTAGACACTACTGAAATGCAAATAAAGAATTAATAATCAAATGTGAGAGAGAAAATAAGTATACAAAGATGATTCAGCTTGGCTATGTGAGGAGCACCTTCCTGGATATTAGCCAGACTGGAAGGCGCATGTGGAGGCTACCAAGTCAATGTTTACTCTGCTGATACATGTTACTGTTGTGAGGATACTGGAAATAGGCAAAAATGGTGTTCGTTGTAACTCAGAATACCTGGGTTCTCACATGCCTCTGCCAGAGGCTTCCAGGGTGACCTTGGGTGAATCACATCCTCAATGGCTCAGTTCCCACATTCAATTAACAGAAGTTTGATTAGATGGAAGAAGCTATTTTTATTCGTATAAATTATTTTTGAAGTGGAGGGAAAATAGGGAAGATATATATAGAAAAAATCTCAAATATTCCTAGTTTCAGTAACTTTAAACATAAATATTTAATCTACTGTTAATCCAGGAAGTGAAACAATTAAGTATTTAAAATAATGGAGATTGTGGTATAATCACTCTGTTCTTTCTGTGCCTTTACTAACTGGAGAGCTCAATTTCTTTAGAAATAAAATGTGATTTAATGTCTATGTTAGGTCACTCCTAGAACACATGTGAGCTGGTATTTTCCAGTGGCCCCAATTCTTGGCTGTTGACTACAAAATCATTATTTCTGAGGTTAAGGGAACAAAATGGAACATGATTGTTTTGTAATGTAACAACAAAAATAGGTAAAATCAAAAGGGTGGACTAGAAGCTGTATATATGCAAGATTAACAGTTTTGTTAGGAATAGAACAAAAGCATAAAGTTTCATATTAAGTCAAAAGTTAATTTTTAACTGAGTACATTATACAGCTCTCTTGTCTCTTTAACTTTATTATAATTTCAATGGATACACTAGCAAAAATAAGGATGCTATCTATAAATATAGATCTGTCAATATGGCGTGACTGCCTGTGACCCAGTCCCCAGGGCCTGCAGTTTCAGGGGTAGTATAACCTCAAACACGATGTTCAGATCTGATTCCCTCATGTTCACACATGCAAGAAAATATTTCTATATACTTTAGTCTTGACTGCTTTTACAAGAAGAAATATATTACTAGAAAAATTATATAAAACAATACAGAAGGTTATGTACTAACTCTTCGAGATCTGTGATAACAGGTATGAATGAATATTATCTTCTAGGAGAGGGGAATGATGCAGGGCAACTGACTCACTGTTCCGTGGTCCGTTTTTCAGCTTTCAGGCAAAACTGCCATCTGTGCTATCAGTGCAGCTCCGCTAGTCCCAGGAATTGCAGGAGCTTTAGGGCAAAACCAACACCCATGTTTACTCACTCACCTAATCCTACCTAGAAAATTTAGAGGGCAGTAGCGTAAAGTGCCTGTAGCAATCCAGACCACCTGTCATTAAAAATTGCACCCTTGCTACTGCCAGTGGACCTGCATGGATGTTGAAAACAATGGAGAATGCTAAGATACCACTAAGCATAGACAAGACTTGTGACTGTGAAACTGAAAAGGTTCAAAAGGCTCTCCTGAGGAGAAGAGAGATGATACAAAAACCTGGTCAATAGTCCTTGCGGGCTTTTGTGGCTAGGAAGGTGTTGGCAACATTGCTGTAAAATGGGTTATAAATCCTTATGACTTGGATCATTAAAGAACTACAGCTCTCACTACTTCATTCTGCTCTGCTCTACATAAACCGAGGACTTCATTCTACAAAGAAGAGAAAGAAAATCCCCTCTGCATTCAGGAGAAACTGGAAGGTGAAGAAGCAAGCTGTGTTCATACCATACATCGCTTTTCTTTGATTTCTTGTTTCATTTCATTTCTAGCTCCACTGAGTGACACATGCTCTGGTTTCCTCCATGGCATATGTAGAATCCTCTGGTCTCACCTCTTCAGACCATATCCCAACCATGTCATCTCCTCAGCTACTAGATTTTTCCTATGCATTCACCTTACTCATCCAAATCATCATTTTGGTTTTTGGGTTTTTTCCATGGTTTTCACCTGGGCACTTGTCTGCTTGGAACTGACACTACCAATTGATTTCACATAATGCACGCAGCACAGCCTAAATATATATTTCTGTCTCTGGATGTAGGGTTCAGACATTAAAATCAATGCCTTAGAGGTGAAAGGCTTCATCGTCCATAAATAACTCTTGAGCCACTCATTTCAGCTCCTCAAACAGAGTAGCAACAATGGAGAATGTCATTTGGAAGATGAAAATACGCGTGCTATGCTCGCATGCTGAAGCTTCCTCAATTGGAGGGAATTCTAATGGAAATGGGGAATAGCAGTGGATTTGTATTTTCACACAAAATGGATAAGGAGATTTTTTTTTCTGTAATAAGTATCTGTGATAATTTTAGCACATTAATAAATAATGAATAATAAATGAATAATCACATGCTGTGTGAACAATTCAGGGGTACACCAACACACGATGCAAAATTCCAGTTTGAAATAAGCAAGTCAAGTATCGGACAGGCTAGTCTAGAGATGTAGGATCTGTTCTCACTTCTGTTGCTGAGCTGCTCTCAAATCTTAAGCCAGGTCATCTCACCTCTCCGTGTCTCAGTTTCCCTTCTGTAAAACAAGAATGATATATCTAAAGTGCTTTCAGATCAATGGATGAAAAGCTTTACGTAGTAGCAAGGTGTTATTAATATCCTAATGATGTCATGAGATAAAATGATCAATAATTATTTGTATTTTTCTTTGCTGTTTAGGAGGTATTTTTCTACTGTCTATATTTTCTAAAGTCACATGTGTAACAGCAGAATGTTGTCACTTTCTTGCAGAACATACAAGTCTTTTTGTATCTATATGATATATAGATGAAAAACAGGTTAAATTCTGGTATGTCATTTTTCTCAAGGCTGGAGGGCCGAAGTCAAAGGGAAAATCTAATGATTTACTGCATGAGCAAGTGCAAAATCTATGCATTAATAAATTCTACAGGACTGTATATTCATGCTTTACTCATACTGGTTTTTAAGCTTGAGATTTTTTAGGAATTGAAATAAAAAGGATTGCTTTCAAAAATTGCCTCACATTAAATAATCCACGTTTAAGAAATTGTGTATTTATTTTTAAAGTAACCTCATTACTACTAGACTACTTTTTCCTTTTGACAGTAAAGCAGAGTGCTTATCTTCCATATTTTCATAATGAAAGCTCCCAAGCACAGGATACTGTGGCAGATTTACAGCCTTCGAGCAGCAGAACTGACAGGCATTTTAATATGAAAGGAGATATGATGTCTTTAATGTACAGTGATGTCACTTCTAACAAGGTAGAAGCCTGCTTTTTGCACTACAATCACCATAAGAAGTGAAACCTGTCTGCTTCAGCAGTGACCTTTTAACCCAGAAAAAGGTCACAAATAATAGAAAAAAGACGGGACTCTGCTTACTCAGGTGGAAGGGCACACTGACGTTGCAGGAGCAAGGCTATTGTGCATGTGCATTATCTCCAGGAAGTTGAAGCTAGAAATAGTCTAGCTAGAGCTAACCTTGAGAGCAGAAAAGGAAGGGATAATGAAAATCCTCAAGGGAGTGTTAAACTGGAAGCTAGATTGCCTGTTGACCACCTTTTTTCCTTTTATCCAGCATTGATTGGACCTAATAACTTGAAAGTGATATTGACAGCAATATAGTCTACCATTAGCTGGACACATGATTATTTCACTGACAGAAAGGACAGCAACCCAGTGCCAAAACCTAGGTCTTTCATTCTACAATAGACCAATGAATTCACTACTTTGTCTAGGAAATATTTGCCAGTGATTTTAAAAGCTGATCGAAAATATGCATTTCTTAAGTCCCTTCTTAAATGGGCTTCCAGCTCCTGACTGAAAGATTTTATCATGTATTTCTGAAGCTGCACCATTCTTAAACCTTGTGTACAACAGCATAAGCTGAAAAGGCCATAAAATGGCAAGAAATCTCAAGGTCCAATAAGTATCTTGTGTTAGCATTAGGCTGGTGACTTTGGTTAAAGACAGGAAATTAAAGTATTCATATATATATATATATGAGAATCTCTTGAGGGGTGATACATATATATGTATATATCCCCTCAAGAGATTCACTTCTTCTAAACTAAAATTCAAGAAAATCAACTTTGAATATCATGTCTTTTGGTATTTTGGCAGTTTGATCTTGAAGGAACATACTAACGGATGAAAAGAACAACATAAGAAGTAATTCTGTTGTTTTCTATTATCTTTGCAGAAATCTTAATTTTAAAAGAAAATGCTT
>NW_008825167.1:341338-346918 GCF_000699105.1 Pygoscelis adeliae
TGTTCTCCTAGCTGGGGTGCCGGGGCACTGAAACCCTAATATTCAGGTAAGGCAAAACGAGGAAATCACAAGGCCAATCTGTATAGTGTTATCCCCAAAAGCAAGCATTGATATCAATACAGCTGCATATCTGTGTGTCCTGCAAAATCAGAAATTATGGTTGACCTCATGAAGATGCCTGTAATATTCCACAGCTAGTCCTGTATTGTTTTGAATTTAATTTTTATAAATGAGTATGTTCTTAGAGGTGACATGATTGGGTTTAATTTAGTTTGAGACAGCTATCTCTCTTCATCCCTCTTCAAAATGGAGGGGAGAGAAACTGCAAATTCAAGTTTACCTATAGAAATAATCAACTCACATTTCAGTAGAAAATGTCAGAAAATATCAGTAAATTCTTCTCCCCATTTTGAGCCTGTTCTGACACCAAAGGAACATTCCAAAGATAAGCCCTTGGAGATAGGATAATATTCTAATTATATTTTCTAAAAAGTACAAATACTGGGAAATGAGGTATGATGTCATACTGCTGTAGATCCATAGATCCCTGAAAAAAAAAATTAAAAAGTCAGATGCCGTTAATGTAAGTTAATGGTTTGAAAGGTCCTGTAATAGTTTTAAAAGATCCTGTGTCTGGAGACGAAAGCAGCTTGACAGACACAAGTTGTGAACCGCTTCACTTTCCATGCTACTTTATATCTGTCAATATATTGGTTATGGAGCTCTGCCGAGGCCAGTCTCAAAAGGCAGACTGTCACATTTCTCAAAAGATAAAACATCCCTAAGGGTACAAAGAATTCAGGGACACAAGCTGATAGACAGGAGCAGCACTGCAACTCTAACATTTTATGGCTAAGTTCAATGAATGAGTCCTTAAACGGGTAATTGAATTGATGAAAGGCTTACAGTTGCCCCGATTAAGCTTGTTCTTTCTCCATATGTAAGACTCAGGATAGTTTAAGCAAAAACTGAGGAAGAAATTCAGGAGAGAGACATTCATAAGCACTTCAAAAATTGGTCTCACATGAAAAGCTTGTCATTTGTCCACACAAATAATCCTGTTTCCCAGGAAGTGTCATTTGCAACAGCCCCTTTTTTTCTAACTAAGGATTTGTAAATATTTTTAGAACGTGCCTCACTGCTTCATGACTCATTCCCCTTATGATCTTTGGTATTTTTCCCATTTGTGATCGTGTAGCATCCCTGTGGCATATGGTCACCCGGGAAAGTACTATTAGGGAAGACATTAAGGGATTTAGCTATTTTTAATGACTCTTGGAAGCTAGAAATGTGGAAGAAGAGCCACATCAAAGCAACATTTTTCAATCTACTGCTTACATCAACCAATCTCATTGTTTTCTCGTGCTTTCCATGCTGTATCCCTCTATTGTATCTTTGTTTATAACTGAATTGTAAACTGTCTGGGGAATGTGCTTTGCTTCTCTGTGTGCTTATACGGTGCCAAGTGCAAGAGAGTGATGGCCCATGACTTGGATCATTAGGTGCTACGATAATAAAATTTTAAAGTAAATGCATATTGGACCAGGAATTCAAATTCCTGCTTTAAAAAGCCTTGGGTTTAAACCTATATCTGATTAGTAACTTGCTTTGTTGGCATTAGCTTCTTTTTTAGAAAACTTAGAAGCTAGTTATGTTCTTCACGTATTCAGCAGGTGTATGATGCCTCTCAGAGAATGAGGATTGTACCCTCGGGTAACAAATGTCTGCATTTAATAACATTTAGATAGCATAGGGGAAGAACGCTTCCTGTAGGGGTGAATTTTATTTGCCTATGAATGTAAGTGCTGGTTCATTGATATTTGGTGCATGAAGTTCAGCTCATCTGTTCGCTCTGGCCATGATTCAGGCAAACGTTTAGTGTCAGTGAGCACATATTGTATTGAAAGTTGTCAGTGAGGACACATGTACCTAGTTCAGGCAGTCTGAAATGAACGAACCAGTTTGGACTCTATGCACCTCTGAAATAAAGCCTGTGTTTGAGTTGAATTTTTGATGTTTGAGTCTCGTGTAAGTAACTTAATATGGCTTACAAGTTTTTTAAGACCTTGCTTGCATGCTTACACTGTCTCCCTAAATATATATATGCATATGTTGAGTATTCTGATAGATTTTTTTGAGAAAAATAGATTTCATTCACCATTTATATTTATTTATACGTATGTTTAGTGCAATTACATATTTACACTAGTCTCACAGTATAAGGTTCATGAATTAATATACCATGTGCTTGAATATTAATTTTTCTTTTTTAAATAAGGCTGGGTTATAACTGCAATTTTTTTCTTCCCCCCAAACCGCTTTTGGATTCCTTCCACACATGCGGCATCATTCACCATTCTGTTTAAATAACCAGATTGGTAAGAATGTTTGACTTTTTAAAGCACCTTCTCTTTATGGAGAATTAAAGGTCACAGCTGGAAAACTGGCCATCTGAGCTCAGTCATTTCTATGTATTTTGTTAATTTTTCCTGGTTAATGGTCCTTTCAAATTCAGATTGCACCAAACGCTCCTCAGAAATAGCAGCTCACAGTGGGAAAAGATAACCTATTTCCTTCAAACACTGTAGCTCTATCTGTGAACTATTGGCATCACATGAAGATTGATTAAAGTTCTGCAGACATCTAATGCAAAAAAAAAAAAAAAGCTTTTCTTGCCTATTTCAAAGGATAGCTATCTCAAATTCTAGCCGCTTGTCTCGGAGGTCTGAAACTGGCTGAGTCTGTTTATTAGTTAGGGTGCCAGTGTTTGGAACAACATGCAGAGGACAATGGTAATGAGGGACCACAGTCATGGCTCCAGGGGAACATATTAATATTAACCTCAATGCTAGGTCATGCACTATCCCTTTTAATGAGGGATGTTAGGCCTTCCCAGACAGGTGCATTCTGAGCTGAAGAGTAACATAACCTTTTCTACCTTGTCATGTCAGGTGGCAAATTTAAACCACAATGTACTGAAATAGGCTTGCTCAGCACTATAGATAATTTAATTCCTCAGCCATCTTTCCTCTTTATCTCCTGTTGGCGTGCTCCAGACTATAAAACAATAATAGAAACCATGTTCAGACAAACATAAACCTTACGAAGGTGTACAGTAGGCTTTGTGCCCTTCCCCTTGTTCACCTCTGTGAACTGCAGAATGGGGTGTTGCTGGTGAAGAGGTAATGGATGAACCTGGGTACTGAGTGCACTGTGCTTTGGGGTCCACCTGTCTGTGTCTGACAGACTACCTTCAAAAGCCTCAGCAACCTTGCCTCACCTGACGTGCAAGCCCAAAGGCTTTTGGGAGGGGGCGCTGTTGGTTGTGAACGGGGATATATGAGTTTGACCTAGTCTTTTTCTGCATGGTGTGCTTTTGCCAGTCTGTGGTCCCTTGGAGTTTCTATTTTTAAATATTATATGCATGTCTCCAGAAAATTACCTATTTAAGCTTATACTGAAAAGTTTCCTGGGAACCACCACCTTGTTATCTGTTCCACAATGGGCTCACTCATAAAATAAGCTTGAAATATACCCTATTTCTCTTCAGGTTTTGGAGGATAAAAGCAGTTGATTCCATTAGCCATCAGTCAGGGACAGAATAGCTCATAGATCTGAAAGTGCTGAATCCAAGTATCATTATTTATGGTTGGGAGGCAGCATGATTCAGTGAAATTTCTGAATTGCTTTCCCCAAGAGTTACATAAGAATTACCACTTTGATGCTGCTTTGTAATGTTGGATAAGCCACCTAAACATTCTGTGACTCAGCTTTGCCTTTTATAAAAAGTGCCTAATGGGACTTACCCTAAGAAAATACATTGTCATTGTAAAGTGCTTGGAGGCAGTAACAGGGCCTCTTTGCTACACTAACAATAGCAGTGATCTTTGAGGCAGGACAGCAGAGAAATGCCTGCTCTGCCAGGAGCGTGGAGACAAGCAAGTCTGTTGACCAGCAGTCAAGGCTACAAAAGCTTGGTGATGCCAGAGAGCCCTTGTAGCCGCTGGGCTGTCCAGGTTACTGGCTTCCGCTGCTTCTGCTGTACTGGAAAGCCAACCAGATGCTGTGACCTGACACTAAGGAAAGGAAAGCCCTCTCCTAAGAGCTGAGGTCATTAGTGGCTATCTAAAGGGGGATACTTGTTACGACATTGATTTATGCAGTCTTTTAATTACATTAAAATAGGTGTAGCCAGTTACATGTTTGCAGTAAAGTAAGCTTTTATGAGGCCAGACTAATGAATGAGCCCCTCTGCACCCTCTGAAATCACTTGAGTCCCTCCCTTGTGTATAGATTGAAATTACAGCAGCAGCCATAGCACAAGTGTGCCAGTACCTAGAGAACAGTCCAGTGCAGACCCATCAGTCAATGTCCTATTGATCATATTAACAAAAGTGGAGTAGTAGTGTGTCAGTGCTAAAATATTGCCCTGGTTTTATATTTGTGCATTCTTCTAGAGCTAATGTAATTTCAGTGATATCCTCTATAATTAAATATTATTAATAACCATGTGTTTTATTCAATTAAAGATGTTCTGGAAGTGTCAGTCATCTTTTTGCATCTGGTACAATGCAAAATTTCATTTGGGAAGGGCTGCAGAAGCTCTGCGTGGAGCTCAAAAGCCAGCTGAGAGATCCTGAAAGAAGTTTCAATTAGTGGAGGGAGGTCCACTGCAAGAAAAATATGTTGATGCTCTAAGCTTCCTCATTCTGACCCTCCCATTCGCTTATGCCGGTTAGAGACAGGCCTACAGTGGAGTTACTATTGAAACTGAGGAGGATAAGCAATAGCTCTTCAGACATGATCTGTTCCAGGTAGCTGATGATTGATGTTAGATGTTTGAATAAATGCGCCTACCTTTTTTTATAGTGATAGAATTGTTTCTGGTGCATAAAAGTGTTGCATTACATTGAAATGCTTCTAGAGTGCAGCAGCAGCGATAGCTATATTTCAGGTGCCCTTCTTAATCATTCAGATCCAAGGAAAGAATGTGCCTTTGAACTGCTTGAGGGACAGCATGATTGGCATCAAGTATAAGCACAACTCCTACTAAAGCTGTGGCATTGTGGTCAGTGAGAAACTGGTGCTGATCAATGCCGCCCAAACATAGCCATCAACAATAAAAGAAATCCATGACAGAAAAAGATTGTTGTCTCGTACCACAAAATGCCTTGTTAGCAGCAATGCTGTGTTGCTGAGTGGACAACTCATGGGCTAAGGACTAAGACGACATCCATTTTTAGGATTATAGAATGCAACTCTTTGTCAAAACTTGTGGGCTGTGTATTTGGTTGTTTTACAATAGCAGTGTCAGGTGTTCTGCTTTTTATGATTATGTTGTGTAACACTAGAAAAAGTACATAGCTGACAGCTAAATTCATGTTTTGCTAACTGTACCCTTTACTGTGATCCAAGAAGCGTTTATCTTGCTCCATATCAATACCTGATTTGCATATTGATCTATGTATACACCATAAAACTACTCTCCTGTTATGCAGAAAGACACATGACCACTTTTTCCTTCTTCTCCATCTATACAGTATTTTACAGAGTGCAGTGTCAGCAGGGCTGTATGAACAG
>NW_008825167.1:346934-352139 GCF_000699105.1 Pygoscelis adeliae
TACCCTTACCTCTGCTGCTGTGATTTTTATGGGCCTGATCCAAACCCACTTGAAGTTTTTGGAGAGGCTTCCATTTATTTCAGTGATCTTTGCATGAAGTCCCAAGAGACATTTGCCAGTTTTTTAGAGGAGAATTGTCAAATTATGGGAGTTCCACTTTGGTCACTTAGGGACTGATCCTTAAAACAGTGGTCTCCAAACTTTTTGGATCGTGCACCCCTATCAGCAAAAAAATTTTGAGCATGCACCCCCAGTATATGTATAATCATTTATTTATAAATTATATACATGTACTACTGTACTAATACATTATGTACATTATAAAACATACACAAAATAGAAATTTAAGAAGGATGAGCCAAAGATGAAATAGATTTTTTTTTTAGACAACCCAATGTGTTGTCTTGTGTGCACCCCACTTTGGAGACCACTGTCTTAGAGAGTCCATTCATTGGCAGTGGCAACTTCACATCATATACCGCCCAGAAGTAGTTTATATACAACTACTTGTACGAGCATCACAATTCGGGAACCACTCATTTATGCCATTGACAAGTTTGAACACTTTACAAGCTTGTCAATGGCATAACCCTTCTCAGTTTTTTCCATCTGTAAAATGGGGAAAAAAAGGAAAGTTAACAAGGTTACACACCCTGCAAAGGGTTTTTGAGAAGGCAACTATAACACTACTACTACTAGGAGTCTTACAGGATGCTAAGCATTGTAACATGTATGTTTCTTGGACAAAAAAATACCCTGGGCAAGTTGTGGAGATTAATAAATGAGCCTGATATTACCCTTTTACATTATAAGAATGATTTCATAATTTTCATAATTTAAGGTATGATGCCAGAATCATGCTTCTTCCCCAAACTAAATGAATCAGCAGAGAGTTGCAATAAAAAGAGGCTATCTGTCAGCTTATGCTTTAACTAGAGCTGAGCCATATTTTGGATTCAGACGTCAAATGCAGCTATAGTCAGCCATGGTTTAAATTCAGCTTGGCCTAGAGAATCTGCTTCAGCTTTTGCTTTGTTTGGTTTTTTTTTTTAAATGACCATTAATTATGGATGCGAACTTTTTGCTCTATCTGGGTATGTGTAAATATTTTGAAGCTTCTGTTCACTGTCTCCCATAATGTTTGAACCCTGCTTACTGAGAGTGAAAACTTGGGCCAAGTTACATCAGGTTGTCTCTCCTGTGCTCCTGACTACTTGAGCTGGTTCCACTAGAATGCTATTGTCCAAGAAAACTTTCATGCTGCTTGACCCTGTTCGCACATACATGTCCCATGCTTCCTTCATTTTCCTTCTCAGAGCATGTTATTAAGTAAGTGTATCGGGACTAAATATGTTAATTTTTCAATAAGAAAACCCCAGATAAAATTAATTTACATGATTATTAGGATTTCTGAATACCTGAAAAAAATCACAATTATTTTATGAAAGGAGCAATTTCCAAAGGTATAAAAATATTCAACATTCACAAAAGCTGCTCACCTAAATGTCACTCTGAACTTTTGAAATCTCCTTCATAGTTATCTTTCCCTTCTCCACTTTATGACCTTAGGACTGAGAACATGTCTATTTAATGTCTACATTAAAAGGTAGCATGTCTACATTGAAATATTCAGCTACTATTAGCCACTGTAAAATCAAATGATCACTAACTTCCTCAGACCTTGCCATCATATTAAAATTATTATCATCCCATTTCTCCAGAGAAACATTGTTTTAGCTGAACATCCTAATGCAATGTTTAAAAGAGGATTTCTTCTTTATTTTTAATATATACCAGTTATTGCACGCAAACTAAGTAATACAGGGAAAAGGAGGCACAGCTCTGTGGTGTCATCACTTTGTTAACATTGCCATAACCAGCTTGCTCAAAATGGAAAAAAGTTTAAGATAATACAGCACACCACAGAATATAAAGTCCCAACACCACACAATAAGAAGTCTAGTGTGTCAGTCACTGATTTAATATGAAAGATTTCAAAACAAAACCTTGGTGTACGAAGCCCATTGCAGCAAAGGGTTGGAAACATTCTCTCTTGCCATTTGAAATATGTTTACAGGAGAAGAGCTGGAGTCTGTGCCACCATCAGCTCAAACATTAGTTCGCCACTCTCCAGTGAAGAGCACAACAGAAATTAACTCAGTAGTGTCTTGTCTTCTGCTACCACAGGAACTCAGTCACCCTACTGAACTTCATCCACCAAGATCAATGCAGTGAGTAATCGATATAGTAACAGCTCATAGAGAGGTATGACATTAAACTGCGTTTGGTTAATCCATGGCTGGAACAAAGCTCACCTAGAAGCTCAGCTCAAAAAATCTCCCAAGCAGAAGTGAAAGGAAAGCTCTGCTTGGGTAAAATTAATGAAAACAATGAACTCAGAGCTGTGTGTTTTGGAATAAGGCAGTGAGGGGTCTGCAAATTCTAGAAGGCCAAGGAATCCTCATCTAGAATATTTTGTTCCATGTAAGTATGTGTGTGTGTGTGTATTATATACGTGAAATATATATATATTCATGTATGTATTTATATAAAAAGCACAGCATTTACATATTCAGCAGTAATACCCAGTTAGTGCTGGCTTATAGGTAACAAGAAGAGAGCAGGTGACTTGCTGCTAGTTACATCATATTTGTCCCTTTGTCAGCCTGGACTATAGCAGCAGCAGTTTACTGTCACTGCCCTCAGGGTCAGCGGATCTTATGGGCAACTTGTTGTTCATTACACACATATTTGGAACCATTACTATGCAATATTAATTTTAAAAGCTTCCTGTAACTTTAGTAATATATGTAATATTTACACATAAATAACCTTTGCATCTGAATCTAGGTCAACTCATTGCCTCTGTCATGAAAATAATACCTAATAACTGATTATGTCAGATTGAGGAAACTGATCTTAGCCACCTTGAATTGTTGCTTTTGAAGGCACATGTTGTCAAGCCTTTTTGTGTGCAACAATCTGACACAAAGGAAGTACCTCTGGCAAGTTGATTATATTTATCCATCTTGCAAGCAGTTGTCCAGCCTGTGGATTTCATCTCTTACTCTGCAGGAGCGTTTTGCAGCCAAGATATGCTTGCAGGATGCATAGGCAAAGAGCTGGTGAAGACTCGCCAGGGTCATGAACCTGAAACCACACGTGTTTAAGTATGTCGATATACCTGCTGAAGTAATTGTGACTATTTGCATGGTTTAAGTTAAGTTTTTTCAGATTTGGGACTGTGCTCGTTAGCATCAAGTTTAATATAACAAAATCAATAAATTAGTTTGATCCCAGATCTTTTAAATGTTGAGTTGTGTAGTGTGAAGTCGTTTGGACAAAAATGTTTGAATCAGCTTGCAATAACACATGGAAGAGTTCATGCAACTGCAGTCAGAGTGAGGAAAAATAACCTACATTGACAAACATTTAGCAAAAAGAAAAACACGTGAATAGAAGTTTATTCCAGTTCATCATAACCAGTTGTGACCTATAGTGTACCATAGTTTCCATTCTTAAAAGAAAAATTGTGGGCTAGATAAAACTCTGTTGCTGTACTTGTTTTCAGTACCAAAATATGTCCTTGATTAGATAGCCTCAGTCACAAACAGTTACATACATTTTCTTGCTACTTGCTCATAGAAACAGTGCTCTCTGTGTTAGGACCTAATTGGAACGGGAACTAATTTATTTGTATAGATAAATGCAATAATAGTGGAAATGAAAGATTTTCTAATTATTTTTTCCTTTTATCAAGTAAGCATAGTGTTAAGAACATATCAAAATTCTTCATTAATTTACATCCAGTACTTTTTCCTAGAAGTTTTTTAGTAGTGATTTTTTTTTTCTCTTCTTAGTCAAAGTGGTTTGAAGTGGTCCTGGTTTCTCCAGAAGCTTTCATAAATCATGCTAAACAAGACACATATCTTTGTGGTTTAAAACTCGGTTAGGATGAGAATGTTAGTTCCAACTATGCAGTTTGAATTTTTGTCATCTATAGTTTCTGTTGATGCCACAACAGAAGGGGGAAAAAAAGTTTCCGACAATTTACAGGCAATTTCAAAATTCCATTGTTATTTAGAGGACATGCAGATTAAGACAGGAATCTTTGTCCTGGACTTTCAGAGGCATTTGAAGTGCACCCTGAAGTACAAATGAAGAAATGGAAATACTTTCATAAGGAATTACTGCTTCTGAAATAGGAATTCTTTGCATAAGTTTATTGAAATTTGGTGGATTATTTTCTGTGGCTGTTTTAGACTGTCTGCACTTGGGAATTTTCCACTATTACCAGTCTGCATGTAGCACTACCAGAGCCTCAACTGTAGACAAGCCATTTGTGTCCTTACCAACAGATAACAACTTTTTTCAAAGCAGGTTTGGATGACACAGTAATATGAATGACAGCATCTGCTGGTACATCAGAAGTACCGTAGACTGAGCTATGTTGGCAGGCAAGTCATAAGTACCTCTCCTCAGGCGTTGCTTTCTTTCTTTTGTGACAGTAGCCACTATGAGAAACCTTGTCACATGGGAAGACAGGGTTAATGTACTCTGAAACTATATGCACTTCATGTGAATAGAAACACTTGTACAGAAGCTGTATGAAAATCTAAGGACTCGTGGCCAACCAGTTAAGGGGGACCAGGAGAGTCAGTGGAGCATGGCCAGGCCTGTGGCTGTCCTGCTGCCCACCTGCAGCCTTCTGTCCTCTCCTGCCCTACTTCTCTGGTGGATCAGAGCTTGTTTTTACCCAAAATACCACCGGGACAATGCTTGAGCAGCAAAGTCGTGCAAGATGGATGTTCTTGGCTATCTGGGTTTCCTCTCTGGTTCTGTTTTCTAATGAAGAAAATACCTTTATGTTTGTATATCTATCTGACCAAACAGGAAAGGTGTTTGCTACACCACTGAGTTACATGCAAATAGAGTGATGTACCTGGGACAACAGAGAACCCGTCTAGACTTCCCATACAAAATAATTGTTTCTGAGCCACCTATTGTCACTTAGGAGCAAGATCTTAGGGTTATAGTGTGTCACTGTGCTGGTTTTGGCTGGGATAGAGTTAATTTTCTTCACAGTAGCTAGTATGGGGCTGTGTTTTGGATTTGTGCCAGAAACAGTGTTGGTAACACAGGGATGTTTTCATTACTGCTGAGCAGTGCTGACACAGAGTCAAGGCCTTTTCTGCCTCTCACCCC
>NW_008825167.1:352496-380903 GCF_000699105.1 Pygoscelis adeliae
TCCCTATTAAACTGTCTTTATCTCAACCCACGAGTTTTCTCACTTTCACTCTTCTGGTTCTCTCCCCCATCCCACTGGGCGGGGGGACTGAGCAAGTGGCTGTGTGGTGCTTAGTTGCTGGCTGGGGTTAAACCATGACAGCCATTAATGAAAATATCAGCTCAATGCTGAGCAACAAATGAAAAAAAAAGAGAAGGCAAATTACACATGAGGGATTGTTAGAAAAGAAAGTGTCATGGGTGAAGCTGACGTAATGCAAGTGGGGAATGCAAAATAATTTCTGAACGCAAGCTTGATACCACACTATGGTCCTTGTTACCCTTACCAGTACCTTACAGATGCACGCTTTGTGACTTCCCAGCGCAGCAGGGAGATAAGGCATCTGCCGCCGTGGGCAGCCGGCTTGGGGTGTGCCAGCATTGGCTACTCGAGGCGTGCTGGTTTTTTTCTCCACCCAAGGCTTACGCTGGCTTCCTGGCTGCTGGGTCGCACCTTGGCTTGCCCCAGGCACCCAACTGCCGGCACGAGGCAGCCATCCTGCCGCCTCCTTGCCCAGGTGCCGCCCCTGTGGTCTCTGCCACTTCCCATTGGCCGGGGCAGCTGCCTCCTGCACTGGGATTGGCCCCTGTCTCCAGCACAGCTACCCTGATTGGCTGCTGGGAGGGATGCCAGCCCTGCCGCAGCCCGGGCAGCTGAGGTGGGTTCATTCCGGGTCTGACCGGTCGGGTCCGGTTCCTAACTGCCGCGTGAAGGGGTGCCGCGGGGCGCTCCTGCCACGAGCACCGGGGGGGCCCCCACAACAGCTGGGGACAAACCGGCCAACACCAGCCAGTTGCCACCTCAGTCAGCGGCGTGCCAGTGCCCCGAGTGCCATTTGGTGCCTCCTCCCGCCAGAGAAGATACCCAAGAACCAGGACAGATATATATATATATATATATAAACACCAGCCATTAAGACATTTTGGTCTGGAAAAGGGACGCCAGAGAGGGGATATATTAGCTGTCTATAACATCATGACTGGCGTGAGGAGAGTGAGTAAGGGTTGATTGTTCATTTTTTCAATACATGAGCTAGCATCAAAGGAGAACATGTGGCAGGTCAAAACAAAGAAGTATTGGCAATTCTTCATGTAATACCAAGGTAAGCTTTGTGACGCTGCTTGGCACAGATGTGGTGGGTGATGAAAGCTCAGAGGAGAGAGTACTCAGTTGTTAAACAGGCAGAAACCACCCTTTGCTCACGGGGAGGCTGAATCGTAAATTGTCAGAGGCCAGAGCAGTCTCTGGCAGTACGGGTGCCGTAACAAGGACCAGTTAGCTCTGTCATTACTCTGCTTTCTAAGGTATCTGCCTTTGGCCACTGTTAGGGACAGGAAACTGGGCGAGGTGGCCCTTGGTCTGACCTAAGAGCTGTCTGGTGTTCTTATGTACCTACCGTTTACCTCTGATGTGTAGCTACTTCTGGAATGGAGCTTTGCAGATGTACGGACACCTAGAGCTCAGCCTGGTGTTCGTACCTGGGTGAACGGAAGCTTTGGCCATTGATACTAGAGGATACAGCTAAAGAAACGTCTTCAGTAGTATTGCTGGCTAACAACTTCAGCACGTTTTATGATATTTGATGTTTCCAAAGTCGCCGGTTCTTGGAGTTATGGGAGAATGCAGAAATATCCATTTCCTTGCAGAGGTTCAGGTTACACAAGCTCTTGGGTTTGTAAGCTGTCTGAGAGGTCAAATCCAGTCAAATGCTTGTGTGGCTTATCTTGCATTAAATATTGCAGTAGTCATCTTATCTATCTGAGAAAGGTGAAGGGTTCAGTGACCCTGAGACTTGAATCTGTGGTGCCAGGGAGTCAGGGAAATTTTCAAACTTGCTGTATTATGCTTATCCTCTTAGAGTCAGGCTTTTTTTTAAAGGTGGTGTTAAAGATTCCTATACAGTTAAAAAGGTAACAGTTAAAAAAAAAATCACTGTGATTGTACTAATTTGTAAGCCTTGCTTATGCTCTGATCCTACAAAGGACCGAGCACCTCAAGTAAAAGGGATTTTAACTTCCGTTGGCTTCAGTGGGAATTCAGTCAGAAATCAGAAGAGAGGGAGCTTGTACAGGGTTCAGAAATGTCTTTGGACTTCACTCATGGCAACACTCACAACCTTATCACAAGGTCAGGATTTTTAAGGGCTTCTACAACGCTCAGCTCCCATAGCTGGGGTAATACAAGGATATTTGCTATCATTATACAAACAAACAAATGTCTGACCTTTGTGACTGAGAAAAATGTAAAAACATTGAATCCATTTATCTCAACACCAGCAGACAAGCCAGACAACTGAAATATCACAGGGCTCTGAAGTACAGTAATTCTTAAAACAAGCTCATGGTATTTTTAATGTGTTTAGGGTTAGCAATCTTGGGATTTTCAGGCTTATTTCCTGTTCCCCCATTGTGCTTCTTATTTTAATTTTTGGACAACAAAATTCCTACATCTGTTTGCACATAGGAGTAAGCTAATCCTCTAAAAAATTCTGAGACCAAGACTGCTTGTCTTGTTACAGTTTCTAGCGGATAGGCTGCTGGGTCACTACTGGCCCTCTTAGAGGTGATACTAATGCTTACTGTGAAAGGGCTTTCATGGATTGGACAAGCCCTGCTATGTGTTACAATATGTTGATGTTTTCTTTACCTCTTCAGATACATTCAAGATCATTTCACAAGCTGTTTTCACAAACAGTGGGATCAGGTTAATATAAGAAGCAGCACCTTCTCTGTGAGCCCTGAGCTACTGTCTCATCCAGGCTTTTCATATGCTTAAATGATTAGCAGTATTTTTGTTCAAAGCTCTTGGCTATTCTTTTTGGACAGAAGCAGTCTAATTCCTTGAAACTTTTCCGAGCAGCTCTTCTAAATAACTCTGATGATACACAAAAAATGCTTTTCTGATTGCCTGCCTGGATTATGTAATCTCATATCTGAACAATGTAATTTATTATCAATATCTGAAGTGGATTGCTGCAGCTTCTCCAGTATATTAATAGCTGCATCCATTATTTTCTAAAGAAGAATCTCCTGGGCCTTTTTTGTGATATAAGCATTATTGCTAACTGGGTAGCTGGCTGGAAAGGATGATAGTGTCCCCTGCTATTATAAATCTAGTGAGCTCACCTTTAAATGTCTGTCTTTATTCTCCCCTTTGAGCATTGTTCCAGTCACTTTTTGGCCTTTTTACTTTAAAGAAAAATCCTGTCCATATGGTCAAAGGAGGAAGTATACTTGCCCTCAGATTCAATTCGTGTGTGCTTGTTCTATATATTTTGGAACCAGACTGCCATTGTGCAGGAGAGAAAAAAAGAGAGCCGTCTTCAATGAAAAACTAAATTAGTAGCCCACATGCATCAAACAAGAATAAAAGCCTATGCTAGAGGATACAGTAGATCTAAATATGCATGCCCTGGTTCACGTAGACGGCCAAACTCTTTCAAACAGAAACATAATTTGACCTATGAAGTAATTAATGCCATGATTATGGGGAGGGAAGACACCACAGTTCAGGCTGCAGCCAGACTGCTTTCCATTAATAGAAAGCTCTATTATCCCCTCCCCCAACACACATACTTATCTCAGTTTTAAAAATTATTTTGGCTACAAAATTTCTCTGTCTGCACTGATGGCATAGCAGATCATTTCTGCAAAATTTCAATAAAGTTAGTGTGAATTTTTAAGTTATCTGATTCTAGTTTTTCCTCCGTTATTTGAAAAGGGTAGCTTACCTCTTCAGTCTTGCCATAGAAATCCCTTTTACCAGATTTTTGAGGAAGATATGTTGGCTTCAATTAAAACATATTTATTGTTTTTGTTCTAGGTAGTTCTGAGACCAATCTCCCACACACCAATATCAATGGATTTTTTTCTGCTGGATTTAGCAGGAAGAGGAATACCAGCACATATTGTTTAGCTGAAATCTGGAAAGATCAGGAGAGGTTTTTTCACATAACCTGTAATTAAACTGTGGTACTCATTGCTACAGGATTTTGTGAATCTCACTTTTTTATAAACACATTGAAAATGTAATCAGACAACTTCATGAGAGGAAAACCTATCGGGGACTTTCAATTACACAGATAGTAACTCTACTTGAAAAAACATCCCTGAATCATAGATCACTAGAAACTATAAGACAATACTGAGGCTGTGTCACTGTATGTTTGCCCCTTCTTATTCACTTCCTTAGGCATTTGCTATTGGCTTCTGCTGGAGGAAAGATACGTGGTGGCATGGACCTTTGATTTGAACAATATGGCCAGTCCTAGTTATGTCAACAAAAAATTTACTTTGACTCAAAGGAAAAAACATTCTTTTAGAACTGTAGCAACAGCTTTTTAAACAATCACACTAGAAATTCAGTCTGTCTTTTTAGTTTGATACACAGAACAATTCTGTTATGTTCTTCATATTCTATGATCCCTTTTGACAATTATAAGGAAAAGGAACATGGTCATAGTTTCAGCTTCTGGGGTAAAATGCATTGACAACTAAAATGTGATCTGAAACGTTTGCATTATTTGAGGGAATACTTTGTCAGATTAAGAGCCTGAAGATTGCTGGTTTATTTTTTTCCCTAAGCACTTCCTATTTCTTTGTATTCCTGAAAATTATACTACTACAGATTGAAATGTAAGACATCCATAAAGGGCAAGGGTAGCAATTTTTTAAGAAATTGTTGTTATTTTTATAAGTAGATGTCTCTTCATTTGTGTGAAGCTGGTGAAAAAACG
Source organism: Pygoscelis adeliae (assembly GCF_000699105.1). Taxonomy (NCBI): domain Eukaryota; kingdom Metazoa; phylum Chordata; class Aves; order Sphenisciformes; family Spheniscidae; genus Pygoscelis; species Pygoscelis adeliae. The sequence goes on from NW_008825167.1 coordinate 357,271, forward strand.
TAGGTTTTGTTATTGAGGTTTGAGCTCTGTTGATCCTTTTTCTTAAAAAAAAAACTGTTTTAAAAATGCCTTTGAAAATTGACAGAGTCCTCTAGGCTATAGTCAATGGCCATTCTTTTCCAAAATGTTCCTGAGGCACAGGGCCAGGGCCAGGCCCAGGACTCATGCCTCGGTTCTTCCACTGAAATTCTCCATCCTCTGTAGGCCTTACGAGGACTGTGCTCATTCCATTTCCAAAAGGTCAGACCCATTCCATTATCCCCGTTTTCCAGTGAAGTAACTGAGCATCTTGCCAAGGGTCACTAGAGAAGCCTGCTGCAGTGCCAGGAACAGAAAACTAGTATCATAGGTTACGCCTACATCCCTGATAGAACCTCATTTGTAAACGGTCCCTATCTCTCCACTTAGGACAGCTATAAAATCAAGCTAATATTATTTATATTTAGTTTTGGAAGGAGCTTTGAGAGTTAGAAATAAATGCCTACTCTGCAAAGGTGAGGATTTATTTTTCACATGGAGTAATTGCAACTGAGTAAAAATGGGAAGACAATCAAAAACATTTAGAAGACTTAAGATCACGAATGACTGTCAGTGACACTTGTTTTCCTAATATTTTAGATGCTTTTGTATATCCTCTAGGGAGGCTAATCTACGTCCAAGTAAAAGCTTTGGCATTATGTTACCTAACTTTTTTGACGCCTGGCCCCTGACGTGCAGTTCAAAACCTTAGGTTAGGCACAGCATTTCTGGCTGTATGAATATTGAATACCTCTTGCCAACAGGAGAGCAATGGAGTTGCATCAGACCACTGAGCTTGGAGGCAAGGGCCCTCTGCTAGGTGGAAATTAATTTTTCAAAGGAGCAAAATCTCTACTCTTACACAGATTTCGCTGGGATTTAAAGATACTTCTTGTTTCAGGAAGCTACTTCTTCATTTAGGGGAGATTTATCCCAAGTACCTCAGATACAAGAGAGTTGAGATCCTTGCAAAACCCTATTTTATAATAAACCCTGTATAATAAATACTGGCTCTGGCCTTAAATTAAAAAAGCAGAATTTGTTGCTAGAGTTTAAGACTACTTTACTTCAGGATGTCCAAAGTGTAAACTGGGCACCTTCAAGTCCTGATAGGGCAGAGATGAATGAGGAGAAGGTTGGCTGTCAGCCAGAAAAGCTGACCACAGAAAGAGAGAAGTATGATGAGAGGAAATGGCCTCAAGTTGCGCCAGGGGAGGTTTAGATTGGACATGAGGAAAAATGTCTTTACTGAAAGAGTGGTTAAACATTGGAACAGGCTGCCCAGGGAAGTGGTTGAGTCACCATCCCTGGAGGTATTTAAAAGACGTGTAGATGAGGCGCTTAGGGACATGGTTTAGTGGGCATGGTGGTGTTGGGTTGACGGTTGGACTCACTCGATGATCTTAGAGGTCTTTTCCAACCTTAATGATTCTATGATTCTATGATTCTACCTTGGCCAGCCCATGCCGTCCTCACTGCAGGCCATTCTACAAAAGACACGTAAGGACAAAGTCACGATTCGGAAGAAGCCGAGGCACTGAAACTCAGCAGCCCGGGACCACCCCTGCTTTAAATGCCAGCCTCTGAGAACGAACATGCTCAGCTAGACACAAAACCAATCTGTAGTTAAAATCCATGATCTTTCCAAAGTTTTTTAAGCCCCATATAATAGTGGGGTCCAAGATCTGGCTCTGAGAATGTAATGCTTTAATACAGGGGTCCAGTCTCTGTACCCCGGAAGCAAAGCACTGGCTTACAGAATGGTTAATCCATCTTCCTTTTCTGTCTCTGCTGCCTGTGGTTCCTGATCATGTGAACTGTCGTATCCTTTCTCCATTATGTAATAGCCTAGAGGTCACACGTGTTCCTCTGCTTTGAATAATACATCTCTGTGAAGCCTTAGTATCTCTGTTTGAAAATTTATTTCTTTCATTTTAATATTTTATCAATTTTGTCCTAAATGGATGACCTTAACTGGTTGCAGTTCATTTCATTTCTTCTCTGCTTAAATATTTTAAAGGTTCCAAAGTACAAGCATCATTCATGCAGTGTGTAACAAAAATGCTCAGCTTGAGCTTTGGATTATTTAATTGTAATTGTCAAGCTATTATTAAAATTGATTATTTTTTTCTTTTTGCAATTTCTTCCCCCCACTCCTTCTCCCCATTTCTAACTTCGTTTGTCACATCTTTTATGCTGGTATTTAGCTACATTTCCCAGCACTTATAGAAGAGCTATAAAATGCATTAGTACCATTACTTGTAAACAAGTCAGTCAAGAGCCAAAATCACTATGCGATGGGGATAGGCATTGCATTCAGAAAACACCTCAGCAAAATAATTGATCCTGTACTGAATACAGTATTTGGTGTTAGGTACAAGTAGAGCCCTTTGCCCTTTATTTGAAGAAAAAAGAACCAAAGTTATATTTTATGAGCTGGTACCATCTTGGTGCTGTGATCAATCTGGATTTCATTAAGCTGAAAAAGGGTTGTATCTGGATGGTAAGTCACCACAGCATGCACAGGTGCAACAAGAAGTAAAAGGAGTTAACAAATATCTGGCAGTCTTAGCTGTGAAGTGGGTTGTGCTGTTAGAGGTGTCATTTTGGGCAGATAAGGTTCTTTGTAAGAGTAGCAGTCCTACCCCTTCTCAAGCTTTTTTAGGTAATTAAATTCTATCTATCGTCATAAATTTCAGTATCAGTCAGCTATGGCATTCGCGCTTCCTGTCCTGAGCAGCTTAGTGTCACTACATGCAAGCTTCACACTGGCAGTTGCCGAGTTCCTGGTCTGACTGACCCTTCTGATGTATAAAATGCTTTGGGTTATTTAGAAATGAAAGGCAATAAAAGCTAGTAAGCACAGTTCAATTTCATGATTGTTATTCTGCACTTAGACTATGAGAAAGCAAAACTAAGATATGTGCACTTCACACTGTGGCATTTTTATTAAAAGTAGGAATAACAACACTCTGAAGGAATCTGACTCATCTCCTTGAGTGCTTTTAAAAGAACTTTAGCTGTTCTGTGTTTGCAAAATATAAAAATCAGTATGCAGTCCATTTTTTATATTTAAAGAATTTGATTAGTTGGGATGGGTCTGTATTTATGCTGATTTTTACCTTTCTCATTTTCTTCTATCTTTCTGTTGTTCAGTACTAGTCTTGCCCAACTGTAGCTATATCAGCGGTGTTGGTAAGATGTGGGTTCGTGTTTCATTTCTGACATCTCTGTGTCATGTTACAGTGTCATAACCTGTGTTCTGGTTTGGCTATGCAGTATTCCACATCAGAAAGACACATTAAATCCTTTTCTTTCCCACTAAGTCCCTAACTACCATATTGAGGAAATCATGAAAGAAATGGCACCACCTCTCTTGCATTGGCTGTAGGATTTTGTTTTACCTTGTGTCATGTGACCACAACAGATGTCATTCAGGTCACTAAAAGCAGGCATCTCTGTGCCTCCATGCAAACAAATGGGGACATCTTGTTTTCCAGTATGAGTTTTGGGCTGTGCACAGAGGTGAAAATGAGTTGAAATGGGTGAATGTGTAAGCAGGATGCCTCTTGTTTGCTCCTGGGATGGAGATCTGGATCCTTGGACATCAGCCATTTAGTCCTGTAAGGTGTTTTTATGGTAATGCTGCTTTCCCCAAAACCATAGAATAGGTGTGCTAAAACCAGAGTAAATGCTTTGAATAGTTCTTTAAAGGACACTTGGAACACTTCTTACATACTTTTTGCCCTGTAGAAATAGCTCTCCTGGTTTCTGAAAAAGTTGCTGAAGGTAACCAGCATTGCTTCCGTAACTACAGGGGTTTTCTTACTCAGGTGGTGTGGCAGGTGAGGCTATCTTGCCTCAACAGGGAGTATGTTAATATAATCCTTCAGAAAATTTTTGCAAACACATCCTCCACATCCCTAATTATATAATTAAAAAGTATAAGCATGGAAAATCCTTCTAAATACCTATTTAAATCCTAACCGATCTCCTTGGACTGGAGTATTACACTAGATAGAAAGCCTAGAAATGAATTGTTACTAGGGCCTGATACGTTACAACAATTATGAACATGTTGTCTTTATTAACTAAATGTCAGTTATGGTACTGTGAGTAGTGCACCTCGTACTTAAATTTAAACAGCTTTAATATACTTGTAAACTGTATTTCTGGCTAGTAGACAAGCCAGACAAAACACGGGGCGGGGAGGGGGAGTGTTGGACCAGGAACAGAGGCACAGAGGCAAAAAGTACTGAGACAGTTCAGTCTGACTCCAGTATCTGCTGTTCAGCAGTAGCCATGCACAGATACCCAAAAAAATATAAAGGAACCGTGGCATTTTTCCAGAAGTAGATTTCCCTGGGAAATGTGTCACTTTGGCCAAAGTGAAAATGCACTGCTACTCTTTACCTCAACAGGGTAAACATGCTCATGAATAGCAGTATTTTTATGTGACTACAGCTGCTCTTTTAACTCTCTAGATAAAGACCTGAATTTTGGGAGCTAAAGGTTATGAATTCAAATCCCAGTTTCCACTTGCAGATGCATGTATACATTTGGCTGGAAACAATGCTGTCTGTATGTATACAGCCATGGATCATTGCAGCAGCACAAGTCAATTAGCCTTTGTGACACTCCATCGTCCTGTGAAATAATTTTATGAATACTTCAGGGGATGTTGTCAGAAGGACAGTGCTGAGAACTACAGGACACAAAGGGTAAGGCTAGCAAAATAACCACCTTTGCCACAGGTTTCCAAACACTTCTGTGTTTACAGACACCTGAACTTCACATTTCTTTGGTCAAATACAAAGGGTAACAATTAACCTTTACTTATTACAAACCACAAAAAGCCATAGGAGAGTCTCTAAGGTGGCATGCCTCATTTGAGCTTTCCACTGGTGTCTGCAATGATAGTCATGCTGTGGAAGTCAAGATAGGTAGAGCTGAGCCTGCTAATTACAATATATTTTTATAGGCCCCATCTTGCTTTTAAAGGCAATGATACATAGTAGTCTTCAGCTTTGACCTGCAATGTAGGAATCAGACTGCTATAAGATAAATCTCCAGTCATTCTTCAGTTGTTCCATTTCACTGAAAGCTATTCTGTGAAATAGCAAAAACTGCAGGTGGTTGTTCTCTTTTACTACCAAAATGTTTTTTTTACATTTTCTATTTCTATCCCTCCCAGAAAATCTAAATGAGTGTCTCTTAAGAAATACTGAAATTTTGTAACTTTTTTTTTTTTTTTAATTTGCCAGCTGCAAATTAAACAGACCTCTTGTCTGGTTTTTGTTTGTTTGGGGTTTTTTTGCCTTGCCCTTTTTGGAAGGGAAAAGGTGTGCATGAGGAAAACTTTTTATTTTATTTTTAATATGACTTGAAAGTTGAAAAAATAATGGGTTATTAGTTTCTAGTTTTAAAATTTGTGTTTTGAGTTTCTCTCTAAGGAAAGCATGAGAGATTTTTTTTAACCTCATTGCTCTGTGTTTTGTTTGTTTGTTTGTTTAGCTTTTTCCCCCACAGGAGAAGTATGAAAAGGCTGCTTTTCTGAATAAAAACATGTGTAAGTAAAAGAAAGTATCACTTTTTTCTTCAATTATCCCTCCTGCCCAATTTTGAAATATGAAAGAAAGTATTCTTTTACAGAAAGTTTACAGGAAATCATAGTGATTTTTCTTCCGCTCCATCCACTGTGCTTTCCTTCCCTTTTCAATGTTTTTCACTGAAGACTCTATATGTGACATTGCACATTGTTAGGAGGTGAAATTAATGTAGAGATTAAGGGTTAGACATGTGGGAGGCTTAACAGAGGGCAACAGATGAGAGTAGAAATAGAAGAAAAGAAAATCATTGAGGAAAAGAGCTAAAGATCCAATTGTTTTGTTACTGTTTGACATGTCTTGGAAAGAAATTGAGACAAGAAATGTAGGATAAAAATAAATGAAAACTTATGCTAAATCCAAAAAAAGAGTATTTTTTATAAATAGACACCCTCTAGTGTAAAAACTATGCCTTTTCCTGCAGGAGGCTATGAAGTGGCCATTGGGCACTGGCCAGCCCCATGCCAGCTGCACCAAGTTCCCCTAGCATCTAATGGAAGTCAAACATTAGACTGGGTTGGAACTGGGGAGCCCAACTTTTGAATTAATTCACTTCATGGCTGCTTATACAGGGATCCTGTCAACTATTCCCTGCAGCCTCATGGCCTTTCAGACCACCTCTGAGTGCCAAGCTCTCGGCTGCAGCTCTTGCTGTCTGCCACCGCAGCCGTGGTTCTGTCCTGCCAGGCCTCGCTGCAGGCCTGCTTGCTCCTCCCCTCCCTGGGGTTTGGGCATCTCCAGCTTCACAGCTTTGGCCTGGCTACTGCTTACTGTCCCTATTGCTTAAGGACATGGTTTAATGGGCATGGTGGTGTTGGATGGACGGTTGGACTCGATGATCTTAGAGGTCTTTTCCAACCTTAATGATTCTGTGATTCTATGATTCTACTGCCTTAACAGCGTATTCCTTGACCAGCTTCATTTCTTGACATTGCTGAAGCAGACAGTGACATCTAATCCTGGCCCACATTCTCAACACCTTGAGATTCATTACTTTTCACAGGGAAACGTTACTGCTACCTCTTCAGCTTTTAAAATTTTACTTAAGCAAAGGCGAATTATAGGTCTTGTATGCTGCACACATGCCATAGTCTAACCATGAATTAAAAACAAGACATTGTCATTAAAAGCCTAGTATTGTACAAGTTTTGATAATGAATTATATACAGAGACAAGCAAGGTAATTATTCTATTTGACAGTCCTGTGCAAGCCTCATTTGCAAGGTTTAGTTCAGTTGTGGGCACTAGGTTTGAAAATTACTTCAGTATGTTGGAAGGAGTTCAGTTGACAGCAACAAAAATACCAAAAAGTTGAAAAATGAGGCCTATGAAGAGAGGCTAAGAAATTTTGGCATGGCCCAGCTAGAAAAAACAAAGCTGAAGGGAGACATAATAATTTTAAAAATAACTAAAAAGGGATGTTATAAGGAAAAGAGGGCTCAGCCTTACCAGTGAAGAAGAAGAGGACAAGTCCAGTCTAAACTGTAGAACATTAGGTGAAATGTAGCTTGTATGTTAAGGCTAGCTCCGTCTGAGGGTTGTGCCAGAGAAAACCAGTTAGAAGGTTGGATGCTGGGGTGAGGACTTTGTGGTGGCAGACAGTCACCTTCTGTCTCTTAACTCAAGCTGGCGAAGGAGGGCACCAGGAGTTCAGCTTGGGGGGCAGAAGGAGAGCAACACTCATGCCATGGGGTTTTTGGGCTGGTACCCCAGAGTTGTCCCTAGCCAGCGAAATCTCATTACCTAGTTCTCCTTCTTCTGAATCCACAGGAGACTGAGGCAGTTTTCACCAGAGCTGGCAGGTACAGTTTGACTCTGGCCCCACTTTATTTCTGTAGAACTAGAAGAGGTTGTCAAGGGAGTGCGGAAATGTCTGTCTTAGGTATGGTTGAGGTGAGATTTGGCATCTCTCTAGTAAGAAGAGTTTAAGAGTAATGAAATCAACTGTGCTCCTTGCAGAAGAATGAAAGTAACCTACTAACAATCCTGTGTCACAGTATTGATCCTGTTCTTATATTTTCAGTGCTTTGAAGCTGCTATGGTCTGTTGGTTCATTAAGTTACATTTACAGGTTGTCCCTAAACACTGGCTTTTACGTAGTCTGCATTTTAACACTCTTTAAGTGCATATCGATATGTTCTGTCCTCTGTGCAAACCACAGTCAAAGAATCCCATTTCTGCAATAGCTAATGAGGTACCAGAGTGGTAAAATAAACAGAAGAAGGAATTACACAGTGTCAGGAAGCTTGACCAAAGAAATGTCACCTTCAGAGAAGCAGCAACTGAGAAATGACCTTTCACTTTATTACTGTGTGCCAAATTTGGCTGGATGTAGACAAGAACCTACAATTACTGAATATTTAAAAGTGTGTACTCTTATTCATGAGGAAGCTGAATAGAGTTGGGGGGGCTTATGTCATAGAAGCATATATTATGAAACGTGTTTGACATACTGACAAGTACCATGACTGAAATTACAGTTGAATTATGCAATTAGGTTTTATTAACTATACATATTTTTAAGGATTTTTCATTACAGAGGAAAGGATGTCAGGGTCCTGGTGATTGTACTGACCTCTTGTGCCACGGGGAAAGATGTAGAGAGGCTTCCAAAGGAGGAATATAGTTCCTATTTAATCTTTAAATAAGAAAAAAATGTTGAAGAACCATTGCTGCTATTTTATTTCTCTCAAGTCTTCACCAAGGAGCATCTCATTTTAATGTGCATTGCCTTAAATTTATACACATTAGTAAAATATAAATCACTGAAACATTACATACTTTAGAATGAACTTTGCACTGTATTTATAGCAGAACTTATGAAGTGTAGTATGTGCATGTATATGAATCCTCAAAATTATATAACTAACCTCTGGAGGTTTCTCACTTAAATTCACTTCATTTCTGATACAAAAATAAAAAAGAGAAAAGAAACCCCTTCAACAGTTTACTTCATATCTCTGTAAAGATGTCATATCCACACAGATGTTCACTTATCATGCCAAAGGAAGAAAAAAAAGGTGGCAATTTATATTTATAATGTAGTTTTATTTTAAAATTAAATTAATAATTAAAGGTAAGTAAATTAAGATGAGCATGCAGAAAACAGTTGGCTCAAGATAGGTGGGGAAAAAAAACCAAACAAGATTGCAAGCACTGGTGTAATTACAGGGTTTTCCTCTCTCCTTTTTGAAGTCCACTAGTTATGCTGCAACTTTGGCAAGAAGCCTAATTGTTTCTTAAAATTTTTACTTCCCTTCCAAACTGGGAGTGCCCCTTTCAGAGTAAGTGCAGCCCAGTTCTTCAAATTGCAGATTGCTCAACAGCAACCATACCAGAGCTGGTTCTTTATCACCAGCTTGGTCTGGCTCATTTCAGTAGGTAGAGCAGTACAGCCTTACCCTTCCTCAGCCTCCACTTCTGCAACACAGAGGAAGCTATATTAAAAGCATGTTCAGTTAGATTCTGGAATTAAGCCTTCAGGATTTAGGAAGTGCCAGTACCAATGCTGCAATACAACCTTATCTCAGTCCCTTGGGCATGTATGCCTTATGATAATCTTCAATTATATGATTGTTATCTTTTGCAGTGGGATGCAGCAAAGGAACACTGATATTTTGGTGGAAACCAGTGGAAACTGAAGTTCAACTCTGGGCAGTGGTCAGCAACATACCAAAGTGCACACAGGTACTCTTGCCTATCTTTAACAAACTTCAGCCCCTGCTTGTCTCACCCTCTGTAAGTTGTCCCCGTCCCAATCTTGTCACTTTTCCATTCATGGCCTCCTTTCCTGTTCTTTTTGCTTAACCTTAACTCCTGAGGCTTCTCATCCTAATCCCAGTCTCTATCAAGCCAGACCTATTTTGTCTTCTGGGTTTCCTTTCAGAGTCTGCCCCTGACATTCACTCACTTGCTTTTCACACCCAGGTGTATCTCTCCCAATCCATTCCCCATCTTTCTTTGGATGTAGTTTTTGTTCTGTGTTTTAATTAGACAGATTGCTGTCCTCTACTGCATGGATTCCTACAAGTCACTGATGTGACCAGGACCCTGTTTTCACTCCTGGTGTCCAGCAAACTGAGAGTGGCCATTATAAAGAATGTCCTTTTGAGCTGCCATAGGTGTTGGGGCTGCACTGTGATCATATACTCCATAGTGTGAGTTGTCTGGTCAGCTCTCTAAGTTCAAACATGCAATGAGGTTCGAATTTTCTGAGGTTTTAGGTGTTTAAGTTCTCCCTTGCAAATAATGATTTTCTGTTCCAGAGCCTGGGGTATAGAATATTTCAAAACAAAAGTCTCAAACATATTTTGTAATATACTTTTTGCAAGTCTCATTCTTAGAAAGAGCTGAACGAGGTAGTCATCTGACATGGAAAATTTCAGCTCAATCACTTAACATTTGGTCAAGTTAAAAGAAACTGAATATAAAATAATAGAGCAGAAAGCAATGAAAAGATGCCATTCTGGATTTGGTCTTGAATGTACGCAACACTTCATTCAAGAAATAGTAGTGGGGTAGCTGCAGCCACAACATAATCAAACTTAAAATTATAGTGGGAGAGAGCAAACTAAATAAATTCAGTACACAGATTTTCAGTTTAAGGACAGGGAACTACATAAAAATGAGGCACATTCTCAAAAAAAAGCCTTATAAGGAGCAGCCTGAAAAGCAAGAAACCTAAAAGCACCCTAAAGGCTGTTAAAAGTTACTGTGTTAGAAGCCTAGGTAAAAATTGTGCCACAATTCAAAAAGAAAACAAAGCAGTCCAAAAATGCCCTGCATAGCTCAATGTGAAAATGATGTAGTCCATCAAAAGAAAAGGGAAGGCTTTTAAGAAATTGAAAGCTTGCTCAAATGAGAACAGGAAAGCCCATAAAAATGGCAGGTCAATTTCAAACAAGAAATTAAGAAAGCTAAAAAGAATTTGAAGAGAGCCTTGCAGAGAATACTGAAGCTGATAGTAGAGAATGCCATAAATACACCAAAAGCAGGAAACCAGCTGAGGATCAGTGGGACCACACAATGGCCAAGGTGTAGAAGGGGCTGCAGCAGATGAAGGAAGCTCAATGAACTCTTTGAGTTGTTTTTTCAGCAGAAGCTGTCTGAGTCCCAATTCTGATGCGTTCTTTGTAGCAGATAAGTCAGAAAAATTAAATCAGTTTGAAGTAAATACACAGGACTTATTGGTCCAAATAGACAAGTTAGATGTCAGTAAGTCACCAGGACTGGATAACATTCACCCAAGCATCCTGAAGGAACTCAAATATGAAATTGCAGAACTGCTGCCAGTGATGTGTAATATAATAACCAAGAGCCACTGTGCTGGAGGGCGGGTGCATGGCCATCTACAAAATTGCCAACTTCCATCTACCAAAAAGGCTCTGGATGGGATTTTGAGAACTACAGACCAGTAACCCTTACTGTCAATCCTAGCATAATGGTAGAGTACCATCTCTAATAATAATAATAAGGAATAAGATCAGTGAGCACACGGATAAACTTGGCTTGCTGAGAAGGAGTCAGGTTGGCTTCTGTAATTGGAAATCCTGCTCACTAAGCTCAAGTTCTTTGATGGTGACAATAAGAATATGAATAAAGGGGATCCATTGGACATAATGTATTTGGATTTTCAAAATGCCTTTGCCAAAGTTCCAAGGAAGAGAAGAGAAGAGAAGAAGAGAATAGTTCCAGTTGGAAACGGACCTGCACCATCTAGTCCAGCTGCCTAAGGTTATTAAAGAAAGTGAATGGTAGTAAGGCTGGAGGAAAGGTCCTTGTATGGACTGAAAACTGGACAAAGGATGGGAAGGAAAGAGTAAGGGTTAATGGGCATTTCTCAGGATGGAGAAGAGTCAGCAGTAAGGTCCGCCAGGAGTTGGTCCTGGGACCAGTTTCATTCAGTATCTTCATCATAGAGCTGGAGAAGGGAATGAACAGTGAAACCTTCGGGTTTGCAGCTGATATTAACTGGTTTTGCATCACAGGTTTTAGTGTAGATAAATGTGATCTAATGAAAAACAATCTAATCCCTACCTACATGATGTTGAACGCAGAACTGAGGTGCTGAACTCCTGAATTCAGGAAAGAGATCTTGGAGTCATTGCTGTCAGTTCTCTGAAATCATGAGCTCAAGGTGCTGTTGCAAGAAAACAAAAAAAAAAACCCAAAAAAACCACAACAAAACCAAACCAGAAGAATCCAAGGAAAGTACTGAGTACGAAAGAGAGATGACATTTTGTCACCATACAAAGCTGTGATGCACCCACATACTCAGTACTGTGTGCAGTTCTGGTTTCCAAATCTCAAGAAGGGGGCAGTGGAATTAAAGAAGATACAGAGAAGGTCAGTCAAAATGCTTGTGATGATGGAGAAACAGCCTTGTGAGGAGAGACTAAAAAAGCTGATATTCTTTAGTTTGGAGAGAAGGGTGAGGGGACATGTGATAAAGGTTCACAAAAACAGATGTGATGGATTAGCTAAATCTTACTAGTATGAGAAAGCTCAGAAAGGAATTAGACAACTTCATGGACAGGATGTGCATAAAAGGATAGTAGAATGATTACGTGGGAAGGTAACCTCTAAAATCTCTACAACAGTGCATGCTGGAGCAGTACAAGGGGAATGCATTGCCAATAGTTGCCAAATTCACATGCTCTCCCTAAATAGCTTTTTCTTTTGTTGTTATCCCCACCGGCTTCTCCATTGTGGGCCAGGCATTAGCCAAACCCCCACAAAACTTCCCAGGGAGAAAGATCTAAGGGAAAAGTAAATAAAGGAGAAAAATCCCAAACCTGTTTGAGGTGCAACAGCTAAAAAAAGGGAAGGGGTATGAGGGTCAGAGTATCAATAATATATAGATAGGGAAGTGGAGGGAAACACAGAGGAAAGCACCCAGGTGTGCCTCCTGCTCCCTGTAGAGCTCCAGGGATGAAAAAATGGGAACGGTTGCCAGAACACCCCCTCCTCCCCATTCTTTTTCCTGCTGTCAGAGACACAATACCAGGCTGGATGGATCATTGGTCTCACCCCAGAGGGTGTTTCCTATGTTTGAATGGTCTTTTATTGGAGGCATTCTTGGCCATCCTAGAATTCAAGAGAAAGAGTTGTGACAGTTCTACAGAGACTCACTGTATAATTTGTTTCTGTGTTAAAAAAACTTCAAAGCACAGTCTCAGTTTCCAACTGAAAGAAAAGTATACGGTATTGGATAGAAGACAAGTAACACATGGAAGAAACTGCTGAGGGAAATATTTAGGATGGATATAAGAATGTAAAGCTGTCTCTCATGTAAATCAGTGCTTTTTAATCCTTTTTGATTGCCAGTGTAGGTGTATGGCAAATTTAACCTACTTAGAATAAGTTTACTTCTTTGAATTTCCTTTTGCAGATCCCTTAGTTCTGTCCGAGTTCTGCAGACCACAGGTTGATAACCACTACAGAAAAGATATCATCTTGGAAGTTACCTATTTCTAGATTCTTTCTGCAAAGTAAGAGCAAATCTGCATGGAGACTGACCAGATTATAATACCAATGATCACACTGTAGTAATATTTCTTTTGTAGAGCTGAGTACTTGTACAATGCATAGCTGACCTTGGGGCTTAAGTTTTTGGGCAGATGCTCATCTGTTTAGAAAAGCAGAGGGAAGGCTCCAAATATTACATATGATCTCCTCCCATGGTGCATCTGTTCAGCTAAGACTTGCAAGACATTGGGTTGTCATCATTTGTGAAAGTGAGTCACAAACCAAAACAAAATCCTAGATGGTGAGGCTTACATGTCAGGAAGTAGTTTTGTATTTTTTGTTTCTCCATGCCTAATAAGGATAACTGTGCTTATCCTTCTTTGTGGTTCCTAGGTGCTACTGTACTGAAATAACGAATGCATTTGTTCCCTTTCTCTGATACCAATCAAATGCCACGTTGTGAAACAGATCTTCAGCTACAATAAATCAACATAGGTCCGTTAAAGACAATTTCATTTACAGGGAGTGATAATTTGGTGCTGTATTTTGTATGTGAGAAATAAATGAACTTGTTTAAAAAAAAAAAGAAAAGAAAAAAAAAACCCTGTATCTTTTGCTATCTAACCATTATGCAGATATTTCTGATAAAATAATAGAAGATTGCTGGAGAGCATTTGGCGAAGAGAAGAATTAGATAATAATTTGACTCTAAAGCTAAATTATATGAAGACATGCCACACATTAATTATTTTACATCACCCACTTTCCCCTGCCTAGAGCACGTAGGCCTGATTGAGACAGTACTAACTTATAGTCCCATCATGTATCAGTCCTATTAAGAGAGAAAGAAAGAGAGATCCAGTTAAGCTATTTTTTCATCTTGATACCACTGCCTTATCACTTTATAATTTTGAAATTAAAACCTTTTAAGAGAAACAATACCACACTGCTAGAATAAAGCTTTCCAAAATTTCATGATCCTGGTTCCCATCTGCTTCACCCCTTCTGTAGTCATTTTGACCCTGCAAAACTTTATGATGTTAATCTGGTAAAACATTATACCTTCTTTGTATAAGTGTTAGGGTCCCCACCAAGATAAGATGGTAAAATAGGTCCAGTGGGCCCATTTGTGTCTATTATACATTGAAAAGCGCGCACATGTGTGTGTGTGCATGTGTACACCTATAACTGACATGGTAAAACTTTGAATACTGAAGTCAACATTGTAAATTGGGGGGCAAATTCTGCTCCTTTTTCTTCTATCCTTGCCACTCCAACTCTTCTCTTAGCTCTTTTGTTACCTTTCTTTCCACCACTTTTATTTTCATTCTCTATGTTTGTTTTTCTCTTCCTTTTTCTTTCTCCATAGCTATCCTGCTCTTACCCCTTAATATTTCAGTTGTTCAGTTATTTTGAAAATGGTCAATATAGTCACTATTACATCTCAAATCAATTTCATTTAGAACACAGCTGTGATCACCACTGAATCTGAACACTCCCTTGCCTTATGAAGGCTAAGGAATACAGCACAACTCTGCGTGACTAAAGGTATTGTAATCTGGACCTCTGTGTTTAAACAATTATTTTAAAAATTTTTCAGATTAATTCATTTATTATTTGAATTGTAATTTGTGTGAGAAATTTTATGGACTGAAAATGGGCAAAACACAAAGGGTGACTGCTTCAGAGGACTAATTGTTCACAACCCTCACCTTTGTTTCATACATCAGCATGCACCTTTTGCAATTAAATATGTGAAATTCCTTTGAAATAACATGGGGCAGGGAGTGTATCCCTTTACTGCCTGCCCAGATACACATCTTGGTAAGTGAGATAACCTGGGACTTCTGGAATCCAGAGGGGGTTTTTGTACATGCTACTGACTGGACTGCTACTATTTGGCTTCCTGAACCCTTTTTCAAAGCATGTATTCTTTTATTTGACTCACCCCCAAAAAGCACGTTGGTTTTACATAAGCTTGAATGCAATTCATTGGCTGTGGGAAGTCTTGAGGCAGGCCGATACACAGAGGTTGGCACAGAACTGTGCCTCTTGAGCTGCATGTGGCTCTCTAACTATTTAAGTGCAGCTCCCTCCTGTGCAGGCTAGCACGGGGGCTGTGGCATAATCCCTGCTCTCAGAAGCAGTGAGTCAGCAAGAGCCTCCGGGGCCAATATTAGTGGATTTCCCTGGCCTTTGCCTGTTTTTTTAGCTGAGCCCCATTCCTCAGGTGAGCTCTGCAAGTCCGTGTCATCACCAACCTCTCTGAACTGTTCCCATAGCCTCATTGCTCCAGAACAGGATAGGCATCTTGAGGCTTTCAACACAGTGAGGTTTTTGATGAGGCGTTTGGAGGGCTGAGGAGATCAGTCATTATGGGAAAAGACTGTGAAATAGTCTGATAGGTTGTGTTTTTAAATTATATCTTTTCCTCAACCACAGTACATTCTTTCCAAGCCATATGATCCTCAAATTACCAATACAAATGGGAATACAATTAATAGTGGTGCCATATCTTTACAGGGAGCATCACATTTTTGTGCCAGGAAGGCATACCTTTTATTCTATTAAACTGAGCAAAAGTCTTCTCCTGGGCCTCGTCTTCTCTGTATGGTGCCATCTTTTCAGGAATACATCATCATCAGAGTGCTTTGTCCCAGTGATGTATTACACTAATACATCTGTTGCTTTAATGATATATTAGTGTAATACCTTATCAGAGTGATGCATACCAATGATCTATTACTCAAAAGGTGGTGCCATTCAGGAATGAAAGAATTCATGGATATATTCAGTATAATTATACAGATAAAAGCCAACATACATTACACTGGAAGCTGCTTTCATGGAACCAAGAACACCAGTATTATGCTAGCCTGTTCGGTGCCATTTTCTAGTGCCATTGCATTAGATTTGTAATGCTGAGGTTGTTACATCTCTTTTAAACCTTTTAAATATACTAAGAGCAACTACCATTAACCTTGGGTCACTGTGAAGCAGACTGTATCCAGTTACATTATTTTTACTATATAGAAGTACAGTACTTACTTACCCGTAACCATATGAAACCAAGTAACATTAACCTCCAGATAGTCTGAAGAACATATCATATCTCATTATAATAATCTGGGCTTCCTCCTTTGCTTGACTTTAATTATTGTCCATTCTCAAACATTTTCGATTACATGACAGTTGAACTTCAGCCTGTCATTAACTGTAGGCCTCTTTAATCTCAACCTTAATTTTCTTTACCATTACATTTTTTTCATTACTTTAGCCACTGAAAAACAGATGAAGACAGTCTGATTTACATTGTTTTGTGTAGTATACTAATTAAACATATCAAAACACCATCCAGAGATTGTGGCAACAAACAATTTCTACTTTCTATTTTTTAAACTTTCTCTGTAAAGAAGGGTAAAAAATGTAAACCAATAATATAAAAAACTCAAAACTCAAAGCTTTTTCCCCCTCTGCCTTAAATTCCTCACTAACTGGGTCCAAGCTAAAGAGAAAGAGAATCAGAAGCACAGTTTGGCTTGTGGTAATTTATCTGAGGTATAAAGTATTGATTAGCTTATTTATGTTTCCTCTAAATATGCTTTACACCAAAGTGTGAAGAATGTTGCTTAGTAGAACACTAAGGCCTCCAACTTGTTTCAGTTCATCAGAGCAGGGAAAGATGTGTAGGTACCTCTAGAATTTTTGCCAAATAATCCAACACAAAACAATTAGTAACACAAATGAGGGAGAAAAGGACAGGCAAAGTATTTATAGTATGTAAATACTGGAATTTTTTCCCTCTTTACTTTCTCTTCTGTTATCTTCAGCTTCATTGCTAGTGACAGGTATAACTTTAATTTGCGGAGAGGCTTGCTAAAGCAACTTTCAGGAATGTATTTAGTCAGGTGGTAAACTGAATTCACAGAAGCTGTAAATGGGGATACAGTATGATGGCTGCAGAACATCCTACTCTTTACATTCCTACTCCTCCAAGGTCACTCAGCTGACCTGTGACCTTCCAGCTTGGAAACTGCTGACCCAGATCTTTCTCCTGCCCCACGGGGGGATGAAGGAGCAGAAGCTGTCTTTGTAAGAGTCTGATGCAAGAAGTAAATTGTTCTCATCGGTAGTGCAAGACTGAGTAGAATAGCTTGTGTGAGTGTTATGGAACGACTAAAGCAGAAGGTGGCGTAACAGGTTACAGTAGAGGGTGAGGTCTGTGGCTGTGCAAATGAGGCTGCGAGATACAGATCGGTGCAGAACTGGGGCAGCAAGTGGTAGTGGCACTGGTGGGGGCCTTTCTGGCAGAAGGCTTGTCACAGCCAAACTAAGCCTCGGCTCGTAAAGGGTCTGAGAGGAGGTTGCTACAGCTGAGTGCCCCAGTCATCATCCTGTGCAACACTTTGTTGTTGTTTTTTTTTCTTTTTATACTATAATCTCACTTATAATCTGGGAATTCATGGGTGGGGCTATGCTACCTGATCTCTGTCAGAGGTGGAAGCAGCCTGCTAGTACAGCAATGCAGGAAGTATGGCTGCAGTGAGACGAGGGTCCTTCAGCAAGAAACAGTGACAGATTTATTCTGATCAAGAAACCTGCAAGTTACGTAACTGCATCTTGGGGGGGATGGAGGGGGAAAGGCATCCTCTTTATCTGGCCCAAGAAACCCTAAACCTCAGTAGGACTGACCTCCAGGGCCAGGCTAGAAATCAATATTTTACCTGAAAGTATAATTGCTCAAGTCACTGTACTAGGATATTTGCAACATTTCCTGCTCTTCTTATCTGAGAAAACTGGTTGTTTCACTGAGTATTTACTAGGATTCATCAGTCCTGAAAATCTACTGGATCTGGCAGCTGCAGTTTCCGTAGTGTTGGCCTCCTGGTTGTGGTGGGTCTAGTATGTTCCTCGTAGATGTCTGATCTATGACAAAAGCCTTCCAAAGCATTATTAGCAAACATGGTAACTGTTAATTCTGATAAACTGCAGGTGAGCAAATAGACCTTTGTGTAACTTGCCTTATGTGCTGAGCAATTGGAAGGGACAGATTTGGTATTGGAAGAGAGACTAGCAGGTGGGCTTCTGATACTGTTGCTCTTCTTGTGCACCTACTTACAGAGCTTATGCAATAACACACATTAACAGCTCATGCTATGTAATATACTTAGGGTCACAACAGTCCAGTATGGTAGGAGCTGTGTTAGTCTTTTCTTAAGAGGTGGGGATCTGCATGAAGAAAGAGAATAGAGTGAAATGCTTAATAGTGTACAACAGCCTACGGGACTGCATGCAAAGTGTGTGGTCTTACCCAGCATGGCTTTAATGGCCATTCAGCCGTAGGCAGCCCTTGTTTTCTGCTTTAGGGGTGCAGTTTGTGGGGTCTTTCGGAACTCATCTGAATGATGAGTGACTTTGGGTTTTTGTTTTTCTGAGTTAATTTTAGCAACATCTGTTGTTCAATCTTGTTCACTGCGTGCTACACAAATGCTTTTGCTAGTGTGGTGCAGAAAAGGAGGAACGACAGACAAGGTGGGTGGCAATTGCTTACATTTGCTCAAACTGTACTGCTGCTGAAATGTCAAACCATGCCATGTTACTAGGCTGTGTCAGATTGTATGTGATGGCTTAGGACACAGCACTCCTGTTAGTTAAATGGCATTCCTTTTAGTTAAATGAATGATGGAATGATAATTGATTTTTAAGAGTTGGAGTTTGCCTTTAAGCTAGGTTTAGGTACCTACAAATTTGATGTTTTGGGCTGAACGAGTCTTTCAGTTCCCTCTCTAGTCCATGGAGAGAGCAAGGCTTGTCCAGAGAAATTCATCCTACCTTCCACAGGTAGGAACAATTAGGGAACAATTGCCAACTGCTACTGCTTAACTCTCCTTTTTGACAACAGGTAACCTAGAAATCTAGGTTATGTTAAATGACTGTCTCTCTATTACAGTGAAGACTAGCAGAATTTGCATTTGCTATCTACTGCCTAAAACTCCCCAAGGCTGGTATCTTCCATTAATTTCAAAAAGCTTTGAAACAAAACCTGACAATACTGCATGTCTGAAACTCCATCAACAACAAAGTGGCTAGATTAGCTGGAATTGGTTTGAGAGGAGAGAACTGTGAGGTGACACACAACCTCTGACAGCTTACCCGTGTTCCTCTGGTACAGGCTGCTATCTACACAGCACAGTCCCTGGCAAAAGCTTAGTATATCACCCTACATTCTGTGTTTCTTAAAACAGAAAAAAAAGCCCCTAAAACAATAAGATTGCAAATCTGAACTGGAAAATGGTAAGGCAGAAAGTGAAATCAACAGAACAGAAGCAGGAGGAGAGGGTGCCAGGGCATCAGAAATGGGTCAGCAAGCACTTAATCTGGATGAGGAGCAGCTAGTTGAGTTTGCCTGACTGTGTCTTAACACCTGGACTGCAAAATACAGTGGCTAAGGCGAAGGTATATGATTAATTCTGCTGACTCTGTTATGGGAAAATTGACTTCTGGCAAAGGGATGGAAAGAGCAGTTGGGGGCAGTAAAGTGGCTCAAGCCTCAGAACAATTTGCTTTGGTGCATGAGAGCTAGAATCATTAGCCTCTACAAGCAAAACCCCAGCTACGAGCAGATCAGTGAGGGTTTTGTCATTGATTGAATTGGGACCAGGATTTCACTGTAATTACTAATTATGGCAAATGTGCAACAGTTGTGCTGCTGCTTAGAGCTGAACTGTTTACTGCTAGGGTTTTTTTGTCAATGGTAGAAGCTGGTTCCTTCCCTCTCCCAGCTTTTCATCACAGGAAGCAGGGCTCATAAACCCCTGTGCCACTTGCTTTTGAAACGTGTGACTTAAAAAGTAGGATTTGGCTGATGAGGATGGCTGCATGGAAGGACCGTTCAAGTAAATGAATGGTGAGTTCTTTCCTCTGCAGCCCCTCAGGCACTGCTTGCTGACCTAAGTGCATTAAATAACTGCATAAAATATTTGTGGATATGTACTCAGGTACAGTTGAAAAACCTGATTTAAAAAAAAGAGGAACTTGTAGCAGAAAAGGGTCTTTCTGTAAAATGCTGATACTATGTCAGTGGCAATATGGGCGTTCTCATCTCATGTTGACGTGACAGCCATTTCTGTTTATAAATACTTCTTGGGGAGATTTTTTTTGCAGAATAGCTCTCTTCTGTTTCCAGTCTAGCTGGTCTCCAGAGAGCTGTGATAGTAAAGGATATACGAGCCTAGAAAACAAGTTCACAGAACTGGTGGCTTCATCAGGACAATTGTAAAGAAACTGTTAAAATTTGAGGTCATGCCTATTAAGAAGTCTGAGGAAAAGCTGGTTTTAATTTGGAAAAAAATACCGTTTGGGAAAAGTGTGCAGGGGACTGTTGATTTATCAGAAGACAGTTTTCTCTAACAGTGTTGACTTAACTGACCAGCTCAATACCCCAAACCAAGTCATATATGTACTGGCTAGTGGGCCCATCCTCTAAAGCAGAACAGGAACATACTTAGTAGGTTTTCAACATCAGGATTTGATCCACCTTTTTCCCCTAACACTCACTCCTGAAAAAAAAAAAATGCTGAGGTGTTCCACAAAAGGAGAGGAGAGATAATGCTTTGCTCAGCTGCACCTGTAACTCTTGGTCACTGGATAAGCACCCTGATTGCCACCTGAGTCTGTGTTGGAATGATAGCTGGTATGCATTGTCTTCTGGCCTGCCTGGTTTCCTTCAGAAGGAAACTCTGATGCATGGAGAGGCAGAGAGACGGGTGACCAGAGAACTTCCTTGCAGTGAAGATGCAGTCTGAGACAGACTGACAGGAAGGTAGCTGAAGACTAACAGCACAATCCTGTTATTTTAGTTCCTTAGCATTTGTCCTATATCTTTACAGGATGTTTCCATCGAACACCCAGGAAAGGTTATTACTATTTCTCTTCTACAGAAATAAACTATACTGTTGAAAGTGGGGAAGATACAATGCGTTGCCCCACATTTCTATCTGCCCAGACTGTGTTCAGGGGCTAGTGTTCAATAGTTGTTCCAAAAAAAAAAAAATCAAAAACAAAAACCCCAAACCTACCCAGCCTCCCTCCCCCAACCTAAACCTTACCTACATCTAAGACTGCAATTAGGGAAAAAAAGGCCTCAGCTGCTCTTTAGCTCTGGAAGCACCTAAATTTAGCTTTTATTGTTAAAGGTTTTCCAGATTCAAACTGAGACTGAACCACAGTATGCAGTTTGACCAGTAATTGTGGTTTAGCCTGATCTGAATCAAGAACATGTCCACCAGCCTCCGTTGATGGAGGCAGTGGTAAGTGATCGGGCTGCTCAGAAAAGGCATTGGTTGCTACTGTTTTCTTCCAGATCAAAGGAGAAGGGAAGAAGCTAAAAGAGGAGTTGATGACACACAGTCTTTCATACTGCAGACTGCTGGTTAGTGAACTCCAGGATACAGGTGAGCTAAGTTCAGTTTCTTTCTTGAAGGAACAGTTTCCAGCCCATAATTTACACTTCATAAAAAGTGTGCCTGTGTTACCTGATATTTGGCTATGTAGGATGGGGAAACTTTTGAGGAAAATGCATAAACAACTAGTAAGAGTAAAATCCATTTCCTAGGCAGCTTCTCAGTGTGTGGGTTGGTCACAGATCCGGTTCTGAGGCACCTACAGGCATGAGCTATGTAGGGACCTCGGTAGCCTAACACAATTCTGGATTCTGCCCTGGAGGTGAGACTATAACAAGACCCATTTTTTTAAACCAATTTTTCTGTATTTGTGCATTGTGTGGTGTTTTTTCTCACATTCAAACGTGACTGCATCAGCAATGCTATTGCTATGACCAACTAAATAAAATCAAATTAACAACTAGAAGGTGCAGACCTGAGGAAATTACTCCCTGTTTTCAGTGGTAAAAGTAGCAATTTTCTAGATGTTCAGTAAATGGTCATCAAAAAGATAATAACGATGGTAGAACTAAAAAAGGCTAGTAGCCACAACTGAAAACTTGGCTCTCGAATCCAGGATGAGTTGGCGCATTCAGAGTGACTCCTTTATTTCCAGTATGTGTCCTCCAATTCAGAACTTTAAAAACCCACTGGTTTAGGATTGTACTGACTATCACAGGCTATTGAGTTACAATGGCATAATGAGGTAGCTGACTGCATGCTTTTCTCATCTCTGGCACGTTGAAGTGAAACAAAGATATTTTAGTCTAACACATTGTAGTTGCCATTATAACAACAGTCTAAGAGGGTGCGCAAGAGCAGTTAGGGAAGCTCAACTGATGGTCAGCAAGTTATTAAACCATAGTAATTTACCATGTGGGATTATCTATAGCCTAATTTTTGTGTCTAATTCTTTCTCTGACACTGCTATGGAGTGTGTGCATTTTAGCTCTCTGTGCTTTCCTGGTGGGTAGTAAGATTCCTGAATACCTTGTGAAGAAAGGTCTGGGATAGAAATTGCAGTACCAGAAAACTTTTTTGGCAGTTGAATGGTTAACAGCATTTAGCATTTACACATTTGACTGGTTTGAGATTAATGGGTGAAATTCATAACCCCTCTAGAGTCTCAGTTGCATCCCCCATGTTAATTCACATCTTCTGCGTTAATAACAAGCAGTTCCACAGCTAAACCCGTGTGAAAATGGCCCAAGTGAAAGCTACTGCTCAAGTCCAGTGGCAGATATTATATGACATTGGACTGGGGAAGCTCGTGAGGTGGGGAGGTGTTAAGGGACAGACAACAACTTTGGTTCACTGAGGATCTAGTAGAGTATTGTGGGGAGACTTTAAAAGTGCAGGTGGATGTGCTGTTCTACTATGTTTTCTTTAAAACATTGCTATGCATGTTGTAGTTTTAATTAAGCAAAAGGAAAAAGTTGGCTGCTAGACAGAGCATCTTTGAGCACATGGTGAGGCACAAATTGAGCCACACAAATAAACTACCAACCAGCTTGGGTTATTATTAAGATGGCATTGATGAATTCTTCTGAGCTGTTTGGTTTTTCTTCCTAATTCTTGTGTTAATTTACTCAAAAGCTGGCATTACTACAGTTTCCACAACATGGTAGCTAAAGGTCTGCCTGAAATTTTGCTTTAATCATCTAATTTTTAGTGATTCACAATATTTAACTTCAAGGAGCAGAAATAGTAATGTAACAGGCTGTTGTGTGTGTTTCCAGGGGACTTGGGTTTTTTTAATGGTACTTTTTTAACACAAAGGAAGCTAAACATTTCCTCTGAATGGAGCGTGGTTCCATCAAAACTACTCTGTAAGAATCAGAGATAAAAACTGAAGCAAGGAAAGCTGAAGTTAGGGCCAGAATCGTCCCAATAGCCTCTAATATCGCAACACAACGGGGCACGTCCTCAGCTCGTTTCTAAAAATGCTGCCTACTGTGCATGCTAATGAGATGATTTACTGCCCCCTTCACGTATCACCTAGACGTCCCCGTTCAAATGCGGCTTTGGTTTAGCTTTGCCGTTCTGGGAGGGCAGACAGCGATGCGGTCGGCGCCTGCTTCAACACGGCTCGTACCTCTCT
>NW_008825167.1:381173-389620 GCF_000699105.1 Pygoscelis adeliae
AAGGCAAAGGCAGGAGCCCCTCCCCGGGGCGGCCTGCTGCCAGGGGCTGCCGTGCCAGAAGGGCTCCCCTCAAATCTCGGGAAAGAGACCCGCAGAGCCAAAGGAGCGCTTTGGAAAAGTCGGTACTGCTATAGCTGTGCTGTCTCTTCTCATCTGATGCCAGTTTCCTTCTGTTCAAATGCATCAAAAAGGTGTGGTGGGTTTCAAAAGGTAGCCATGTCTTGGGCTGATTGAATCATGAGCTTGTCCTTGCTTAGTAAGATGTAAAAATCACTTAAATTCGTGGAGGATTTTTATTCCTGCACCTGTAAATAAGTCACTGTCTTATCTTCAGTATTCTTGACCTTATTACTAGGAAACAAGTATTGGCCTGTAACCTAACCTGTCTGCATTTGTGACTTTGTCATCCTCTGTATATTGACACAGCCTTTTCCCTCAGCAGACTTTCTCCCTTCTGTGAGAAGGATTTTGAATACAGGAGTTAGGATGTTGCCTGTCTTAAAGGACAGGTGAGCAAGGCCTGGAGAGTTACCTGGCTCTTGGATGTGGGCCAAGAAAGAAGCACCTGCACTCCAAGTGTCTGCTAGCATAGCTGCCTCAGTCTGGGGTCTGAAGAGGTATAGTCCCATAGGACAGAGCTCTAAAGGCCCTTAAGGTTTCTTTAATATTTTTCCCCCCTCCTAACTATGCGGCAAAATCACGTGTTACCACATTGTATATAAGATGGCTTTACTGTGCCAGTAAAAACCCCGAGGCTCGGTTGTACAAGGAGCAGCTAAAAAGAATAAGACACTCAGTAGCATGGGAAGCCTCACTGGGGATGGTGTCACTGAGGTAATGGGAGACTGTAACGGGGCCTGAAGATGAGCAGTCTTCCAGAGAAGGTCAGTTTGAAAAGTATAGGCAGCCCATTTTGAAAGACACTGGACAGAGAAGTCTTCATGCTACAGGAAGTTGCTGAAGGCACAGCAATTTGGAGGCAGGGAAGAATTTGGAAAGGACGGTTGATTTTTAGCAACAAATTAAGCTAGAAGCTTTTAATTTGATAGGATGATTGATCAGAGGAAGAATATAAAGTTTAGGTGTTCATGTAGAAGAATGCTCTGGGGCAGGATGAAGGGGAGGGATGTGCCTCGGTCATAAAGATAAAATGGGAGAAACAGAGAGGACTAAAGAACTGGGTGAAGCAACGGTTCAGAGGTAACTTGGGGCAGGGAGAGGGCCCCTAAGCTTAAAAGGTTTATACGTTAGATATTCTCTTTTATTACGTGATGGGGTGACAATTTCAGTCAGCTGAAATGTTTGAGGTGTCAAACCAGAAAGTGCTAAGACTTTCCTTGCAACCTAAAATGTCTTCATCTTTTTAGTATCTTCTGGGGGGTTTGGGGTGGTTTGTGGGTGATGTTTTAATTTTATTTCTCCTGTTTTGTATTTTGGAACCTGGAGTATCTAGCTCCAAGTAACTTGTTGGACTTCATTCTTTTTAATAATATATAGGCACTGAGAGCATAAAGCAGGACTTTTGGTAAAAGACCATGTGTTGTGAAGATCTCCAGCAATGTCAGCAATGGAGGATGACAGTCTTCATATTTTTATATTCTCCAGTGAAGAGTGTGATGAGCTCTCAACACTTTTAATAAGTTTATTAAAAGCTATGGAAGGGAGGGAAGTAGGCGGGGGGTCAGACTTGACCCAGCTTCCTTGATTAGCATACCCAGTTGGGCAGCAGAAGTAATTATGTCTGATGTGGTATCACAGCTGTGGGGACTGGAGGGTTGTATGAATCATATAAAACTGATAAGCCCTGAACAAGAGAGTTCCTGTCATATTTTCTGCATTACTCTTCTCCACTGAGCAGACTTTCTTTTTTTACACTGGAAGATCAGAAAGACGTTGCACGCTGTTTCTTCCTAATCTCAGCTCCACTGCAGTACCTTCTCCAATGCTGTTTTCTCTTGGAAAGCTGCACTTGAATACCTTCTTGGCCCTCTTCCCAATTGTTTTGCTACTCAGATGATGATTTAAAAGCCACTGATTTTGCTTTTTCTCCCCATGTAAATGAAAGCATCCCAGTACCTCCCTCCTGAGTTGACTTGATACAGCTCTTGTAGGGTTCATGAGGCAAAACAAAATGTTTTGTTTCTGATGGCCACTGCTGTTGGCACTTTGGGATAGAGGCCACTTAACTTAATGGTTATTGAGACCAAGAAGGCTTACCTGTTTTCCCATTAGTTGCCATTCAATACATTGGAATTAATAAAACCTCCCAAATATAATAAAGATTTCCAAGAAAACCCAACACAGACATCTTAAATTTGATAGGCCTTGCGCAAGTCAACTGCCTTGCTGGACCTCTTCTCTAATAGTCGTTCACTTTGATTTTTCCCTTTTATCCTCTGCTTGATGACCTTCACAAGACTAAGTGGGAGATCCGTACCTTCTGTGGCCAGGCAGGGAATACTTACTGTTCAGGCTTCTGCCAGCTTCCATCAATTTGGCTCATGCAAAATCCTCCCCGTGTAGGAAATATGGAAAAAGTACTCTTCTCTTTACTTTAAGAACACTTTGGCTTCTCTCTTCCCCACTTTCTTCTTTAATACAAAAATGGGGGGGGGGTTTATGGGACATATACAAAGGGATAAACAGATTCACTCAAGTGCTTTCTAGTATATTCTTCCATTTTCAGACCCTCAGTTCTTCATTCATACAGTTGCTTTTCGAGGAGGGAAGCATACGGAGGGGCAAAACCCCTGCCCCGCAACTTCATTTTGTTTGTTTGTTGCTCCAGTTGGGGGGAAAGAGGTGTACGAGAGCCTGTTGCGTGGGGCCGTTACTCCCTCTGCAGGCAAGAGCATGCTACTCTTTGCCGAGAGCCACCATGACTTCTATGCAGTGTTGAGTGCCTTAGGTCTTGAATAACGCCACTGGAATCAATGGGTGTTTCTCAGTGTACAGCAGTATCTGTCCCAAAATCTAAATGAGAATAAAAGTAACAAAAAGTCAAATTATATGGGTACCTCAAGAAATTTACCTCCATGAAATAGGAACCTTTAGGGCAAGCAGCCAACATATATGAGGGGATATACAAGTAAGCTGTATGCTTACTAGTAAAAGAAGAGAATTGCACAAAGGAAGCATGGATGCAGGTTAGCAAGAAAAGCAATTAAATCCTGTGGCCACATCACTTACACATCAGGTATGCATTGGTGATAATGGTTTGCTGAGAATTTATAAACCAGTAAGAATTTTAAAAATACGTATTTGGACATTAAAGAATTCTGGATATCATAAGGGTGTTTCCAGTGAAGAGTCCTAGTAGCTAAAAAAGCAGAGTGGAATATTTGTATTCTGTAAACTACTCCCATAAAACCAGACGTGAATACCATGTTTAGGAAACAGTAAATGCTCATGTTACAATACTTTCACAGGACCATTTAGGTTGGGAGGGTCCTCTTGAGATCATCTAGTCCAACCTCACTGCTCAAACAGGGTCAGCTAGAGTGGGTTGTTCAGGCAACCTCTCTGGGCAACCTGTGCCTGTGTTTGACCATCCTAACAGTAAAAAATTGTCTTCTTGTGTTCAGATGGAATTCAAACAATGCCCATTGCCTCTTATCCTGTCAATGGGCACTGCTGAGAAGAGTCTGGCTCCTTCAACTTCATTCCCGCCCTTCAGACATTTGTACAAAAGGATAAGATCTCCCCCAAGCCTTCTCTTCTCCAGGCTAGACAGTCTCAGCTCTTTCAGCCTCTCCTCATATGACAGATGCTCCAGTCTCTTAATCATCTTTGTGGCCCTGTGCTGGACTCGCTCCAGTAAGTTCAGATCTTTCTTGTACCAGGGAACGCTGAATGAGATGCAGCACTCCAGATGGAGCCTCACCAGCGCTGTGTAGAGGTGCAGGATCACCTCCCTAGACCTGCTGGCAACAATCTTCCTAATGTTGGCCTTCTTGGCTGCGAGGGTGCATTGCTGGCTTGTGGTCAGCTTATTGTCTACCAGGATCCCAAGGTCCTTCTTGGCAAAGCTGCTTTCCAGCTGGTAGGCCCCCAGGATGTGCTGGTGCCTGGGGCTATTCCTCCCTAGATGCAGGATTTTACATTTCCCCTTTTGAACTTCATGAGATTCCTCTCTGCCCACTTCTCCAGCCTGTCAAGGTAGTACTTCTGAAAGATGACACAACCATCTGGTGTATCAGCCACTCCTTCCAGTTTTATATCATCTGCAAACTTGTTGAGGGTGCATTCCTCAGGTTTTTTGTGTGGAAATGTAAGCTGCTTTCCTCCAGGCATTACCTCTTCTCCTTTCTTCCTACTCATGAAGCTTTGTGCTACTCCATGTGATTTTTCACTATTATTCATCTACTTCTTATGGACAAATAATTTGCATTTATTTCACAAACTTGAAAACACTGGATGGCCTTAGTGTTGCTGAAAAGTATGGACTAGAAACAGTGTTTTCATGAAACTGTGTCAGCAGGGGTTGAGGAGACTAGACTTTATTCCTAGTATCTCAAAAGACAAATAACCTCTTCCTCTGTGCTGTTTGTTACAACGGGCAAGTGCCAATGCAAGAAGATATTCCCTACAGGAGGGGACAGGCCATATGACTTCATGCTCAGCAGGCAGCGGTGACAGCAGGCTGACTTGCGGCCCAAACCCTTCTGGCTGCCAGTAGGTGAGGGCTGATTACTGAGGACGCACAACATGGTGAAGCGTAGCTGAATGCCATGTGAAATTCATCATATCAGGCAGGTGAAGTCTGCTAGAAGCTTGATCTCCACATACTCCTCCTCTCCCTTACCTTAGTGTGTTTCTTTTCCCTGGGAACATAAGACCTCAGCACCACCATATTTTCTTGTCTCCCAATTGCCTTTCTATTCTATCTCACCCTTCTTTAAGCTGTTAAGTTATAGCAAAGAGGGCATAGTTGGCATCAGTACCGCTAACATCCACTTCTGTGTCTGCTTTCCTCCTGCTGTATTTCTGGTAAGGTGCTATGTCAGAGAGAGAGATGAGTTTGGTAAATGCACAGTCCTAGATGGTAGATGAGCTCCTTGGGATCTTGCCAATTCTTGGGGTCCAGAGCAGTCTCATTACTCTAGTGTTTTAACAGAAAACTAGCTAGTGAGTTGAGAAACCAGAATTGATTTCCCTGAGGAGTTTGCCACCTTGCTGGTGCAGCAGAGACTCTGCCTCTCAACGTATATGTAACAAGGTGTTTAAGAACTTAGACACACTTTCATTTAGCAAACAGCTGTGGCTTAAAATGCTATTGCCTTGCTAGTTAACTAAGCTGCAAGACTTCACACTGAAGCAGATGAGGCCGAATGCATTCTGTTTTGCCAGTTTGGGGGTGGAAGCAGTTAGCTTCTCCAGAGGGATGGTAATATCTTAAACCATGGCAGGTGTTTGCTAATGAGCATGTGCCTAAACCTTCAATTAACCAGTGACTAACAAAACGTTAAGCGGAAGCAAAATGACAGAGGGAGTGCTCTGGGTCTCACTCTGATTTAACTTAAACCATTCTTAGGATGGGGTTGAAGTTATTGATTTCAATGCATTTAAATGGAGAATGGAAAATGGTGCAAAAGATCAGGATTGGAGCAGATATTTATCCTTTTTTATTTCCACATTTGTAACTGTAATAGCCCCGAGCTAAGTGTTCCAGTCTCCAGTTGACTAAACAAATTCTTCTCATCAGTTCAGAAGTGGCTTAGTATTTTATGTTGTAAAATATTAATTTATTTTTTTCTATATTTAATCTGTACTGGGTAAGATGTTGCTGGCTCAGATTTTGGGGAAAAATTCTGCATTTCAAGTATCTGTAGACTTAAGCCTAATAGTCATAGGCTCAAGTGAGTTTTTTTGCAAAATGTGCTTACGGAAAAGGGGTGTGAAGAGGTGGTATAGTGAATTGCGGAATTGAAAAGCCAGCTGCACTTATGGTAAGATAAGAATCACGAGACCTCCTTGGTAAATCTGAAGAAACTTCCCATGGTATTTGAGTAGTAACAAAAAGATGTGGACACTAACGTAATCCCCCTCCAGACCTATAGAGAATATATTCTGGCCTGCAAAATCTAGGATTATATATCAGCATGGGTTTAAGGCTAGCAGCTTTAAGTATTGATTTTTTTTTTTTTTAAATTGAAATTAGGATCTATGTCACCTTTCCTAGGTAGTGTGCTATACAAACAGCTGAAAAATATAAACACCATGGTTCTTCTGAAGAAGTATTAACATGTTAAATTTGCATTTCAACTAGAAGCATCTTGTGTTGAAATTATTATAAAATGATTATGGCTAGTTTGTTCACCAGGATTTAGACAAGATTCTGAGAAAACCAGTTGTAGTTTAGCTGAGAGATGCAGGATATATCGCACTCCTCCTTCTTGATGCCTCTCCACTCTGAGGCTGCAAGATTGTGGCAGAATTCATGAGGCTTTTGGTCTTGAAGAACATTCCCAATTCAATATGCCCTCTGTTCACAAGCGTGGCATAGGCAGCTGAAGAGTTGGGAGAGCACTGCCAGTGATTTCAAGGGTTGCAAAAAGATTTCTTGTCTAGGTTGCTGTGATAGTTCACTGACTGGGGCCCTTTCATTTTAAGAAGGAAGAGGTTAAAAACTTCAGGGAAGGAGAACCTGGTTGCCTTTTACAAAAGCTAAAGCCTGTCTGTCGTTTAGGATCCACTGGTTATGCAACTCCACTTCCCACTTTGTAATTGTTTGTTATCTGTCCCAATGTAATAATCATCAGATAGTAATGATTTCTGATCATTGTTTATTGGCCTTTGTGAAACTGGTTGGTGGCCTCACCAGTCACTAACTTGTCATTATTTATTATTATTACAAATCCATTACTTCATGTTATTTGTTTACAGAGCATTTGCAAACATGGATGATGGTATCCATGAGCTGTTATTCTATGGATTTGTTCATCCCCTTGTGTTTGCCTCTTAAATGCTTTAGAGCAAAGAGAAGTTTGTAATCAAATCTTGTTTGCAGGATTGATTCGTAGTTACTGCTGAGAGTAGAAATATTAACATCAATTAAAATAGAAAAGAGGAGGAGTTTAGGCCATTGAGAGTGTGCCTCCAAGAGGTGTGGGAGAGAGAGGGTAATTTTGATGAAAAAGAGTGTGCTTCATTAGATATTGAACATTCAGAGGCTATAGGCAAATATCTTCTACGATCAATAGGAAATTAATCTAAAGATAGGAGTACCACTAAAGAGAGCCCGTGGAGCCTGAATAGCTCTCCTCTGCACGCTCAGGGACACACAGCTGACCTGACCATCATTTTGGTAGGCTGTACTTTAAGCAGAGGTGGCCTAGTACCATAGTCTGGTTTGGGGCCCAAGAACTGGTTAAAATGTTTTTTCCACTCAGTACACTTTTTTAAAAAATCTGAACCTGGGAGCAGAACTCTTTAAAGTTTCAAAGAATAAAGCAAGGATGTCTGCTAATTTTTAATTTTCTGTTTAGCAACCTTTTCAAGTATTTGTTACATTATATAAAGATAGTTTGGATGCTAGACACCCTGCAAAGTTTTTAAGAATGTTACATCATTTATTACTGTGTAAAATCTTATTTACTCAATTTGTTTCATTTTTCTCATGTGTAAGTGAAGAAAATATTTACTTTGTTCAAAAGTGGTTTCTGAGGCTGAACTTAATTCATATGTGTAACTAGGTTTGGTGTTTGGAAGGTGCCATACAATCATTACTTATTAATAGCAGGACCTGCAGAAGCAATGCATTATTTATATTATGTTATCTGTGGAAGACTCGCAACTATTTTCTTGTGTTTGGACTAGAAATGTTCAAAAGTGTGGTCAGCTGACTTCATTCTTTTTCCTACTATACCACCAAACATATAATGGAAGATTATTTTTAAAATGGCATTACGCCCTTAGTCATCTTCCTTAAACCAGTGTATAAAAGAATGTAAAGTTAGGACTGATGTGTCTGATTTCATTGTGATGGCTGGATATGATCTATTGACTAGGACAATATGTGGAGTAATGCAATTAGCCAGGACAGATATGAAGAACCAAGTTGTTCCCATATGAAGTATTTCCAGGTGTGGGATTAGAAACTCTTCAAAGCTAGAATATATAAAGTTTCTCCCTGATAATTCATTCAACCATTGGGATTTCTTTCGCTGCAGAACAGGCTTAAGGCTTGGCCCACTAAACTCTTAGGCAAACTGTTGGGATGTCTATCGAAGCCAAGGTCACCCTCAGAGAGATTTAGTGCTGCTCTATTGCTTGTCAGTCCCCATGGCCCTTTCAAAGAGCTGTGTTCCCGTAGTGTCTTTGCTGCAGCCACCTCAACTCCCCTAAAGGGGGTTTCAAATGATGGAGGGGAAAAAAACCCACACAGCATATTGTAAATTAATGCTGACAATGTCAACATTAATTTATGCCAGAAATGCATGAGAAAT
>NW_008825167.1:389771-391604 GCF_000699105.1 Pygoscelis adeliae
TACTTTGCGGCCTCCTGCACAGACAGGATCATTCGGACGGACAGAAAGCCGCTGCTCACAAAGCTGGCTTAGTTCAACACAATTGCCATTAGAGTGTATTTAAAAAATAGTCAAGAAGGGTTTAGCACCGCAACTCTTATTAGTGAACAAAGTTCTGTTGCTAGTCCCAGGCATGTAAAAATTGAGGTTTGTGAGCGACAGTAAAGAATGCCTCTGACATTTTTCGTTATCATAACTAATGCGATACAAATGTCCAAAACCAGCATAATCTGGAGAACTGAAGCAAAAGACAGGACCTAAATATTCCGAGGGAATTCTGACCCTGGTACTCTTTGTTGTGGGTAAGTGTAGCTGTTTGAATTCATGTCCACCCTCAAAAATCTCCAGTCCTGTTTCTGTCAGTTATACACTTTGGTTTTTACTTGTGGATTAAAAATAAGTAAATCTCTCCATGAGAATGAAGTATTTTAGCTGTATTGTGAGATGATAAACCAGCTGAAGTCAGGAGGAGTCTATTTTGTCTCAGCAGAAGTGTACTCCGTAGGTGTGGTTTTAAAACTCAGAATTGCATGTGCATACTAGTGAACCTGAGAATCTCATATATATAATCTTTTAAATCTTTAATTTTTTTTTCCTGTAGAAAAGATAATCGTGGCTGTAAAATGGGTATAATATTATTTGAAACCATTCTAACTTGAGGTGATTAAGAGTATAAGTTGACTGTTTAAAAGATTTAGGTGCAGATCTGCTGTTTTGTGTTTTCCTAGACAGTTGTTTATTTAAAAAAAAAAAAAAGTATTTTGAAGTTAGGATAAAAAATGAGGTGATAAAATGATGAGTCAGGTTGTCAAAAGCAAAAAAATTCTGACAGGTATACATGCTAGAATAATGCAATTTTTTTTTTATCTTTTGCAACATCTGACTCATGATTTCGATTATGTAGTCTGCCAAGTTCAAAGTTTCCTTACACAAAGAGAGAGCTATATGAAACAACCGTGCTTCAAACCATTTCACTTCAATTGTAGTAGCAGGTTTTAGGGTTTAAATCATTAACAACCTCTGTGTGAACTTTTATCCAAATGACTGCAAGTCACAAAGAGAGCACTTCTCATTCACGAAGTACCTTTTGTGCTTTAGTAAGACCCAATCCCTCTTCTATTTTTTTTCCCCCCACCTTCATGTCTGTCTTTGAAGAAAGCTGTGTGATTTGTGAAGTAATGAAAGTATGTATCAGTTAATGAAAACTGCTATCCTGGCTTCATAATGCACGCTGGAATTGCTTCAGGATAAAGCTTCGTATACCTGCATTACAGCAGGAAAAAAAGTACATTTCAGAAGTCCAGATTGCTGTGTGCACTGTAGGAGTGTCATATAGCAGTTAAATCAACCATTAGGGGTGACCTAATCCTGAATATCTCCCCCCCTCCCCACACACACACACCTCTCAAGGAGTTGTGATGTTCATGCTGCTTGCATTCTTTCCGCTTTTTAAAACCTGCACTAGAAATTGTCAGAACCTGATACCGGAACAGCGTATCCACATACGAACTTGCCCGCCTTCCTTTCTTGCTTATTTTGTACACGTAATTTGGCACGGAGGGAGTTGTGTCTAATCACCCTCTCCCCCCGTACTGAAGTTCAGGTCCGATAAGCCCCTCCGGCCCCTGCGCCTTGTGAAGGAATAGCTGAACACGTCCAAGAAATTCTGTGGGGTTAGCTTTGCACTAGTACAGTTTTTTCTTTCCTAACACAGGAAGACAAAACGTCTTAATTTAAAAAAGGGTGGTTGTTATTATTTTGTTTCCCACCAGAAATGAGGGAATTACAGTGCGA
>NW_008825167.1:391902-392479 GCF_000699105.1 Pygoscelis adeliae
CAGGTGGGCGGCCGGCGGGGGCGGGGGGGGGGGGGGGAAGGAAAAAGAAAGAGAGAGGGGGAGAGGGAGCCCTTCGCGGTGGCTCCGGGAAAACCGGCTTCAGCCCCCTTTCCCCCGGCGAAGAGGGAAAACCCGCCCCGGTTAGCAGCTCCCCCGGGGGCCCCGGCTTTGTGCCTGTCTGTGCCCCCCCCTCCCGGTCTTATTTGATCTCCCGTTAAACCAAGGAGGAGAATGTGAAAAAAGGGGGAAAATGCCCAGGAGGAAGCAGGAGCAGCCCAAGCGCCTCTCTTCACGTAAGTGCCCCCTCTTTTTGCCATTTTCTCCTTCCTCCTCTCCCCGTCTCCTTCCCCTCTGCAGCCGCCTCCGTCGTTTCGTGCATTAGTTTAGGGTTACAGAGGTGAAACTGACAAAGACACAGCCTGGGTTATTCCTCTTTTAGGTCTGAGCTAAGGCAGCCATGTTGGTGATGAACAGCCTTGTGCCCTTTTAATTTTTCCTCTCTCTCTCCTTTCCCCCCTTCTTTCTTCGCGTCTCTCGCCCTTTCCTCCCTTTCCCTCCCCTCGCCCGTGATTGTGCA
>NW_008825167.1:393039-393426 GCF_000699105.1 Pygoscelis adeliae
TGCATCCCGACCGCCTGCGGGCACCCCGTGCGCGCACACACACACACACACGCACGCACGCACACACACATCCCCTGACACAGCTCACCCTGCCCTGCTCCTTCTCGCTCCCTCCCCCCTCCCTGCCTATTTTTTCCCCTCTTTGCAAAACAGTTAACTTTTCTCCCGCTCGCTCGCCCCCCTCTCCTTGTATTAAGCGCTCGGTAGCTATTGAGAGGGAGGCGGAGGGGAGGGGACCTAAAAATACCCTGCCCCTGGTTGGCCCCAGGGTTGGTTTAAGGAGAGCGGGGGGGTGGATGGAGGGGGTCATTTGTCTGTCCCCGGCACATCTCCTCGGAGCGTGCCTGCAGCCCCTCTGCGCCGGGCTCGGTGCAGGGCGAGAGCTCA
>NW_008825167.1:394300-421539 GCF_000699105.1 Pygoscelis adeliae
CGCGGCAGGGGAAGTCACGGCTTTTTCTGGGCCGAGGAACAATTGCCTTCATTGTGCAAATCGAGTTGTGTGTGTGTTGTTTGTTTGTTTGGGATTTTTTTGTTTTGTTTTGGTTTTTTTTCCAAATACACGGCCTAATTTGCAGTTCTTTCGGATTAATTTTTTAGTTCAATTCATGGGAGTTTTTTTCCTGATGTGTGAAACCCGCACATGCTATATGTTCCACACAAATGCTACTTTTTAATGGGGTTTATTTATTTTAATTTCTTTTACAACTAGATTGCATTGGATTAAAAGCTATTATTTGACAATAATAATAATATATTAGATAATTCAGAAAGAATTGCAGGAATACTGTTCCAGCCTGCAGTCCTGCAGATTCAGAAAATGCCTTGGAATCCATTGTATTCAGTGTGCAAATGCTATAAATACTGATTTATTTATTTTTTTAGCAACATGTTGCTTTAATGGGTACTCAGTGTAAAATACATTTTTATTCTACAATTTCTGCTGGTTTTAGCAACACATTTCTTACAGGAACAGTGTGTGTATTTCATTTTGAAGTATTATTGATGGCAGAAGAATGTAAAAGTGCAGCGTGCGCAGCTGGAAAGAAGATGGCTAATACTGTATTCAACCTTAACTCTGCCCCATTGTGGGTCTCACACTGTGATTCACTCCTAAGTTCTGTTACAGGTTGCTGCTGGTGCGTGAATGCTCTCCAGTGCACCTAAATGATGTAGCATCTTACTGAACCTCTCTGTGATATTTTGGATTCTGTTGCAATTGTTTGGGAAATAAATAGGAAGATGTTGCTACACAGAATAATTTACTAGTGTTACAATGTAACTGAGCAAATGTAACAGTCTGGCAAGTCCTGTGGACTCTAGTATAGCTTAGGTAGGAAGCTTTGCTCTCAGTATCGCTAGGCCTTAATTAATTTCTTGTAAGTTATTACATACCCTGAAATGCACCTGAAGAACGCTGTTGCGCTGCTTGAAGTGACAGTATACAGCTGCTGATGACCAGGACCCTGATTCTATACTTCTGTTGATTGACTTCATTGGGCGGCCCTTGTGTAAATTTAGAGGTAATTTCACAGGAGAAGACTGCACTGCCAGAACGCATGCTGTGGTGAAGAACTCTGTACAAGAGTTTGCTAGAGATGTATCGGGCTGCTGCAACAATTTAATTTAGTTTCAAGGGAGCTGCTAAATACTGAGCTTAAGTTGTTGAAGGAAAAAAAGGATTGATATTATTAGATGCAATAATACTGTGTTTTGATGGCATCTGTTTAAAAGGGCAGAGTTAAGGTTGAGCTTCCAGCCATTGGAGTTGTTTACAACATAACTTAGTTTGGAAGGGTCCTTTGGAGGTCATCTGGCCTAACCCCCTGCTCAAAGCAGGATGAACCTCATGGTTCAATCAGGTGGATGGGCCCTTCGAGACTCCGATATTAACATGTGTTGTAAGTGGAGTTTCCGTGTGTAAGGAAGTCGGTTTTGGGAACTGTTTAGTTACAGATGCCAGCAGAATGTCTTCACTCACTCTCTGTGAAATGCAAGAGAAAGTTCATCCTTTTTAATTTAAGATACAAGTGAATGAGGAAAGGGCTTTAGGAGTTCCTGGATAGACAATGGCTCATTCATACCCAAACTAAATACTACAGCAGTGTAGACTCAGTTTACAATGACTGATTTAGGTCCATAAGTTAAAATTATTTTCCCAGTGCGCGTGTGTCTTATGATTACTTTTGGATGCGACTAACACAGACAAGTCAATTCATTTTCACTGGAATGTTTAAAGGAATTTTGCTCATTCCTTTGTGTGTGTGTGTTAGGGTGTTTTTTTCCCCTTCAGCTGCTTCAGCACTTAGTTTTTTGGGTTTTTTTGGTCATCTATTTAATCAGCATCAGAATCTTTAAAAATGTATGTATAAATACCATTTTACTCTGTTTTTCTTCTCCTTGTTGCCTTACTTTCCATTCTACCTCACACTATTATTTTCTTTTCTGAGAATTCCTGAAAGTCTATTTCCTCTGAACTGCACAAATGTGACTTGGAAGAGTTCAGCCTGAAAAGTAAAAGTTTTGGGAACTTTTGAGGCACTCAAGCAAGTGTTTAAGATCTAGACCACTACATTGCCTTAAGTGTAGCAATCAATACTCCTTGGGGTTTGATTCTGTCTCAGAGGCTTGTAAGCAATGCAGTTTGTGAATGAATGCCACAATACCAATTACACAAAGTTTGCATTTGTTATAGAGTATCAGGCAGAATTAGATGCTACATTGAGAAGTTTGAACTACTGCTACTTTCTGAAGAATGTGTTTAATGTAGGACAAACTGTAATGGTATCTACTGTTGGATTTATTTTGTTAAGGAGATGCAGAATTGATATAATATTAGTTTCAATATCAAAAGCTAGATATGTGATAACGAGGGGGCATAACTCTTCTTGCTTTCATGGTCAGGTATAGTGTTAGATATTCTAGATACTGTGTTGAAGTGTTCAGCTGTTTCTATACAGTAAAAAAAAAAAACCTTAAACTCTGTGAAGCTTTTTATTACATTGTTTTTTATTGCTGGATTATATCATCAGAGTGTAAAGAAAATACTGTCAAACAAGTAAACTAACAGTGATTTAGAGCTTCCTTCTTTTTTATTTCTGCAGCTTGCTTCATTTGATACTTTCTGATAGCAGGAGAGGATGTGTTGGATGGGGTTTTCAAAAGACTTCCCAATGTCAGAAAAGCCTTTACTATCATTCGGCATTCGAGAGTTGCCTCCAAGACAAAAGGCTTTTGCCAGGAGCAGGAATCTTTCTTTTTTAATAGAGTTTATTAGCTTACTAGCAGACATTGCATGTACAAGGAGAAGCTTTTAACATATTTTCTATTTACTATTTTTAACCTCTTACAGCTGCAGGGGTCATGATGTAACTCATTGTCGATAAGAGGATCCAAAAAAATTATTATTCTTAGTATGATTAGGTTAATAATTTCATTGCTTTCATCATGGTTGTCCTGGTAGTACTGTAATGCACCTCTCAAATGAACAGCAGCCTTTTGGTGGATGGAGTAGCATCCACATTACTCCACCTGAAAACACTGTTCTTATTTTGTCCCTCTCATGACAGCAAAGTCATCATAGACTTTTCAGAAATACCTTCTCCTTTTATGGGGATTCTTTCTGACATGTAAAGTCTCTGTCTCTTTAAATTTGTATGCTAATTTTTTTTTTTTTTTTTTGCATTATACAAACTAAGTCACTTGTGTAAAATCATTCAATGATCAATGTCGAAAGCCATTCAATGGCAGACTATGTCTTAGTGTTGTCTGATAGTACAAAATGTGAATAAATCATACTGGAGTATAAATTGGACTATCAAAGAGTCAGTGTTGTGCTCATTAAGCTATTTAAATCTTTAGGATCTTGTGAATTAGATTTTAGAGGGGGAGGGGGTGCAAAAGATTATAGAACAAAACCACAAACTTTTTAGTTGGTCAAACAGGAAAACCTGCAGGTAGAGCATTGGAATGGGAAATGTAAGAACACACAGACAGAATGCATTTTTACTTTTAAATTTTAAAACAGATGAAGAAAGAGTATGACTTAATCTGTGTAACAGAGTGATTGTTGTCTTTTTCATATGTAAGAAGGCAGGAGTAGGAGGAATTAAGTTTAGAAAAAAAAGAAGAAGAAGAGCCAGGAGGAGCTGGCTGTTCAAAGTGAAGTATTAGTAATTTCCTATAATTTAATCAGACCAGATCCCAGAGCAAGATAATGAGAGCATGACCTACAAAAGAGGACTTTTTGGAAGTTAAAAGGGTTTCTAACATGAAGCTTCACAAGGCATGTGATTTGTCATGAAGCACCACATAGAGGACTTTTTTTCTTTCACATTGCAAAGAAATCATAATATAGACATTAGTTCAGATGGTTAGGGACAGCTAATATGGCTTATGCCTGGAATCCTTTTACTGTTACAGCTGTTAAACTACTCCAGAGTCATGCTTGAAGAGCGTATCTTGAAATAATATTTTGTCCTGGTTTCTAGTATACCATTTTCTTGTTGCCTAGTTTGCCATTCATGGTACATGATTTGTATCGTTTAGGTTTACGTATACAAAACCCTTCAGGATGTATGGAGGCTAAAGTTATTGTGTGTTTCACAAAAATAATAATATGCAAAAAATCTGGATTACAAAGTAGCTAGCGGTATGTAATAGAATCCAGTTTTCAAGGGGGTGGAGGGAATTCTCATCCTTTCTCTTTCTGCCCTCCAAAGTAAAACTTTTTATTTTTATCCCACTTTAAAAAAAATGTTTTCTATGAAGAATAATAAATTATATGGGCTGATATGGGCATGAAGAATAATAAATGATATTGGGCTGGAAAAAACAACCTCAAAAAGGTGGATAATATCCCTTTCCCCAAGGATTTTTTTTTCATGTAGTTAAATAATAAAACTCAGACTTGACCCTTACTTCAGTTGAAAGAATGTGTGCTGCAGGGTACAGTCAGCATTGGTTCTGCATGTATACACTGCATTGTGGCTACTTTAATGAAGGATTCAGCAACATGTATCCATAAGCTCACATGAGAGCTTGTCTTTTAGCTTTTCTTTTTTACAGACTAACTTAGGGTCACAATTATGGAAGCATTATGCTGCCGAAGACAATTTCTCTCTTCGTCACGTACCTTCAGTAGCATTTACAGGCTGGTATCCTCTTTGGTCTAGACTCCAAATATTTTGAATGCTCAGTCTGAACCTGTCGGCTTAGTAGTTAGTTCTATTCCTTAAAGTTTCTCCTGCCTTTCAAGGGATTTCCTGCTTGTGGTATAATTACACTGAGTAGTAGAATCCAAGTTAAGCCTAACGCTAAGACAAGCCTGTTCTGTTTTGCAGGTTAAGAATTCACACGGAGTCCAAGTTTGATTAATTTGGAATCATGAAAGAGTTGTGGGGGATTTTTTTGAGAAACATGCAGTAAGGAGAGAAAAACTGGTCTGCATAAATAGTCCTTTCCCTCATTCTTTTCAGTGCTTAGGCAGTAGGGATGGAAGCTGGGGGAAAGGAATGACTAGTGCTGATAGTACAGTAGACCAAAAGAGAGAAGTTTTTATGCAAGACTGATGATTTAGCTGCTGCTCAGAATAAATGGTGTTAAAAATGAAAGGGTTACCGAGTGGTAGGGGTCTTGTAGTGAATGGTTTAATCAGCAGTTTCAGGAAGCAAAAGTAGGTTCCAAGCATCTGCACTGTTTCGTTTCTTTTATTTGGGATGCTCTCTCACTAGGGTAGAAATGAAATTTTTGAAGCAACTCAAAGCAAGCTACTGTCATCATCCCTTTGAATTCTGCATGGTCCTACCTCTAGGGATCCCCTTCCTCAAGAACGGTTTATAGCTCTACTGGCCCTTATCTGAGGTTTGCTGCTTGGATGTGTTTTCCCTCCATTGCCGGGGCTTTCTATGCAGGTACAAAGAATTCTTCCCTGCATGGTCTTAAGTTTTATCTGAAAGTTTCTGTAAGGGAGAAGATTTGGCGCAAGCTTACTTTAAAATTACAACTTCCTATTTTAACTGAATGTTTTGGACGTGTCCTGGATCTTGGTACCTTTTAGAATTTGTAAGATGCTGCATCAGGGCAAAAATGAGAATTCTGATGAATTCTTAAAAATAAATGGCAAGTAACTTTTAGAAAAATGCATTAAAAGAATTGATGGCTTTAACAAGTGTGTATTTAGCTTAATGAGTGATCGCCATGTGTGACATTATTAATGAACACAAATTCTTTGCAAGCTACTTCTAGGCTTCACTTTGACTTGTGTAGTAGTACAAATAATTACTCATCTCAAAAAAAATCTCAAAAATTAAAATAAGAACAGATCTTCCATGGCTAGATGATCATGCAGTGAAAAGTAGGTAAGGGACAGAGGGTGGCAGGCAAGTGGACTTAGATAGCAGCTGGTGGTGTAGCTGTGTTTGCTTGCTTTCCTGAAGCACAGCCAGAGTCTCTCCCCTTATAGACCACTGTGCCAAATCTAGACCTGGCAACTAGAGACTGAGGACCCATTTCTTTATCTGTGTTTGGAGCAGAACTTCCCCTTATCTACCTCTGTATTTCTAGCACTTTGAGCCCATGAAGAGCCCTTCTCAGGCACCAGTGTAAGCATAACAGCCTAGAGCTGCTCTAATTTCTGCTGCCCCTAGGCTCTCACCCTGCTCCTTGTTCTGGAAAGGAAGGGCTGACATAATCCTTTTGTCAATTCTGCATTGCCAAAGGGAGTTCTTTGCACAGCGAATAACTCTGAAGGGGGCTCTTCTGCCCACCTTGAGGTGCTTTTACATTGTCCATAAGGTCTAAATAGACTTCCCCATAATTGTTTATATTGTCTTCCTGCACAGTGCTGCGCCACATTGAGATAACAAAGCAAGCTCTAAATAAGCTACCCTGTGTACGGGAGGCAGTTATCACAGCAGTCTACCCAGGTTAATTCAGCTATAATACTTGTGGGTATACTCAAGCTGTCTCAGATATCACTACATAGCACTGCGTTATTTGGTATAGACATACTCTCATGAGAATCAGAGTTGTTGTCTTTGAAGGTATTTACTGGCCTGCATAAAAAGTGTTGGTAAAGCCCACAGAGTTTTCAGCCAAGAAATGCACTTTGAAAAAATAAAATCAAATCCCACTGCCATTGGCACACTTGTTTGTTTGTTCAACAGAAAAGCCAGCAATGGAATGGACATGAACATAAAACCTCCCCTTTGCTTCTAGCTATTCCTCTGCATCTGAATTTTTAGGTGGATTTTTAGGCAGAATGTAGAAATGTGTTGCTGCCATTTATGCTGTGTCTGTGCCCTAAGTAGCCATAGCATTAGTTTCTTGTACCAGGAGCTTGGCACAGAATCCTAAATCTCTTTAAAATAAGATAAGGTTTGAGGAATGTCCACATTTATTCAGTGCTTGCACATTAATTTTGTGACCTCTGACTTTTCTTACGGTTGAAAGCTAAGGCAGTGCCTTAAACAATGCGTCTAGGAGTGAGGAGTGCCTATTCCACATGGAAAGGTCTGCTTCTGTGTGTTCACCTACCACTACGAGTAGCTTCCTAATCCTCTCTTATTTGGCTTTGCTTGTTAACCCCAAGCAATCTTCTCAGGGACAGAGAAAGCAGCTGTCTTTGGTAGCAAACACAGCATGACAAAACAAACACTTCTTGAAGCTTCTCTTAGATATGTCACCATAATATCATCCTTATGGGAGGAATTAGAAACACAGAGAATATAATTTGCCATGTTTTAATCTGACTTTAGGAGAGAGGAAAAAATCAGATTATAGGGAACTAGATTTCTCTGACACTTAAAGGAAGGAATAATTTCAGTATCTGAAACCTAAACCTTTTGTTTCTGAACCAGTTGGAAGGCTAACATGCATAAAACACTTCAGGTGAGTAATGGGCCAGAGTAAAATGGTAAATCAGGAGCACATTATTTACCAAAAATAGAGTAGGAGAAGCTGCATAAAGCAAAAATAAACAGAAACTGGTCAAAACCAAAGGACATCTTTGTTAAAGCGGGTACGCTGGTCTGATGTCACCTGCTATGGTTGAATATTGCCATACATATGGTTTGTGAGCTCCTCCCTTCACTTTGTGACCCCTTGATAGAGGTTGTAAAAATAGGGATAATTAAAGGCACTGTAGCAGCTTGATCTGAGGTTTCCTGTTTTGTTTATTGCAGCCTACATAGTAAGGTGACATAGGGATTTCTAGTTGATTTTGTTGTTTCTTTTACTTTATTGATCACTGGAACAACCTTCATAAGTGTGTTCTAAAGCAACAATTATGTATATTTTAAAATTTTTCTAAGAGTCAATGTTTTGAGTGGTTAGTGCGGGGTTTTCTCTTTCTGTATTTTAATAGAAGGGAAAGAAAGTTCACAATGTTTGCTGTCAC
The DNA here is from genome assembly GCF_000699105.1 of Pygoscelis adeliae. Classification (NCBI taxonomy): domain Eukaryota; kingdom Metazoa; phylum Chordata; class Aves; order Sphenisciformes; family Spheniscidae; genus Pygoscelis; species Pygoscelis adeliae. The sequence continues at coordinate 402,266 of NW_008825167.1, forward strand.
TGCCTTTCCAACTTCAATATTTAGAATAATTTAAGATGACTTCACTGAGTTCCACTTAACATTATTTTTAAACTAGGACTTAATGTTTATTATCAGCAACAGGCCAGCTTTGCAGCCTTCCTCTCATCTCCCTTGTGCTGCTAGGGTGATGCAAATGTTATGGAAGTTGCCTTGGCCTTCCCAGATGGGGATTCTCATTGCATGGGGGTGTTCCTAGGGGAGAAATAATACTGTTGTTTCATATGTCTTCATATCACTGCAACTTAGAATAGACTGTGAATCAGAGATGGAAAGGGTCAGAGATGAAGCCACAGCTGGAATGCACTCGGATCTACCTATTGCTAGTTAACAGCCATTTCCAGCTGCTGTTGATAAACCAGTGTCCAGGCTGAGTCTAGGTTAGAAAAAACAAGGGAGAACCAGCGTGCTGTAAAGGCTCATGATATGTTCCTCCTTTGCCAAATACTCACATGTCACACAGGAGAAAACCTGGCCCTATGAGTAAACTGAACACAAGTGTCTGGATTGTTGAATACGTAGCAGTAGCAATTCTTCCGAACTGAGTGGAATGAATTGCTTTTGCCAGAATGCCACTGGGGCTGTTGGGAAGTTGAGAGGTCTTATTCATGCTCAGAGAAGGAAATAATGAGCTGACTAAAAAAGTCAAAGTAAGCATAGGTCAGAAAGTGCAACAGTACATCATACCATCAAGATAGGCAAATGCAACCACTCCTTTGACAGTTTTCAAACTCCAGTATGTCCTTTATATGAAGAGCAGCCAGCCAGCCTCCTGCAGCAATAAAAAGACAAAGAGGTAGAGAGAGAGGCTGTGTTCTTCCTTCCTTCCTTAGAAGCTAGCTGGGTTAACTTTGTGCTCAGGAGATGAAAACCTCCCTTTGGCAAGCAAGAATTTTTCTCTTGCTATTTTAGTGGTGCTGTAAGTTATAACTCTGTTCCTCAGAACGGTTTTTGGGTCCAAGAGTTCCAGATTGCAATGACAGAGCTGTTGGGGTTGTATGGTGTTTGTGGGGATGTTTGGAGGCTCGGCAGGACAGTTTGCAGACATGAAATCTCCAGCTTTTTTGAGTTCTTTGTTTTTTCTTTTTTCCTGTGGCTCAACAGGAATTTCTCTTCAGAGATTCTTCACACCTGTTGGGAGAGCTTCACAGACAGCTTTTTTTTCAGCTTTAATCCTTATGTAGCGCTACTACACTGATGAGGACTAGTTTTCTTCCTTTTTCTCTTTCTCCAAAACCACTTGTGATATAATCACTGCTTTTATCACTGATAATTCTTCTCTTTTTTCACCCTTTGTCAGTCAATATTTATGGTAAGTTTTCAAGACCAGCTGGAGAAGATTGGTCAGGAAAGGTAGGAAAGTAGAGAAATAACCATTTTTCATTTTGGTAATATCACTACTTTATCAGTGTCACTCCCTGAAGACTACTGGCAGTTTCAGAAGTTAATAGAATGAGAAGTTATTTGGAATTGGTTCAAGAGAAGACACAGCATGCCTTTAATCCATTGGAGAGAAGAGGAAAAGTGAAGGTTGCCATTTGTATTATCCCTGACATTGTTGGCCTGGCTTGGGAAATTAGAGCCAGTAGTCATGGAGAAAGCAGATTAGAAATACCGTGTTCTTCTGTAGGACGTCTGATTACTCCTTCAGCTGAGTGTCTCCTGGACTTCTGTTTTCTACAGTAGTGATTAGACATCAGAAAGTGCTCTCAAGGATTACCTTGTGCATGAGAGAGGCAAGGAAATGTTGTTTCCTTCTCCTTTGTTGTTTTTGTATAGTGCATAGGGGTAGAAGCCAGGCAGTTAGCCTGCTGTCCTAGGCACGAATGACCCAACAAAAAGATAGCTTCAGCCTGAAAGAGAGCCTGTATTCTAATTAGATGTCCTGTAGGAAAAATGCAGTTGGCAGTTTCTCGGGGAAACCAAGGTAACAATGGTTGAGGTTGTGCATCTGTAGAGCAGTTGTCCCGCAGAGGAACAGAGGTAAGCAGGGAAAAAGATGGAAAACATCCTCCTTGAAATGTCTAGGTATGTCCTGGATGTCGCTGTGTGTTTTTACAGTGCTGCTGAAACCTAAAGAGCTTTCCTCAAGTATTGAAGCTATGCTGGGCTTACATTAGTCTGTCCCTGTACAAACCCTGGTGGGAGTTCTCTGCTTCTCAATTCCAAAATTTGACTATGCCTTTGAAGAGATACAGGAAACCAGATCTATTGCACAATCTGTTGTATTTAATGACTTCTGTGTGTAGAAGGTGATGGGTGATATATTATTATCCTTTTGGTTTCAGCTTCTGTGTCATTAGTCAGGTATTTGCTGTTCTCCTTTTCTGGAAATTTCTTGCTATTACCAGTGAGAGAGGAAGTGTGGAAAGGGAAATTTTACCTGAGATCACAGGCATCTACTTTGCTGTAGATTTAATATTCCATTTTAGGCCCAAACCAGCTCACTGGCAAGGACGATGCCCTTCTGTGGTTTTCCCATACTCTTCTGGCATCTGCAAGGGTTGGACTGTCTTTAGATTCCCACCAGGGGCACTAAAGCATCTCTACCTTGAAGATGAAGTCAGTAACTGCAGTGCTTCAGTAGTATTTGCTTGTCTTTACCTTCCTCTGTATGTTAATGTTTTCTTTGTATTTTATAGGGGTGGGGGAGTGTGTGGCTTGGGAAGGAAGGTGGTTTGGACTTCATGGGAGGAGCTGAGGGGAGACTGGGAACTTCATGCCCTGCGTATATGCTCAGCCACGCAGGGGGTATCGATGGAAAGACAGCAGGTGCTCTTGCTGTGGCATTCAGGTGGGCTGAGGGAGCACTGAGGGTCATGCACAGAGCAAGAGTAAACGTGGAGACAGTGGCCTCACATAATGACAGCAAGGGAGCTTTATTTTCTGGAGCTATCGCTTTGGTGTTTAGAAACCTTTTTTAAATAAGCCTGTTGTAATCTTGTTTATAGTAATTAAGGATTTGCTAGTAATTTAAATAGTTGGTTTTGGCAATGTACAGATCGTCTTCTCATAGGTACTGGTAATGTAAGGATGAAAACATTTACACAAGAATAAAAGTCAAGGAAGCAGGTAATTGACCGATTTATCAACCTTAGCAGACAACGTATCGTGGTAGCTATGGTAAATTTACTCTGGATTACTTAAGGGCACGATCCTATATGGTGTATACCACATATGAGGGCGACTCCTTGAAATGAATGGGTGATGGAGCAGGTAATCAGCCAGTGTGGTTCTGGTGCCTCAATTAGCCTTTTGGTCAATGGTTTGTCCCCTAGGAAAGTTTGGAATTGCCCTGCACAGCACAGCTCAGAGCATAGGTAGTTTATAGCTTTTTCCTGGAGCTTTTAGATCAATTTTTGTCTTTCAGGTAATGTGAGAACTTTTTGTAAACTTATGACCATTCCCAGGCCATAATGCTAAATTGCAATTGTGATCAAGGAGTTATTTATTTTCATCGCAAATTGTTTGTATGCAACAAAGTGGTATGTTTGAACACTTTTCTCACTTTAGTCAGCCCGTTTTGCCAGCTGAATTGACACTTGCAACTTCTCATCCGCTTCCTTTCTAACTGTAAGGGTGACTAAAATCATGTTGCTGTGGTGACCTGTCAGTTTTAAATGACTAGCCACGCTAAAATGAGTTGCACGTATTGAGGGTAAATCAGTGTTACAGTAATCTGTAGCATAAACAGATCACTTTATTCTTGGCTGCTGTTAATTGTGAGGAACATGTAAGGATTCTTGTGCCTACTTTTTACCGTTGGGATTGTGACTGTGCTGAGGCTTGCAGTGCATTTCAGGCAATGAAGATGCATTTTGTCGCAGTGAAGAGTAGAGACAGCTATCACTGCAGCCAGTTGTGGGGAGGTGCAGGCCTTAATTAAGAACTGTTAGCTGATGAAGGCACTGAGTAAGAGCAGGCAGTTTATAGATGTAGCTCAAAAACAGAGAACGTAGGTATGCAAAATAGAGTGGACCACAAATTTTATTTGTTACCAAGTTAAATGAAGATTAGAAAGCAAAGCTTTCCTGCCTTTTTTGGCACCTAGATCATACAAAATGTGATATAAGAAACTGTACTATTGCTGCTTAATGCCTTACTTCAATTTTGCTGTGGAGGCTTCTTTTCTTGGGAAGTGCTCGCTACATAAAAGTGATACTGTTAAGGGTGCTTCTCCCAGTTTTCTTTTGGTGTTTGCCAAAGCCTTGTGGATACTACTGACAGCCAAGAAGAATATAATCACTTTAAAATGCCTTGAGCCGTCCAGTCAGCAGATAGATTCTCTAAACCGTGTCTTATGCTTAGTCTTTGTCTTGGAGACTGATCATCACAGCACTAAAAAGCATTGTAGGGTATGCAGAAAGAAATTCTGCTGGTCTTACTTGAGCTGTTCAAGGCAGAGGCTTACCTCTCTGAAAATGGATAAATTTCCTTTATTTCTGAGACTTTTATTCCAGGTCATAGCTCAAGTTTTTGTCTAGTTCCATGATCGTTCACATGTGCTCACCTCCTTTCTTGAAATCCATTGCCTTTTAAGGGATGAAAGGTATAAAGAACTGAGATTGATATTGCGCTTTTTTTCTTCTAGATACCTTAATAATGTAGTATGATCTTTCAATTTTCTCAAGCAGAATTGTTCACGTGAACGGATCTTGTCTTCCATAACACCTAAACAGAACTGTATGATGATAGATTGAGAGTGCTGAGTTACTTCACTGCTTGAGCTCATAGTGATTGTCTAGTCTGACCATGGTTTTCCTTCCTTTTATCTTTTTCTTTTGTAAGTGAGGGATAATTGCAGCCTGAGATCTCATCAGAAAAAAACAACAACTGTATTTTGATGTCTTCTACCTCAAATATACCATAGAAGACTATGACCTAGAATCAAACTACTACAAAGCAAGTAGCCATTTGGAAATGAATAACTGAGCCTCTGGTTTGCAGATAGACTATGTTTAAGATAAGGCAGTTTTGTGTTTCTGCTTAGAATTTCCTAATAGAGACACTAGTTCTGCGTTCCGTAAGCAACTTTTCAAAGAAGATTTCATTAATGACCTGCCAAAGGAATAAAATCTCTTCTCATTCATGGAGTTAATTGTCAGTCAAGGATGGCTTTAAAATATTACAGATTCCTATATTGACCGTTTGGCATTCATGTGATTATCTCCCACAACAATTTGATCTAGAGTGGAAACGAAGTTCCCTCATTTAGAGATCCTCTGGCCGTAGCCAGCTTTTCCAAATTGTTTGCTAGAATTATTTGGGTTTCATTTCTAATGAAAGCCCATGGTGGGAAATCTTAAAATACTTCCCCTCCTTTATGAAGTAGGCTGAGATGATAGACTCTATATGCTAAGGATAATAGAAGTCTTGAGAATAATGTTTAACTCTTCTTATTTTGGAGGTGCCAGCATCCCTATTACCTTTTGGTATTTGATACTTTCTTACTGCAACAGCCTATTGCCATAGACATCTATCTAGAGCAAAACAAATGAACAAGCAAAGTGGATTTTGGCTAACTAGGAATAATTTTAAGGAGTTTTTAAACTTTCTTATAACTAAGAAAAGGTAGAATTTCTAATCACTGTACTGAACTTAACATGTAAGTGAGCCCACAATGGTAAATGTACGCTGATGTAAATGATACACTACCACTCCAGGTGGAGGGAATCTCTCTGGGTAGACTTGCACGTGGACCACTTGAACCATCAAAGATTGTTAAAGCTGATTCCCATTTCAAATAGAGCTGTGGGAATAACAGTTGATCTCCCGCATATCTCGTTTGCACTCAAAGTTATAATACTCTATCAGACTCTTAATCTGATACCATAGCTGGTTTTAAAAGACCCAGAGAAGCCTGAAATTCTTGATAAGGGACTTGAGTCTGGCTCAGAAGTTGCTGCCTAAAAAAGTGTTTGGTTTTATAGCAAATGGTTTATAATATTCTCTGTTTTCATCAGGCAAAAGAGGTGTATTCCTTTGATACGTTTATGTGCAGACTTCAGGTTTTCAGTTGGCCATATTCCTTTAGTGTGTAAATCAGTCTGATCACTGTCTTGTGCTTTATGAAAGGTGTGCCCAAACTCAACTATAAGTTATTATAGGATGTTCACGAGGGCCTGTGGAAGAATCTTTTGATAAGGCTGGCTGTGGTATTTTGCTCAGTCTCCATAAAAGTGTTACAAGAAGAACATCGGTACCGTAAAATATGTTTTGTAAGGAACATGATTGTCTATTGTTATACTGACACTTTATATGCTTTATGAATCCGTCTTGGGGCTACTAGCCAGCCTTTGCAGCGTTAAGCTGACTTCAGAAATATTTGTTTCTTCTGAAAACCTCAATCATAAAACTCAACTGTCTCTCTCTATCTTCTTTCCCGGAGTTCTAGGTATTGGTCACGCCAGCTGATGAAAGCTTTTTGTGTAGGATGTTCCTTTGTGGCGTACTGCTTGAGAAATGGTCTTCAAAAATATTCCCCTCATCTAAGGCCATATGTGTTCCATTGTGTTTCATGCACACACCTCAAGTACTTCAGCTCACTGAGCCTCAAATAGTGGCAAAATCCTGCTAGAACAAAGTAATTCTAAATTGTAGTGAGACAAATATTACACATACATTATTATACACATATAATATACATATTTAAGTTACATTGTTATATATATATCTATTACACTGTAAGACATACTGCTCTGCCCACCTACTTTTCAGGGTTGCTGAATACTGGGCCTCACTCTTAAGATATTATTTCTGGGTCTTTAGGACTTTTCTTCTCCCATGAAGATGCTGCCAACCAATTCTAGAGAAGAGGTTTTTTTAATTAGTATCAGAAGAGTCTATGGTGGCCAACCCAGCTGCAGATGTCCCAGATAAGGCTTCTAAAGCAGCCTGTATGGTATTGACTGCTGTGGCCATCCTGACTGCATGGGCCAGCTCTTCCCTGAGAGGTGTAGTACATTATTGAGGTTTGGGATAGGAGGGAGAATCCTCTGGTGTTTTTCATCGATAAGACGTGATATGCTTTGCACCCCAAAAGACCTCAGGAGATAAGTGGCTCAGATTGTTGACTCCTTCTCCTGCTTCCCCATTCCTGCCTCCTTTGCCTCAGTTTTGTTCTGATTTCTTGGCAGAGTGAGTAGTTTTCTGCCAGATTAGTGAGTTGAAATTGGCTCACCAAGCAGTCAAACAAACAACAGAGCAAATGTAAGGGAGGGCACCGGACCACCGCTTCTGTCGGTCTCAAGCTTTTGTCACCTTAACAGTGTCTTCTAACTGCACTCTAAGGCAATGCGTGTTCATTTGGCGCTTAAAATCTCTGAGTCCCAGTGGAAACAACATTCCTCAAACACTGATCCCACAGCTACTAACTATAACCTCTTGCCTAGAACAGAAGAATAGTTAATCTTTCTTGGAGGCAAGATGTCAAACATCCATCATACTAGGAGTTATCTTTTGAAGAACTTGTTTTGGGGGAGATCAGACTTGTTGTTACTATAAGGTCCTATCTTGTGGTCTGTCAACAGCCCTGAGGAACCTTCATCAAGTAGTGACAGCTCACCTCAGGAGAAACCATGTATTTCTGGCCTCTTCCATGGATATTTAGTTAGAAAAAGAAGGATCTTTTTGGTGGGTGATGAAACCCACTTGACACATTTATTTTGGGGCTTGTGGCTGAAAATAAAAGGCCACTGTCTCTGTTTCCCATCTACCACAAAATTCTTCTCCTTTGAGGGAAAGGAAATAAAGGCAGTTTTATGTTGTCTGTGACAAGCTTTTTCAGTAATCCATCCTGCTTCCCTTCTTCCTCAGAAGAGTCCATCACACCTGGATTCTGCCTTTGAGAAAAAACTGAGGTGCTGTACATGCATTTTGACCTCCTATGGTTGTCTAGCAGTTGGCAAACCTGAATGCACGGTACTTTTGCACATTCACAGTTTTTTGTGCATATGGGCAAAGCATCTTGAAGAGTTCCAGTTTCTGCAAAGTAATTAATTCTCTCTAACCTTGTTCGTCTTGGAGCCCTTTTTTAAAAAAGCAGTACTAGAGAAATTGCTAGGTGAATATTCTGGGGTTTTCTTGCAAGTGGATTTTTTTCAAAGTCACTTTAAGTTAGGGATAAAAGTAGAGGGTATATGCCTTGTCTTTAAAAGCTGTGCCTTTCTTTTCCCCTCTCCTCCTTCCCTCCAGTTAGGAAAATCATTATTTTAGAAGATGTGGAGATGAAATACAGAGTCCTACCTAGGGCTTCTTTTCCTGGCTAATTGTGTGAGTATTCTCACACATCTTAAACACAGGGGAGAATGACAGAACGGAAGAGCTATGGCTTTTTGGCAGTTCTTTCTTGCAGCTGTGCTGCTCTCTCTAGGTCAGCCTGCGGTAGAGAAATTTGGTTCAAGCACCAGCAACACTGCTAAACCATTTTGTGATGAGGTCAAGAGTTGAATAATCATCCCGTTGATAAGTGAGCAAGCCAGAAATTCCATTCAAAGAGGACAGTGACTTCCTGTGCTGCTTACCTATTATAGGTCACAGAAATCATGAAGGGAAAATGGAGGACCGAGGGCACTCTAGCACATGACTGTTTATGTAACTGTAACTTTTAAGTTTTATTTGCTGCTGTTGATATAATAAAAGGAGTTAAGGCAGGCCTTTGTGTCTTTATTAAAATCATTATTTTCTTGCAAGCATCCCTATGGGAAAATCAACATAGCTGCTGCTCTGGATATATAGTCTAATCAGATGTGTCTGTAAGTGCTTTTTAGAGGTGGAGCCTGTGGGGTGTCGGTGCACAGTGTGCCCAGCATCTCTGAGGTAGTCCTACAGCACACACATCCACATGGTCTGGTGGGTGTGGGAACCCACAGAGGTTGTTCAGCCCAAAGAAATGACATTCATTCTTTTTTATTTGAAATGCTTAAAAACCAGCCTGAATACAAAAAGGGTAGTTTGTAGGCAGCTGGACTGAGCAATTTATATAGGATACCACAGATTAGACTTCCCAGATATGAGTGCCATTTTTAGGCCTGTGCATGCTGCTTTCCATAGTACCTGGTTGTGAAATCAGCAAGGGTTTATGTGAAGCTGACACCCAGAGACAATGTGAATTAGAAAGTGATGTGATATTAGCAAGCGTTCTCTTGTAATTATTTTTTACCATTGCTAAAATGATGCACTTCCACAGTGTACATAGTTTACCTAGAAGTATCTACTATATTCAGACCTTAGCCCCTTCATTCTTTTCTCCTCTGTATTATCTGGTCTGCACTAAATTCTGATGTGACACTTTTGTGGCTGATGGTTCTCACTGAATGTGCCATTTGCAGTTAGGACTTCAAGTTTCTCTCCTCTGATTTCATCCTGGAGCTTCTCCAGTATGGCTTCTGTGTTCCTTGTTCCACTAAAACTGTTCTGCCCAGGGTGGCTAGCAACCAGTCTCTGGCAAATTTCAAGGCTTCCGTGCCAGTGGTACTTACTGGGTTTGGCTGAAGGAAGTGAGCGTCCTTCTGCGTTCCCCTTCGAAAGGGCAGAAGTTGGCTGACTGTTGCAGAGCTAAGATGGCAGGTTGTGGGCCTGTGTTCTCTTCTTGAACGTGCAGCCATCATGTGATGGGAAACTCTTTTTATTTGGATATGATGCTGATGGTAACAGTCATGATGGAACCTGGGCTACAGCACCTGTAAAGAGAGGGTATTCTGAAATGGACTGCCAGAAGAGTGAATTTTGGCCTGTGGCCTGATCCCTAATCCTTGTTTGAGGGTTCTAAGAAAACAGACAGGAGGGAGTAGGACATGGGAAGCCATCCTGGAGGCCAAATATGAGCACACCAGTTTACTATCTGTCTCACCTCTTCCTTGTCCGTGACTAGTTAAATGCCTTTACAGTTGTCCATGCCTTCTCGGTTGTCAGCTGCTGCTTCTCTTCATTCACTCCCCTTTTCTTGCTATTCTTGATAAAAGTCACATGAGGCTAAGTTCTAGGTTGCTCAGGCGTGGTCTCTGCCTTATTTTTGATGCATCTGCCTGTTTACTTGGCCTTAAACTGATTGCTCATCTGAGTCAGCCTGTGTTTCCTCAGAACTCCTTATGGAGGGCTTACTGCTTCATTTAAGTTTAATGCATCCTTTTAAATTCTTTAGGTACCTTTGCAGAGCTCCTCAGTTCCCTAGTGTAAACCTATCACTTCATCCTAGCTCTTTCAGTAGGCCTAGGTATAGTGTTTAGTATAAGATAATACAGAGAATGGATTATGATAGGCATTAGAGGTGGAATAAGATAAGCTGTTGGGGCAACAAATTAGGAAGATGACCTGGTTGCCAAGTAGCCAACAAATGCAATTGTAACTTTATTTAGATTGACACAAACTTGAATGATCATATCTGAAATCCTTATATAGATCAAGATATTTGATATCAAGATAATCAAAATAAGGTTTGGCTCTCCTATCCCTTTAAATCCTGATCCTGTAGATTCCCAGATTTTTCTTGAAATGTAACTGCTGAAGTTAGGGCAGTCGTATCTAATTTATCTCATCAGCAATTTTCCTGGGTGCATCTCTTTGAAATTATTTGACTTCTACCTACTTTTATATTTGTTTTAATTTTCATTCTGTAATCCCATAATTACAATTTCCATGTTTCATATCATTGTAGCATATGGATTTGCAATGTTAATTCTGTACTGAAGTTCTTTAATTTACTCATTGCACTGAATGATTAAAGTGAAATTTTGTCCCTCTTAGCATGAAACTTCAGTCTCTTTGGGGTGGGTTCCTTAGCTGTAGCTTCCTCTCAGATAATCTCTGGTGATCCAAATGGTGTTCTTTCAATCGTGTTTTCACTGCCCATGTCTGTTGCTCAGTGCCACAACTTGGAGACTCGTTCCTTTTCCGTGTGCTGCACAGACTGTTTCTAGATCTAGCCTGTTCCATTCATTTCTCCATTCCAAGTCCTACAAAGTGGAACTGTGGATCATCTCATACTTGCCACTTTCAGGAGTGGCATGTGTACATTATGTTGGGTACAGTTAAAGTTTCCAGCATTTGAATAGGGTGGCTTAATATATAAATCAACAAACTTGTTTGTCTTTTTCAGTTTTCAGATATAAGTAGTTTGGGCAAGTTAATATTTACATTTCTGTTGATATCAGGGTCAAATTCTAATCACCACTCCAAGTAAAAGGGCAGATGCTCACAAAGTGAAATAACATACTTTGGGATCAATAAGATTTGTCTGTCAAACTGATCTCTTGAAGACGAAACAGAACTTCTCCGTATTTGAAAACAAGCAGATGAGTGGGCGAGTGAGGGAAATTGGCACTTCTTCAAACAGTGCTTCTGCACACATTTGTGGCTTTGCCAGACATTGTCTGATATGGGGCTACAGCACTGGCAGCAGTCGCCCAACAGTACTTTGGCGCCTTTTGTCATCGCTGACAGGAGTGGGAAGTACTTGTGTGAGGCTCCTGGGTGCTGTGTGATGGGGTAGTCCCAAAGCATGCAGGACGCCTGTAACTTCCACTAACCTCTGCCAGTGGCAAATGTTTTAGGAAGCAGCTCTCCTTCCAGAACTGCCATGGAAATCAGGAAAGAAAACCATTGACAGGTCTTGACTCTTGAATCATGTTGAGAAGAAGCAATGTGATGAGCGCTTACTCGGCAAAAGTTGGTGAGATTCCCAGCCAGGCCTTGTTCCAAATCAAGTCAGTGAGAATTTGCCTCTAACTCTGAAGTTACCTTTTCCTGCTTTGCAACTTCTGTGTTGTTTCTTACCCATGTTTAGCATTTCAGGCTGCAATAGAAGTGAAATGCCAGTAGCTTAATGTTCATAAGTAGTTATGTAATAACAAACTATGGTATATATATGGTGGAGAGAAGAAATTTAAATGTGGTATTAGATTTCTATTCCTAGCTTTCAAGGACTTCTCACTGGAGCTCCTTAGCTGTGTTGTGAGAGAAGGGAAAAACATGTTGTGCAGACCTTCTGTCACAGATGTGAAATACAGCTGAAGTTTCTTGACAGACACGTGGAGGTTGGCTCCTGTTTCAGACAAACCTGATCTGGGTGTCGCATGAACCCTCTGAGTTCTGAGGGAAGGTTTTATTTAATCTGAAATCATAAGAATGTTGGTGGACTGGGCTGATTTCTCCTGGAGTTCTCAAGCTTGTTCAAACTCACAGGCTCACATAAAATCCTGCCCTGAAGGCCTTGAATGGCAACGTTGCTTAGAAATGAAATTGCCAGGCTTCACCACTGTGCTTCTAAACCAATTCACTACTGTTTAAAAGGAGGCTTGACTGAGCTCATGATAAGACACTGATGTTGGCTTTTTCAGCATATTAACCTTACAGCCTTAAAATACAGTGGACTTGATACTGCAGCAACTGAGGGAATTACTGAGAAGAGGAAAATTAGAATTGTGTCAGCAGTTAGAGGTCTGGTTTCTGGATACAGAAAGAAACTGCACTGGTGGGAAAAAAAAAATCCAGCTGGCTTTTGGAATAGAGATGCTGCAAAGGAAATTTGCCCTTTGTTATGGAAACCGCTTGAAGATTTGAGAGTGCTTGAGTGGTTACAGGTAGATTAGCAACAGGAGGGGGAGCTCTCACTGCATTACCCAAAGAGGAGGGAGATTCTGGACTTGGTGGCAAGCCCTTAAATGAAGAGTATGGCACTCCTGCTGCTCCCTGTCAATAAAATGTTGGTGGCTGCTCTTCATATAGGCAAGACCAACGGAGAATGTGCATGTCTGGAAAAAGCAAGGCAATCCATGTCCTGTTCCTGTCTCTCCTGCTATTGCTACCTTAGTTTTTTTGGTTCCAGGCATAGTACAGTTGTGTTACTGTCGAAGAAAGCTGTATTGCAGCTATGCCATAGCAGATGTAGTTCCTTTCCCCCCATCCTTACCATCAACTTCAAATACCAGTGTCCTCTTTCTCAGCTACTGTGAGTGTTCCCTGAGATGTCAGCTTTAGAGAGGAGGGATAGATAGTGAAAATACTTGCAGGACATTACTTTTATGGTTAGAGCAAAAACTGGTGTAGGTGAGAAGGAATAATTTGTTTCCAGTGCAAGTAGGATGAACAAGATTGAGATTTGTAAAGCAGTGTTATTTAACTGGTCTTTTAAAGGCTGGTTGCAACTAGGAAACATATCAACATTAAGAAATTGAGGTACACAGCAAAGAACAGAGAAATTTGGGGGTTTAGTAAGCTGGAGATTTCTCTGAAACAGAAACCCACTTCCTCTTGTAACCATTTACAGTTAAATATCTCTCAAACTGTAATTTTTTAATTACTTTCTGAGTGAAAGGAAATGCAATTCTCCCTCCCTATTTATGGACGGGGAGCAGAGACAGAGATAGTAGGGTTTGCAGGTGGGGGCAGGGGGGTTTAACACAGACAGATGTAAGCAGACATATGGATGTAAGTGGTAGGCTGCAGGCTAGCTCTGGCTCAGAAGCTGTGTAGGGTGTCAACTCCAGGCTGTGTCCCAGAGGATGTGCCCTGCTCTTGGTGTATCGGTTCAGGCAAAGTGCCAGTAAGATGCTTTTTTGGCTTCCAATCCAGAGCCTGCATCTGGGATGAGTGGACGGATCTCTCATCTGAGTGCACCCAACTGTACAGACATGCCTCAAGTTACTTTTTAATGTTCACAGGGTGAAAAGGGAATACATTCAGTTCTCCTTTAACCTGCATAAGTGCTGGCTCAACTGATTAGCATCTGTCTTCTTTATTTGAATGTGCATGTTATTGGCCTTTATGTGCATATTATTGTTAATCTTGCTGTGTCTGTGATGTTAACTTGGATAACATCAAAATAGTTTTAGGTAAGTGCTTTGGGTTTTGCTTGGCTTTTGTTTGTTTTAAATAGGAAAGATGCTAGCCCTCTTCTGCTTGAATTACTAATCTAAGGTAACTAATAAGGTTTTATTGTGGGCTCTTAAAACATTGGTGAATTTTTTTCCAAAGGGTTTTGAGTGAAAGGAACTTACTGTGAGAGACTATTCCTCATATTCTGTATAACATAAAAAAAAAAAATCTTTGCTTTCAGAGTGTATGTTGGTATCTCTACACTGATGATACACTTGGCTGGGTTTTTCCTCCTTAAATTCATTGGATCAAAGCAATAATATAAATCTAAGTTTTTATTCATCAACTTCTCTCCAAGTTTTGTAATTTGCTGGAATTAAATAGGGAATCTGGGAATAATACATGATCATAGATACAGTACATATCATGCAGGCTTATTTCCAGAATGTCAGTGGAGGGTTATATTAAATTCCTTTGTTTTGCTGTAGTATGATTACAGACATTCTTTTGTAGCTTGGGACATTGAGTCTAAAAGCGAGAAATGTGAGAGGTATCTGGCAAGAGAAGATAACATGAATTTAATTCTAGTATTGGTGTTGTTCTTAACTACGTTCTGATTGGCCAGCAAGATCTGGAAAAAAAATCTTGGTCGTGTCAGTATGACTTTGAATACCTATCAGGAAGAAGAGCAATCCAGGGTCACAGTGCTTTAAACACTGTCAGTTAGGTCTCAGGAGAGACCTGTTGCATTTACTGGAGAGGAGAAAATGTAACTAACTTCATTGAGACCACTTTTTTTTTTTCCTCCCCCCCCCTTCAGCTAAACTGAGTTCAGTTTAGGATGGTCTTTAAAACTTTAACATTAATGAAGAGTGACAAGCAAATGACAAGCAAGTAGTCTCTATATAAGAAGAAAAAACCCGAAGATTAGTTTTGTGTGTATGATATTCCTTTTCCAAATAGTTGGAGAGATGAGAGCTTTAGCCTGCGTTTGTGTATTACTCATTTCAGCTATTCAGGAATGAATTGTGTATTATCGGTACAAATTTTATTTTATTTTAGATAGGGGTCACTGCAGGATTGGGCTGAGATTTAAAGTCACTCAAAGAAACTACTTTGAGTAGCTACACACCTGATCTGCTTTTGAAGGCGCACCTGTGCTAGCTGTACAAAGATGCAAGTATCCAGTAATTTCTGGGGCTGTTAAATCCCTGCTTTATACCACAGAGTTCATAATATTTTTCAGAATGTACAGACTATACCGATAATGAAATATTTGTGATATATGAATATATATTATGTATATTTGTATTGTTGCAGATTTAGCTGTTTTAGTTATGCTGACTGAAAGATGACAGGCTTGTCATGATTTTGTCTTCAAAGAAAGACTTGCTCATTTTCAAAAAACTTTTTCCTGGTCATTCAATCCAGGCTGATGCCAAGTCCATGCATCTTAGGGGGGGATGTTAGGTGACTATTCAGGAGGGTCATGCAGAGGCCAGGCATACTTCATGCTAAGAAGTTATTTTACGCAGATTTGGGAATAATACTGTTGTTCTTGGTTCCACACAGATGGTACCAGACAGGAAGAAGTGGAAGGTGAACTCAGTGAGGAAGAACGCTGGTTTGGAAATTCTTCGGAAACTCCTTCAGAAGCATCATATGGAGAAGTCCAGGAGAACTTTAAGTTGTCTCTTGAGGACAGAATCCAAGAGCAGTCCACTTCCCCAGATACTTCTTTGGGAAGTGCAACTCCTAGCAGCAACACAGTGGAGCTGGGATCCATTGAAAATGAGGCACTAAGAGACACATTACAGAGCAAAGAGCACCTTTCTCCTGATGTGTCATCTCTGTGTGAAGAAGAACCTCCTGGTCCAAATAAGCCACTGAGTAGTAACCTCAGGCGGCTACTGGAGGCTGGCTCCCTCAAACTGGATGCTGCTGTTACAGTCAATGGCAGAGTCGAGTCCCCTGTAAATCTTGGCTCAAATATCTCCTTCTCTCCACCTGCTCATCACGCCCAGCAGCTAAGTGTTCTTGCCAGAAAGCTTGCTGAGAAACAGGAACAAAGTGACCAATACAATGCAAGTAGTCACTTCATATGGAATCAAGGTAAGTGGTTGCCAAATTCAACCACCACCTGTGGTTTGTCCCCTGATTCAGCTATCCTGAAACTGAAAGCCGCAGCCAATGCCGTCCTGCAGGACAAATCTCTTTCAAGGACTGAAGACACTATAAGATTTGAATCCTTTTCCTCACCTTTTAGTTCTCAGTCAGCCAGCTCCACATTAGCAGCTTTATCTAAGAAAGTGAGTGAAAGAAGCATGACTCCTGGGCAGGAGCACCCGCCTCCGGCTAGTTCTTTCCTTTCTCTGGCTTCCATGACCTCTTCAGCTGCCCTTCTCAAGGAGGTTGCTGCAAGGGCTGCAGGCACCCTGTTAGCTGAGAAGAAGAAATCACTGGTTGCTGAGGATCCCCTGCAGCTTTCAGAGATGAAGCAAGAGAAAGCAACTCCGCCACAGTCTTTGGAATTATTGTTACTGCCAGTCCCTAAGGGAAGAGCATCCAAACCCACTAGTGCAGGTATGGATACAGTTTGAGCCACTAAGTAGAATGCGTTTGTTTTGCTGTAGGCTTATATAACATCTCTTCAATGAGTCTGGATTTGGTTTGATTCCATGTATTATGGAATAAGAAATAGGTACTTTAGGTAAACAATAGAAAAGCTTTTTGAAATACCACTTGAAGACCAAACTGTCACAAATGTTTCCATATTTGAAAGATATGAGTGTATAGTTCAGTACTCTTTTTTTTTTTTTTTTTTATTGCATACAATGGTTTTTCCCCCTCTTACCAAGTTCAGAATAAGTCCACAAAAATATTTAATGGAGAAGATCAAAGAATCCATGTTAGGGAGCTCATGGTATCAGTAAGCACGTACAAAACTAGTGCTTTTGAAATATTGGACAAGGGAGAACTCTCCCTCCTGCTGTCTCTGTCACAAATGGACTTTTGTATAATTGCTTACTACCCTGTCCTAATTTACCAGAGTATATTATTACATTGCCACTTTTCATTAAAATTTTTTGCAGTACTTTGTTATTTTACAATCCTTTGTTGTTAATAAAAAAAAAAAGCGAACTGCATTTCTCTAATTTGCTCAACAAGAACCATTTTACACTTCTGACTTCCCTCCACCAGTTCTAGCTGTCGGCAGTCAAGAAATCAGGCTTATAGGGAATAAGAAGAAACAGTCTTGGTAACAAAAGCTTTCATGATCTGGCAAGCCATGCAGGGAAATTTAAATGATTCACCTTCAAAATAAGGAAAAATAAGGTTTCTTTCGTCTCTTTCTATAAAAAGTTCACATCATGGATTCATATTTCTGGTAGAACGTACAACTTCAGGTGTCATCAGTGTTCTCCCTGGAGTGGCGTTCTGCCGCAGAGGGGAAGGAAGCATGTCAGCTGTCTTCCCAAGATGCACAAAGTGGTACAGTATATTAAAGCTATATCAGGCTGAGTTTTATTAGGAATACTAGCTTGACTCTACAGGTGTAGCAAGCCAGTGTACAGACATGAAGCCTGACATGGGCATTGTATAATTGCACTGCCGTCTTCTGACCTAGCCTTTTTGTTTAGGGATATTATGAGATCTGATCTGTCCCTGTGCAGCTCTTGGTGAAAACTCATAGTGTAGAAGCTGTTGGATGGACAGCAGTGCTCATTCCTCCCTTGGAAAGGGAGGGGGAGGGTTGCAATGAGGTGCAGCCGGTACCATTTTTTTGCTCTGAGTTACATGTGTTCTACAGATGCTTTGCTGGTGTGTTTTGCCAAGGCAATTAAAGTGGCAAACTATTCTTGGCATGGGTCTGGCCTAAGGTTTTCATTAGTTTAGACAAAGTCCTTTTTGGAGTAACATAAACTAAACCAAGAAAAGGTCCTTTCGTGTGGGAATAGGAGTGCCCACACTGGCTATACCAGTGTGACTGTGGGCATTAATTTAATGTAACTTTCCCCATGAAGACTGGCCTTCATATCAGAAAGGCAGCAATGTATAGGAAAGGAGTAAGGTTAAAATTTATTCAAAGTTATTAGTTTATTTCCTGCTGGAGAAAAAGCTGTTCACATCGTAAGTTTTTACTGGGGAAAAGTAAATGGTTGTAGTATAATCCAGGTTCTGTGTTTGGCCAACAAACTGTGGGATTTGTCTGTGCAGCTTATCCTAGGGGGGTGCTCTGTACCAGTGCGCAAGTGTGCTGGTAGTACCGGCACTTTATAACTAGCTCTGATGCAGCACATTCCTAGCAATTGTACTCTTTGCTGAAGGCCCAAGCATACTGTGCTGCTAAAAGGTAACAATGGGGGCTGACTGCCTCAGGTCCTTGGTAACCAAGGAACAACTATTCATTTTTTATAATATATGGGACTAGTATCCCAAGAGGAAGGGTGTTTCCTTTCAGTTCATACGCACTGGGCGAATGCCAGTTGGCATCCGAGCAAGCTTTATAGTGCAATGTTCATAACAAAAGTTCTTTAAGTCCATTTTCTGATATGCTATTTTTTCCTTTCTAAATAATTAACTGACTGAAAATAAAAAGCAAGCTGTTGGTTAGCATATCTGGATGTTGATTATGGACAGCTAGACTCCTTGATTCCTTCAGCCACGGAGAAATGCAGCTTGCAAAAAGAGGTCACTGTTTAGTGACTTTTCGTTGAAAGCTTCACTTCTGTAGAAGTTGAGTAGGACAGCTGAGCATGTATATATGCCATGAAAATAAATGTTGCGCGTTCCTGATTCCTTTTGCACCTACAACCGTATGGCACGAAAAGCAAAAGATAGTATTTCATTTTATAATGTTTTATCTTTTTGTGTGTGTCTGATTTTCCTTGAGACATGGAGGTTTTTTGTCTTATTCCCAGAGAGAGACATCTTTTCCCAGTAGGCATAGCTTGAGAGTTTTTTTTTTCCCCTCTCATACTTTGAATGTTTAAGGCACTGGTGAGTTTGCTTTGTTGTTACAAATCTGATTCACTTACCCCCAGCAACATCTAGCTTTGGTTATGAGATCAATACTCAGTGAGATTAATTAGATGTTGACAAGTAAGGAACAGCAAAGATGGAGGCTATTTAAAGAGGAGAATGTTAATAATGAGAATACGCCTGCTGCTCTTTTGTCCACCATGTTGAGCTATTTGCTCAGAATTATTATAGGCAAGAAGCTGGAGCCATGGCTTATCAGAGCGTAGTCACCTCTGAAACTGCATATCAGGTTTGATGGACCTAATCATTACTTGCATAGGTTATAGTAAAGTGGTACAGAAAAGACTAACTTTTCTATCAGTCTGTTAATATTGCCAATTTTATAAAATGCTCATGTGTTTGGGATGAAATTTAAAAGGAAGCCTGGAATCTCTGTTAAAGTTCTGATGTCATTTTTGAAA
>NW_008825167.1:421692-454673 GCF_000699105.1 Pygoscelis adeliae
GTGACATGAAATAGACATCAATATAAATGAAGGAAAGCTGAAGCCCATGATTTTTTTTTCTTATGTTGACATTTCTGTAGTAAAGAGCTAACATGGTTCAGCTTTGGAGAGCATTGACCTAATTCCTGTGTGCCATTGTCACTGTTATTGGTGTTCACATGCATTCAGTCCAGTTCTTTGCATATTTTGTAATGTGCTAAATTACTATTGATCCATCTTGTTTGCAGATTTATTTTTAATGGGGTGGAAAACAGGTAATAGCTTATTACACATTTCTTTTCTGGATCCTTTGTGATGATACCCAGAGGCTGGAGAAAAGATATGATAGAAAGAAGAGAAATGATAGGTAAAAATGCTACCAATATATTTTTTTCTGTGGTTTGTCTTTCTCCTGCCTTTTGTGAAGAAGTAAAGAAAGAAGCCAATCCTATAATTGCTTACTCTTTAGAGGTGCAGAGAGGGGAATAATTTGATATGTTGAGTGTGATAGAATATTTCACGAGGAAAATTTCTGAACTTGCAGAAGTGCATGCTTTGACAATGTGTCCTTTTTTGTACTTACGTAATGACTACCTAATCATTTGAATTACGGTGTTTTTGTTTCCTACCTAATAGCAAGAATTATATTTTAGGATATGACAAATCTTTCTGGAGGTTTTTATCACTTAGTTCCTCATCAAGGGAATTTGATGTTTGCTATATCCTTATCAGTAGGAAGTAACTGATAATAATGAGATTAAATATTCTGAGAGAAATTCCAAATAGCAGGATGCACATTGCTGAGCTCTGGATATTTGAAAATAGCCTGTCTTTTACAGTGACGAAAAAGGCTTCCAGTTCCACAGGCCTTTCTTTATGATAAGCAGAGGAAATCGTGGTGAGAGGGTGAATGGATGGTTAGTTGTGTAAAGTCAGCGGCAGGAATTTCTCTTTCCTTCAACCTTGAGATGGTTCCACACTCAGCAGACTAACCATATTTGCCTGATAAATGCCACCAAATCCTTTTCTTATCTTACGTGAATTGGGCAGTAAAGCAGAGTGCAAACATTTAGGAAGGCAGTAGATTTAAAGCCCTGGCAACTAGAAAAGCAGAAGGAAAGCCATGACCCGAAGACCCCTGATGGCTGAAGTTGCAGCAGCATCTGCTCGAGCCATAACTAAACAAGTTCAACAGCAGAGGTTCTGAAGTCATTCACTTCTGGAGTTAAATATATCTGATATGCAATACCAGCGCTTTTCAGTTAAGTTGTGGATTGTTCTATGCTTTATATCCCGCTTCCCTGCTGGCTAACCATCAGATATGGAAATGGATCATTTTTTAATAGTTAAGCATATTTTCCATACCCTACTGCAACCGGCCTTTGATAGGAAATGAAGGTGCAAAGTGATGATTATGAGAGACATCCATCTCAGTTCAGTTAAATTATAAGGAACATTAGGACCAGGTGAGATAGAGTAGCGTCCCCTACTGATTAGCCAAAGGATGTTTGGGACATTAACCTTTATAAATTATGGTGACCTTTCTTAGAGGGAGAATAACTAGATTAAGGGGAAAAGGGATATGCGGGGGGGGAACTGAAATTTCTGGTACATGTTGTTGTTTAACTGATGTGTCTCTTTGCAGATGAAATTCTAGCATTGAAAAATGATATCTTGAGTATGTTTACAAGGGGAAGGTATTCAACAAGTGGCTGTAAAGGATCCTCTCTTTTTCTTCCCCCTTCTGCTAAGCCTCAGAAGAAGAAGGAGGAAAACCTTTCCAGTGTCCGATCTGTGGTTTGGTTATCAAGAGGAAGAGTTACTGGAAACGGCACATGGTGATTCATACAGGATTGAAAAGTCATCAGTGTCCACTCTGCCCGTTTCGCTGTGCACGCAAGGACAATCTCAAATCACACATGAAGGTAAGGGAAGTGTTTACTGACAATCAAAACACTTGAATCATCAATCAAACCTATTTCATTTGCATTTGCAAGAACAAAATTTCCCTAACTGTACTACTAATGATGTCTTTATTTAAATAAAGAGACCATAAAAAGAGAAAGAAATAACTTTTTTCCCTTTGCTTGCCTTTCCATTTTATGCAATGTGGAAACTGCCTTGGGTTATGTCAACTTGGTGCAGCACAAGCTGTCTGTGACAGATTTAGTTCTGGACCTGGAACCACCAGAAGCAGGGATGTTAGCCGAGATGTGACACCATGCAAACACAGCAGTGCTGCTTTTCAGGATGCCAGCTAGTATCTCTGTATGCCGTTTCATCACACTAAGTGGGCATACCAACTTGGCCAGCACTAGCAGGGGATCTCCCCATTACTTTCTGTAGACAGGCCTGCAGTTTTAACTTTTTTCTCGATGTAGTTTTTAACTGCAGGCATTTCAGGAATGAAGGATCCAAAACAAAATGAATGACAGATTATACTGTAAAGTTTTGTTTTCAAATGTTTCCATTGTTTAAAGTGTGCTTTTAACTCAGCCTAAGTTTTAGGCTCAAACTGAAGATGACCTTTTGAAAGAAGCAACATCTGTGTTGATACGGAAAAAATACAAAAATGTAAAAAGACTCTCTGTCTGCTTAGCTGAAGTTCTCTGTGGTTGCAACGTACAAAGTGCCTGGTCTTGCAAGCTGTAGAATGTTCTTGGTGAAGTGAAAATGGTACCTGTCCCATTAGCTCATGGATGAAGAAGCTGAAGTGCAAAAAGTTTCCCTTGTTAATGCAGTTGAGTTTTATAATAACAGTGAAATGTTTTATTATAGTTAGTATTTTGTCTGTTTTAGACAAATGTGTGTAACAGATTACCAGGCTGGTGTGGAGGGGGACAGAAATGCCTGTTCAGCTTCTATATATGCTATTGCCGAATCTGAGATCACTAGCCGGGAGTCTAACCTTGCTTACACCCAAGTAACTACTCACTTCAGTGTAAATCATTCAGATGATTCCACTGATCACAACAGCAGATCTTGCTGTATATCAGGTCCTTGCTAGGTCTGAAATCATCCCCCTAAAGTCTGAAGGCTCATCCCTTAACTCTTCTACTGTGGATCAATGCACTATTCCCAGGCACCCTTGGTGTATCATGCTAATCCTTATCAGGTAGTAGAAGTAGGTTTGGTGTTTATGGCTCGCTCTTTTAGGACAAGGCATTCCATGTTGACTGGAGGGCTCAGGTGACCGTCCTGAGTAGATGATGAGTAGAAAGAATGGGAGTACAGCATGATAAGGAGGGCTTTTTGTTTTCAGTTTTTGACAGCCTGCACAGAAGCATGCATCCCCTAAAAGCTTGCCATTCCCTGGCAAAGACCTGTTGTCATCCCCTGCTTTGTAAAGGACATCCCTATTATTCCCTGCAGAAATTCTTGTTCTCTGCTTTTTTTGCCTTTTTGGAATTATTATTTGCAGGTTGAGGGCCTATCCCTTCCTTTTTGGCATGGTGATTTCCATAGGTGGTCACATGTAGTATGTTGGAGAAAATTAGGGACTTTTTCACTGTCGCTGTGTGCTATCAAATTGATGGCTATCTGAAGCCCTTCTGCTCTTTTCTGCTCCCCACCTAACATAAATTCCTTCAGTAACTGAGCCCATGTCATCTTAAAACAGACCCCTTGTACATACATGTAACATGTAGTGTTAATTATTTGGTAATATAGTAACTATTACCAAGTAATGCTCAGTTAGACATCATTGAGGTCAGAGTCAGGCCCAGAGCTGCTCAACACAATGTAAGAGATTACAGTCTCTTTTAGCCTTACTGTGGAGATAAGATCTGAATTCTCCTCAGTCAATGCAGTCCGGTCACGCAGGTCATGATGGACCCAGTGGTCTTTGCTGCTAAAACTGCTCCCTATTTAAGATGAAGGCAATTGTCTTACAAAACTAGATGGCCTGTATTTGGTCTTTTGTCCTTGTTATAGTCTTATGGATAAATGTAAAAAACCACAAGTATAAGAATCTGAAAGATAATGTTTTACCTTAATTTCAATGGGTTTCATACACTTTTCTCAATTGAGTAGGCCATTCATAAAAATATTTTCTATCACATCAAAATTGAGGCAGGTGAATGAGATAGGGGCATGTTAGTCATGTGTCCAACAGTGTCAAACACACTTTGAATTCCCTTTGGTGAAAGTATGAATTGATAAGATTAAAAATAAAAAATATCAGATTTCTTTTCTTGTTATAAAAAAGTGCTGCTTTTAAATCTGTATGTAAATAAGTATGAGATTATGACACCTGACACATTATAAGCCAACAGTGTTCAAAATGGAATGAATACACATCAGAAATGGTACAGCACAGTTGGGAGCTCCTTAGGATGCAGCGTTCTGGTTATGCCAGTCAGATGTTTTCAGTTCTCTTCGTTGTCCTAGGATCCTTCGGGAGCTACCTAGCCTTATCTCTTTCCTGGCAGGCAACCCATGAAGGTAGAGCTGCCTCTAGCTCTCCATCCCTCTCTCCCTCCCCATGAGTCAACTGTGGCTGCAGGTGAAGACACATTTTTCAAAACCAAAAAGGCTACTCAAAATTAGGGTACTAGGGTGGTGTTTGTCATTCATTACAAGCCAATTTTTATTCCAGGATGCTATCACAGGCCAAGCTCTTTTCCTTTATGCTGCTCTTCGGTTTTCAGGTTTTATGTTCTTTTGATAAGGGTGACAGGCAAAACCTCTTGAGGTCTTTTGTCCAGCTGCAGTCTTCAAAATCTAATAGTGTTGTCTTTGTTTCCTTCTAGGCAGCATAGTCCTGAGCTGAAGCACTTCCTCTTTTTTCTAGGTTCCTGTAGGCATTTTCCATTGAAACTGGTCATTTAGAGATTTAATTTCCATGAGTGGTTTGTGTGTCTCCATATGGGCCTTCTTGTGTGTATCTTTAGGTTAATGAATAATAACTATATAATATAAATACTGTGTAATTTATGGTAATTATAACATGTCAAACTGGTTGGCCCAGAATACAACATTGCCAACATTTTTGGTGTCTTGTCCCCTGCTAGAGGAAATCTTAACAGAGAGCTGGATTGATTCCAGCCCTGACCATATTCAGATCTACATGTGCTACCCACCATGTTGACGAAGTGTTCTTCCAGTAAGGGCACTTCACCAGGACCAACTCACAACTGGAGGCAAGGAAGTGAAAGGCAAGAAGGGAAGCAAAAGGAAAGTTTCCACACAGACACACAATGAACAAGGGAGCCTGAGTAGACTGCCTTTTAAGGCACACAGTGCTATCTATAATTGTTATATGGCGTTTAGATTCCATGGTGATAGGCACCTTAGAAAAATCCCAAAATAGACACAGTACAGAATTTTATTAGTCTGTTTTGGAGACAAATTATAGCACATGCATAACCACAAGTTTTGGCCCTCATTCCCAGGAATCTGGGGGTAGCATCACAGGACTTGACTCTGGTATCATAGCGTGGTTTCCAGGGGTGCTGAGAATACTGAAAATGAAGCTGGACAAAATGAATGGGTAACCAAGAGAGGTGTCTTGTCCAAGCAGGCAGCAAGGGTTATGCTTGGGTCCTTTTCTCTGTCTATCTAAACATACAATCAGTTGGAATATGTTGTTTTCTTCTTGAGAGAGAGAGTATCTTATATACTACTAATGCAGAAAGCAACAGAAAGAAGTGGTGTAATTCAGCGAGATGTATTCAGGCTTTTGTGTTTTTCCTGGTAGGGAAGTAGGGATCTAATTTACCACAGAGCAATACCACAAGCATCAGTCAGACTTTGGCCAATTGGTGTCTTTGGATCATGCACATATCTTCCTCAGCAATTGGTGGATGGATAGGCTGTGAGATCATACAGCTATGTTCCAAGAAAGCAACAGGATATTAGCCTGAGCACTTGGAAGGGGGAATGAGGAAGAGGAGCATATGGCCAAAAATAATATCTATAAATGTTCCTTGTGCTGCTATATAGACATAAGGCAGAAATGGGTGAGCCAGCTCTTCTAGCAGTGGAAAAGAAGGTTGGCATTGTGAACATGTGCTGAAGCATGATGGTATGACAGAAAATGAGGAAAGGAAAGATTAAGCTTAACAGAAAAGTTAGATGCAATGGCAGGCAGGTCATGTGATGCTCAAGCTCGGGATCTTCCTGCTTCTGTTGCTTATGAAGAGGGACCATGTAGTGACATCTCAGATTAATATTCCTGTGTAATATGAAGAGTGTTACAATCAGCCTCCTGATTAGGGAGAGGCTATTAATTACATGTTAGTGGGAATAAGGAAAGGCCCTGAAGAATGTAGCCAGGTGCTCACTGCCCCTTAGTGATTTGCTTTTTCCTCTTTCTTCCTCAGCTAGGGTCAGACAACTGAATAAGCATTCCTAATCCATTTTGGTGAAGTATAGGACAGGTTATTTTAAAGCATCTTCACCATATTGGGAGAAGGAGATTGACTGTGTTTTATGGGAGGGTTTTTTGTTTAGTTTGGTTTAAGCTAACTTTAAAGAGCCCTGGGAGGCGCCTGTCATTCCATTACCTCCCCTCGACTGAGGGGAGGTAATGCAAACTTGCACAGCCTTTCAACAAGTGAAACCTGTACCCTAAGCCTCAGACAGGTACCACAAGTGACTTCAACTATCTGTCTTTTAATCTTGTCACTTTTCACATATGAGACAAGGATAAGACAGGATATGCATTGATACCTTAAATCTTAAAGAAAAAAAGAAAAAAAATATTTTTTTTGGAACACCTAGTCCAGCCCAGCCCTGCAAAGAGGCTTTTTTTTTCCCTTTGCTTTCAAGCAAAGCAAGGAAATAGTTTCAAAAAGAAAATACTATATAAATAATGTATGTGTCCTGAGGGGAAGGATCATATCAAAACTAGCACCGTAGCACTAAACTTTCCAAAGTGCAATATTTTAAAAATGAGGGAACTTGTCAGAAAAGAGCATGAAATGAAAAAGCAGAGGGCACATGATAGATGCAAAATGGAGATCTCTCAAGTGTACTCAAATGCAGTCGCAGAAGGCATTTTACTAAAAGAGATTTTAAAAAAAAAAACCACCACACAGAAAAAATCAGTGGGTAGGCACGTATGGCTAAATGGCCAGGTTATAGTAGTTGTTGATTGTAGTAGTTGCTTAAACAGATGCCCCTCATGGAAATGTTAATTCACTGGGAAGTTGGTGAGAAAAATAAAACCTATGGTAGGCAAAGGAAAAAGGGATAATTAGGTCACAGAAAGTAAGTAAAGACTGAGTAGCCAGAAGCAAATATAACAGTGAGTGGATTCAGCACCCCAACCCCCTTCTGTTCTGATTTTGCTTAGGGATGAAGGTTCTCAGAAAAAACATTTCCTCTTATTCTGAGTGTTTAAAAAATAATAACCAAAAAACCGTGTTAAGTCCCACAAAAGAAAGGTGAATGCCAATCCTTCCCTTCTTGTGCCTCATAACTAGAAGGGAGAGTCTGTGCAAAGCATTACCCCAACTTTAAGGAAGGGGAAAGAAAGGATCTACTTTGCCAGTACTACAAAATTGCAGGACGTGCCTGTGTCACTGTTTCCCTTGCCCCTACTCCCCATTGTACCCTGTTAGGTGGGATCACGTGTGTTTGTAACTGTGGTACATCTGTAGGGGCCAGTGTGTAGTTCCTATGACTTAAATTGGCTGGTAAATCAGCAGGGATGTTGCTTTTAAGTATGAAAAGATGATTTAAGAAACTGCTTATGATACCAGAAGTGTTAGTACATCAACAAAAAATGTAACAGAAAAAAATACGATATGAATGATGTGATATGATAGGGACATGTGGTTTCTGTAAAAGAAAATCATGTGTTCTTCTACTAAGATGTTTTGAGCATGTCAGGAAAATCATGGACTTAAGAATCAGTTGAAATTTATTTGGTCTTTAAAAAAGCCTTTGGCAAAGCTTCTCACTGAGGAGTTGCCAAATAAATTAAGCAATGTGATGTACTATGGCAAATTAGAAATTCACCAAGAGACAGTAAAACAAAGTGTAGGAAGGAATTAGCAATTTTAAGCATGACAAAAGGCTAACAGAGGGATGTTCCATTACTAAGAGCGGAATTGTGCATATTTTAGCAAATGTGATCTGCACAAAATGACGACTGTGGGTAACAGAATTGTAGATGATACAACCTTATGTGCATGAATCAAGATTAGAAAAGACAAAGCTTGAAAGGGAATAAAAAAAGGCTGGCTGACAGATAAACAAGGGGGCAAATGAAGTTATTGTTGACAAATACAAGGTACTGCACCTTGGAAACAAGAGTAATCATGCACCTGGCTGTCTGATATAATGAACTGTAACTACTCAGGGAAAATATCTGAGTATCGTTGTAGACAGTTCAATGAAAACCTTTTCTTGGCATGCGCAGCAGTGGTTAAAAAGTACATTAGATATTTGAATGTCTGTAGAATAAAACAGAAATAACACTGAAAATATTACAGTGCTATTATTAACATATGGTATGCTGCCACTTACAATATTCACTTCTGGTCACTGCATCAAAAAGATGTATCAGAAATAGAAGGGATTTCAAAAGCTGGCAATGAAAATGATTAGTGGGATAGCAAGAACTCCCTTTGAAGAAAGAAGCTGAGAAGAATGGGACTGCCAGGTATAGAAAGGAGGTGTGATCAAAATAATGCATGTGATAGGGAAGATAAATTGAACGGCTTCTTTTTTTCTTTCTTGTAATGTGAGAATGAGAAGGCAGCAAGAGAAACTGAAAGAAACAAAAAAAAATTTGACCAGTAGATTATTTGTACCCAAGTCCTCAAACTAGGCCTAAAGTTTGTAGGGATTGTATAGTTCTGTTGAAAATTATTGCGTACGTCATATCAAGCACACACTGAAAAAACTGTAGAACCATGAAACGTCATTTGAGACTGCGAAGACTGTAGGGTTAAAATAAAGATGATGCACATCTTTATTTTACTTTGCACAGTCAAGGAGAATATCCACGGTTAAATGAAATAAACTCAGAAGGTAGAAGTCCTTAAAAGTTTCTGACGTAAGTCAAACAGTAGTTTTGTGGGATTCTGAAAGAACCATTCTCCATGAGCAGGTTGTGCACTGTGGTTTGTGGCAGCGTAATTCAGAGATCCAAACCTGGTAGCAGCTGGGCTCAGAGTGGGCCTTTTGAGAAAACCTGTCAGCTGCCCTCTTGTCTCCTCCTGCCTGTGGTTCTTGCAGCAACAGCCTAGTTGAGTCTAAAGAGGACATCTGATGGTTTGGGTAGCATTAGCACAGTGTAAGAGCCGTTCCCTGCCTCATGGAGAGAGAAGGCAGCTTTTTGGACTGTAACACTGCATGACCTGGGTCTCCCCTGTGGCTTTCTGTGTAGCTCTACATGGTTTCTTGTTTCTTATTCTGCAGCAAGTAGTTGCTGCCTTGACTTTTCCCTCCAAATAGCATAGAATGGCAATTCTTGGCTCTTTTAGCTGCTGTCAAATGATAAAATAAGGGATAGTTTTTTTTTTAATTGGACTTTAATTCTTAGCTTCTATTTCTAATAGTGTTCAAATTTTTAAATAAATATTATTATTTATTTTTGAGAATTAAAAAAACCCAAAGTCTTACGGTGGGACTGGACCCTGGACATTGGGATCTAAATATTTGGCTTGATGTTTTCATATGGGTTTTTTTGTAGAACTAAAATTCTTCCTTTCAAAACTCTAAATATTTGGGTTTGAATTCTGTCATTCCTTGGCTGCAAGTTATAAATGTACTTTATTTTATGAGAAATACATTGGTGATGCTGCTATTGTCTTTGGGCAGGAGAAAAATCCAAATCAGATGAATCAGTCCCCCCTGTTCTCATCCATTCTCAAAAGATATTGCAGGGGTGGCATGCCATGTTCCTGAGAAGAGGAGGTGGGCTCCCACACGCTTTGCCACCCGACTGCAGCAGTGACAGCCTTCAGAAGGCATCATATTGATGATTGTGATAAGGGGCCTCTAGAAGAAGTGGTTGAATATGTAGGCAGGGAAATGTTGATTGAAGGGGATCCTGGAGAGAAACCCTGGCGCACAGAATCTCAGTGGGTGTAGGAGATAAAGTTGCCATGGTGAGAGTGCTTGCTACCATTAGTACATCTCGGTGCTCTTCGTGAAGAAGAGTGCTTACATACTGCTGTGCTCACAGACCATCCTGTTTCCAGTAGTGTGTAGACAGGCAATCTGGTTGGCATTTCTGTTGTAACCTGTCAATATTTAGAATTCATTGTGCTGCTATTCTTCTGCAAGGTTGTTGCTTTAAAACTGTCTTAGGTTAGCATTAGCTTCTAACTTTTTTGTTGTCGGGTGCAATTTTAAGATTCCAGAATTACTTTGCTTGTAAATGTCATGTTTGTACGATACTGAGAATGTCATTCTGTAAAGCGGCTGGCCGAGAGAAATTCTCTCTTGCTATCTGTTTGTTTAGTACCTAATCTCCAGAGCCCTTGAAGAACTACTGAATGAAAAGTTATACAGCACTAATGAAATGTGTCATCACTGAATGCAAAAAGGGCTAAAAGAGGGACATCTCCCAGTTTCACATTTTAGCAGACCTGAATTCAGGTCCTGTGTATGGAATGCTGGATATGAGCTTGTGACTGAATTCCTCTTACTATATAGAAAATGAATCAGGCCAAATGTACAACCATGGGAAACTCCAACCTGAATTTTGACAGACCTGTGTTTGGGAAATGCTGCTGTTAGCCCAGAGCTCTGCAGAGTCTGCACCAGGACTCTCGGGATCTAGATCTCAGCTCTGCAGGAAACTGGAAAGTGCTGAAAGCCTTAGCTAAAGCTGGGTTTTGCAGGCTCCCTGGTGTAGAACTGAGCTTTGATTAAAGCTGGAGCTCTCAGGGCTTTTGGACTCCCAGGCTACAGCAGCAAGCCTTGGATCCCTGGCACAGCTGGCTGCTTCTGAGCCGAGCCCAGGGAGCAGGGGATAGAGTGCCACTCAGTAGGATAGGGGAATCATGCCTCATTTGCCAAGAGTTCATCCAACCTCTCCATGTTTCAGGTGAAATATTTTGCATTCAAAAAACTGCCATTTTCCAACAAAAATCTGTCTCACTGAAATGTTTCCAACCAGCTCGAGTCACAAGTGAAAACGAATGTGTGGAGCTCAGTCTGGTGCCAGTTTGTCCTGACCGCATGTTCATCAATTAGTAAGGAAAAAATGTATGTGCTTGCCAGTCTTTCTGCAGGGAGTAGCCCAAAGTGCTACTGTCAGGATTTAAAATTCATTTGTGAAGCTATAGGGAAAAAACTTTTCAATATATCTGCCACTATTATGCTGGGCTCAATTATTCCTTCCCTTTCATAAGTACTGTGTTAAACAAGAAATTGTATAATTATATGTATATAGTTTATATTAATGAGTGTGTCTGCTCAAATAATATGTAAACCGTTACATATGGATGGATGGATAGAGTTCTCTTTTAAAGGTAATCAGGATCGGGCTTGAGGATAATAGGCATTGTAGTCATACTGGAGCATGCAGTCTCTATGAGAAAGAGCCTGCAGTCAAAATATGAGGACAATAAGATTAACTGTGATGATTAATTGACTGATAGAATAAATGGCAAACACCATCTCCCAAGTTTGTATTTTATCGTAAGAGAGCTCTTTATTTTCTGGTAGAATTAATTTGCCACAAACTGTTTCAATAGTGCCTTGGTATTGCCAGGTGCTGTGGTTTTACTCTAATGATACACGAATCGATGATGGACATTGCTATGCAGGTTGGTGTTTTGCTGGGTTGCTCTGAACAATTGTTATTTATGAGGTTGCACAGAATGATCATGCTTAGCAGAACATGTAATAGGGTGGTGTTTGTTTGTTTGTTTTTTAATCAAGCAAGCTACTAGTTATAGCTTGGAAGTCTTTTCATGCACTGACAGGTCATCAGGATCCACTTGTAAGGACTGTTTGATCCAAAGCAGACTTCAGCATTTCCATGCTGCAGAAACAGATGTTCCTGATTTTTTTTTTTTTTAGTTGAGTCTGATGTTTATGTTCTTTGACTTACGTGTGAAAGAATCCTACTGTTCTTAGTGCCTGACCTCTTTCCAAGTGCTGAGAATGAAGAGTTCACCCATTAGTTAACTTTTTTTTTTAAATGGTGTGACAAGTGTAGACTTGAGATTTCTATAATGCTAGTAAACTGTTTTGCTTGATACATGCTTTTATCTTTCACCTCTTGAACCAGGTTCATCAGCACCAAGACAGGGGTGAGACCTTTCAATGCCAGCTATGCCCTTTTACCTCCTCCCGCCACTTCAGCCTGAAACTCCATATGCGTTGCCATCAGCATTTCCTCAGGACAGAATCCAAAGTGAAGGAGGAAATACCAGAAACTGAGGTGAAGGGGTCACCACAGCTAAATAGTGACTCCTGCCCGGGACCACAGAGGGAAGGAGGTGGACCTGACCTTGCGGGATCAGCATCTGTATCTAAAACACCTGATGCGGCTGGGCAGCCTAGTGGAGGTATTCCACCTTTACTAGTGAAAGAAGAGCCCAAAGATGACAATAGCATCTCAGCTGCACCTTTTGCTCTTAGCACTGTTGACAGAGTCCCCAACAACCCAAAGCCGAAAGACTCCTCTGACTTTGTGGCCAATACGGCATCAGCACTATTCAGCCAAGACATCTCTGTCAAGATGGCATCAGATTTTCTTATGAAGCTGTCAGGTAATTGAGCAGCAAGCAGCAGCATCAGCTGCTCCTTTATGGGCTAAGAAACACTTTGCCTTGGGTTTGCTAAGTCTTGGAATTACAGGGAGAAAAACATTGGAACTTCTTAATTTATAATTTCTTGTTTCTTTTGATAAGGAGAGGTGCACGATGGAGCAAAGAGGGGAAACAGCGAGAGAAGAGAGGGATTTTGCTGTTTAATTGTGGGGATTGGGAGTGAGAACTTTTTATCCAGGTTTTCATGTTCATTGACAATTACCTTGGCAAATCTCATTTGGTGAGTTTTTCAGGCATGCTGAATACCTTTAGTTCTGGTTTGAAATCACTGAGGGTCACAAGCACCCAGCATGTTAGAAAATTCAGCTCTTAAGTTCTCTGCCTTTACCCATCTGTTAAATAGGACCAATAAAGTATTGGTCACCTTCCTTTCAGAGTAGTATTTGAAGTCTAACTAGTAAATACGTGCAAAGTATGAGTGTTACTGCATTTCTTGATTATTAACACTTAAAAAAAAGGTAGTCCTAGAGATTCATGAACAGCTTTAAATTTTTTTTTTTACTATTTTAATTGAAATCCATATCTAATGCAAAGCATGCATTTACTGTCTTTTCTTTCACTGTCAGATTATTGCTGTAAGAATGATACTCATATGTGAGACTGAAGTGGAGGATGTGTTTAGGGTGAATCTATTATATTTTATGTGCTCTTTTATTGATTTGACTGAACACTTCAGAATTGTGGACATGCTGGGGGGATGTTCTATACTAAATGTTTTCAAAATTGGCCTTTAATTTTTAAAGAGAAAGAAGTCAGGAAAAATGTCACTGAAGAAACTTCTGTTTCACAAGGAGATGGCAGTCCCCATGGCAAGTTTTAGACTTTGGAGATAGAAGATACCCTTTTCAATAGAGAATAATTGGTCACCTTTTTCCTTTAAATGGAATGTAAGTTGCATTTTAGCAAATTTTATTGTCAGGTAAACTCAGGAATTGGCTCTGTCCTAATGCCATTGCCTTGGTGAAACCGCAGCCATTTATTTTGGAAAGGCTTGCTGTCCTCATCTGCCCAGACCTTTATACCTCTGGGATCGCAATTCTGCAGGGAATCAAGTAGAATGGGTAAACACAAGAAATCAAGCCTGAGGCTTCATGGAGCCAACCAGGAAAACAGAAAAGAGCTGAGGGCAAGCAGGACGTGAAATGGGCTGGCACAAATGGTTTGCTGTGTGGGTTGGAAGAGGCCACGGAAACCTCCCCTTTAAAAAAAAAAATCTGTTGATATAATTTATTATATGACCAACAAAAAATGAGTGAGGATGAGTCTTTTTTGATTTGCTTGTACATTTTTTTTACTTGTACATTTTTTTAATTGAGTTTCAAATTTGGACTCTATATGAAATCCGTTTTTTATGTTGGCTGACAGCTGTCCCATATATGTTGTCGTTCTGATGTCTGTCTTAAATTTGGGTTGCTGTGCACTAAGTGGCTCTACACATCAACTGTACTGACCTGTAGATAGTAGTGCTCATGATGGCTGCACGTAGCAAGAATGCAGGAGAGGGGGGAAAGCCTGAAAGCTGAGAAAACATACAACATTTTGATGTGTTGTTTTTCATGTAGCAGTTGATGAGGAGCTGTTTACAGTTTGGCAGACAGTCATGTTTTCAATGTCTGATCTACTGGCATCAGAAAAAGGATACAAATGTACATTATTCATGCAAAAGGCCTATGCAGTTATTTTATGGTGACTTACTAAAGGTCTTGAAACCTGACTTGTATGCACTGTTACCTAGCAACATGTTATAAAGTCACTGGGGGAGTGAGATGTATCTGTAATTTTGTATGTGTGCATATTTGGATGAAAATGTACTGCCAGTCACCAAGTTTACTACACGAGAAGAGCAATGTTAAAAGGAAAGGAATTTCTTTTCTCCTGAGATTTATATTGTGTTATATACATTTAGCTCATGCTTTCCTCCGTACAGTGTGCATAAATTTAGAGTAGAAGTAATTCTCTTTTAGCAAGTTGGCTAGGTATTAGCTGCATTTTTTGGACTGCTTGCTGTGCTGAACCAAGTTCTTCTGAGTGATTTCTTTATTACAATGCTCTCGTTAGGCCCATCAGAACTTCAATTATCGGCCCTACCTTTTCAATGATATAAATCTTTTGACATCTTAAATTGTATATGCCAATTGTAACAGCCAGCACAGATTTGTCGAGACCAAATTATGTCAAAACAATCTAATTTTCTTCTCTGACAGGCCTTGTGGCTAAGAAAGAAGCAGCAGATAGATATATAGACTTTTAGAATTTGGCATTTATTCTTATTGAATATTGATGGTTTAAATGAACATTTATTTTTGCTTGCCAATGTTTATTGCTCCTCTTCTTCTTGGTTGGTGTCAGTTTGTATGCCTCCAGTTTCATGGGAGACCTCAGGGCCTGTTGGTTTTCATTTCTGTGCAGTTTCCACCCCTTCTTTTTCCAAGCATGTGACTCAGAGGAGTGCTTGTCTCCCTTCAGACCTAAGAGTTACAGTTTCCAGAAGTTTAACTGGTGCGCCTGGGGTGAAAGACGGTACAAAATTGGTGTTTATTAACTATTATGAATTTTAAAATTGAATCTTAATAAGCATGCATATAATCTTGACTTTCAGTATTATTTCTGATTGTGCAATGCAGTACCTTTCTAGTCTAGATGAAGTGGATGTCGGATGATTGGAAAACAGTACATTGAAAGTAGTTCACAGTTAAAAGAGAAGAGTCACAGTCAAAAGATCTGTAAAAAATGTGCAGCTGTTCAACAAACAGTTGTACAAATACAAAACCAGGAACAACTAGCTAGGTAACAGTTCTGTGGGAAAGGAACAGGAGTTCTAACAACGTCATACTGGTGCTAAAAAGGCAGTCATTGTACTGGGATGTATACAGAGAGAAAGAGCCTCAAAGAAGGGAAAAACAGTCCTGCTCTTCTCAGTCTTGCTGAAGTCCAAGGTGTTGGCACTATAGTTTATGAAGAGTGTGGGCAGTTGGAGAGACTTCAGCAGAGAGCAGCAGAAATAACTGGAGGTTCAGAAAACATGTCCAGTGAGGATTGATAAAAGGGAGTGAGGTTGTGAAGCCTATAGAGAAGACTAAGGAGAGTCATTAATAAGCCTTTAATGCATTAAAAACTTTGTCGAGGGAAGAAGGAAATAATCTGTTGGTGATTCATCATAATTAGGACAAAAAATGACAGGTTTATATTGCTGTAGGGTTTAAGTTGGTATTAGGAAAACCTTTCCAAAAGTTGAGGTAGTTAAACCTTTATGATAGTTCGGCTGGAGAGATCGTGGCATCTCTGCCACTGAAGAATTTTAAAACGGGTTAGATAACTACCTGTCAGATATGGTTGATCACATATTAGGCAGTAGGATGGACTAGATCTGTGCATCTCAGTGAACCATAGGACAGCAGAAGCAGTTGCAAGAAATTTCAGCTGAACAAAAACAAGCAGCAAGCTGTAGGCAAGCAAAGTGGGGAAAAAATTTACAGATGTTCAAAGTTAGACTTGATTTCAAGTGGGCCAGAAATGAATTGTGATGACAGTGCTCAACATGGCCTCTGAATTTTTTTCAGAAAGGCTTAGGGGAGCGTTAGATTTAAAGAGGTTGAGAAATATTGGTGAGGGTGACCTTTTGAGATCCCTTCAGCCCTAATTCAGTGCCATTGCATGCCAGACAGATTTTGTTACATGTTTTATGAAAGAAGGCGTAACACAAATCACCAAATGTAAATCTAAAAATAAGAACAAGTCTTGAAATTTTTTCCAGATTCCATTCTCTAGGTCCTAGTTTAAGGTAGGAGATGCTTTTAAATTCACAAGAAATTTAAAAGGGTTGTCTGAAATTTTATTTAAATTTGGAAAGGGTTATTGTCTGTAAAGACAATTAGCAGATGACTCTTAACATAAAAACAGAATAATATTTAAGCATGGGCATGTTTTTACCTTCAAATCTTCCCCCTCTTACTTCAGTAGGACCGCTTGGATGCTTTAAGTTGCCCGACCAGTGCTTTGCCAGAATGTTTTCTTCCCTCAGGCCATTAATTCCACATTGAAACTTTGTAACTGCATTCATACCTTAATTTGCAGAGTATTTGCTTTTTCTGTTTCAAAGGTCTCAGTGGCAGACACTATACAACACATCTCTCTAAATACTGATGTCCTTCCACCCACTTCTAAGGCTTGTTTTCTTTTGTAATAAAAAAGGGCTTTCACAGTGATCCAAATTACAATGGCCAGTGTACACTGGTGCAGTTATTACTGTGCCTATGTTATGTGCTGCAGTTACTTTTCATAATATTTGAAAATAAATGAATGCCATCAAAATGAATGGGATTCTTGCACTATTGATCCCAAAGGAATTCTGTGTGGAAACAGTAACTGTAAAGCATACTTCATTTCTGGCCTCTCTCTCCCGCCTCTCTGTGTTCACCAAGTGCATTACTCTAGAAAGCATGTCTCTTCATCTTGCGACGGTGTATATTATCACGTGCCCTGCTTCTGCAGTTCTTTTTACGTTCCCCAAGTTACTCACATGGAAAAACTTTAAAATAGAGAGGAGGAAGGAGAGGTAACATGCTGAGGGTTTGGTGCTGGCCTTGTTAAACAAATGAGAAACTATGTTTTCTCACAGTTTAACTCATATTTGCTGTCATTATCGTGTAAGGAGTCAAATCTTTATTTTAGAAAATAATGCCACCATGGGATTTTGGTGACTGTCCAAAGTACTTGGACTTTGCATTCATGTTTTATTAGCTGATTCCATTAATGGAATAATGACATAGTAAATCATCAGACAGCTACATACAAAATATTAGTAGATAAGCTAAGTAATCACTTAGATTATTTGTTCTGTTTGGCTCTTGAAAATTACTGCACTCCTTAAAGGTAACACAAGTAATTCAGAATGTTTTAGCGTTTGCCATTGAGAGTACTGAACTGACTGGCTTGAACTCTTCAAACAGCTATTTTTAATAAAATAAAAGCACGTCCAATTAAATTGTCATAATTGATGTATTTGTGTAGCAAGTTCCAAAGAAAAGACCATGCTGCCTATATTTAGGATTCATAGTTTATGCCAGAATGTAAAATTTCAATTAGAATATGTAAGTGCACAGGACTGGCAATTATTGAGCCACATCCTTAATTTAAAAATACTGTGAGTTCCATAATGCTGCTGTCAGTGTAAATACCCCGATGTCATCAAGATCTCTCTTTGAAGTGTCTCTCCAGATTCACATTTTCATAATTTCCATATAGACCTTTAATTTAAAATAAAACTGAAAAAGGGCAATAGCACGGCTAATTAAAACTTGGGCAAATAAAAGCTTGTACTAATCTTTGCCACTGATATATCACCACCCTTATATCTCTTTTCAGCAATTGCTAGTCTTACATCCACAATTTCCCGACACCCTTAAAATCATACCCATCGTGTTTTACACCTTGAAGGAACGTGTAGAATTTAGCAAGATAAAGCAGTTTAGACTCTGTTTTAATTCAGTCATTTAAAATGCAGGATAACAAACTGCTTTTTTGTGTACTCAGCCCAATACAACTTAAAAGAAGACATGAATATGATTCTGGACCAGCTCTGTGCTTACAATTTAGTTTTAATATCTACACAAACTCTTATACTTGGAGTATAAGACTAGACTAGACTGATGGCTCTCTTGCTTCCTTGATTACACCATTACTCTGGGCAGAATTCCTAGCTCATGAGCCTTTCTGTCGCATCTATCCAAAATGGGAATTGAAGACATTGTTAGTTCAATCATCTCTGATTGTTTGGTTTTGGTTTTGTTTTCTTAAACAAATATAAAGGTCAGTCTGGTGGTGTTTCCTCTGTTTCTGTTCCTTTCTAGAGAGAAGAAATTTCCATACTGCAAACAATTCTCTCCTATCAGCAGCAAATTTCCCTTTGCTCCTTTCACTTTTCTCCCCCTCTTTTCTCCAGCTTCCCCAGAATTTTAGCTATTCTGCTGTTATTTTGATTTTTACCCAGAAAGGAGAAAATGGTCTTGGCAGATATTACAGTCTTGTTTAGCAGGTGGGACTTTGGCTGTGTAACAGACACCTTGGGGCATGGGGGGATGTGCGGTCCTGCAAGTGCCTTAACAATTTTCCTAATTCCTCCATTCCACTTGGACTAGAACATTGTGGAATTTTGGGGGGACTGTAGCAGGACTGGTCATTCTCCAGTGCTGTGTCTCATTTTGCTTGACTACAACTCCTTAAATGCAAAGCAGCTTTAGAGAAGATCAGTATAGTTAGCTGGCCTTTTCTTAACCTCTGCTTATACATTTTTAACATACTTACACAAGATGGTTTGGAAGACCTCATATTTTCAGTGGTCTCTGGAAGCCTAGAGGTGGCAAGTCTTGGCATCATCATACTTCTCATGACTGTCTATTCTGCCTTTCCACTGCTTTGCTAAAAAGAAATGTTTTAATGCTGAGTGCCCTTGAGTCATAAGTAGCTTTTTCATGGGTAGTTCCCATCCTCTTCCTTGGAGCCCTATAGGTTAGTTTATTTGGCTGAGGGCAGGATAGAGGGCTTTGAAAATGAGATGTAATTGAGTTAGCACTCCCAGGAGGGTTAGGTAACATGAGGTGCTCTGGCACAGATTAATACTTTAGGGCAGAAGGCACTAAAAAGAAATGAGAGACCAGCTAGACTGTCCTGCAGTCCAGAACAGGATTTCTCCTTTTGGGCCACTTACAGCGTAGACAGCTTCTGTGTTGTTGAACATAATTTATCAGCCCAAGTGGATTTTAGTCTGGAGATTCTCCAACAGGTTCCAATTGCATAGATTTTTCTTGCAAAGCAATTAGCTCACCTGTGGCTGCTTCTGCAGTGTTTGTAACCCTTACTCAGTTCTTGAATGTCATCAAATATAAGCCATAGTCTCCATGCAGAACGCCAACACCTACCTGCGCATTTCAATTACTAGAGCGAAAATAGTAGAAGACTCAAGTCATATCCTTTATTGACCACAGCTGCCTTCAGGACAGTGATGCCCAGTGTTGGGGAAATGTGTCTTCCAAATACTGCAGAACTGATCTGTCAAAGGCCCTTGGTTTCTTTTAACCACCGCATCTCACAACTTACCACCTGGAATGGAAGGCGTCCTGTGTCATCCAGATGCTCTAGCTCCAGTAGGACCTGGATAAAACACTGTCCTTTCTTCCTCAGGTAGAAACCATGCCATGGTTCTCTTGCCATGGTGGCTCTGAGTAGAATCACAAAGGGAGGTTTTCCTGCAAGATCTCAAGGAGACCAGTTCAATTTGCAGTGCCTTTTGGAACGTACCCTCACTTTCCCCTTTTTCCTCAGCCATGACTCTGGCCTGGTCTCTCTCATCTTTGTAGCTATAGTCAGGCATCATTTGTAAAATAATATGATGGTGCAGTGGTGTACTGTGGCATCTTCATCACAGTTCCTTTTGATCCAGACTCTGTAGATGCTTTTTCTTGTGGCCTCTTTTGTGGCAGCATTTTTGTTGTGGCTTCTTTTTTCTTTCTCATGTTCTTTGCTCAGACAGATGGAATGGTCACCAGCTTCTTGCTGATTGTGACTTGTAACATTGAGCTTGGCTTGAAGTAATCAGCCCATTTTTCTTCTTTCAATTATAAACATTTTGAGCATTTAGAAATCCTTGTAAGTGGACTGATGCAGTTAGCAGCTTCTATCAGAGTGTTTCAGATTAGTGGCAGATGCCCAAAGCTTTTCTCATGGCATTTGGCAGTTTGAGGAAAGTGTTATAACTTTCATCATCTACTTTTGCTAAATGGATCAAATGATTCCAGTTGCCAGGAAGATAAAAATCAGCAGTCTGGAATCTTCTTTGATCTGTTTTTTTCTGGATATGGAATGGAATGGAACAAACGGAGAATTATCAACCCTGCTTGAGAGACTGCTGCCTGTTGGTTCCGTTTGCTGGGTGGGGTTTTTTTTTCCTTGCTGTGTATTTCAAAATTAAATTCCTGGGTTTCTTGGATTCAGTCTGCAGGCAACACATCCTTCAGTCTGTTCTCGTTGCACAGTTCAGAATGAATGTAAATTAAATACAAATTAAGTATATGTATGTGTATCTATTTTTGTATGTAGATAGATGTTATTCCTTTTGGGGAGTAATAATTCTGTAGTTCAAATATTAATAGACTTCAACATCATCTTTTTAACCCTTGCCTAGTTCTAATTCTTAAAAGATTCCTCAGTCATAGGGGTTTTTAAAGAATGGTCTCAGTCAACTTTTATTTCCCTTATTTGCAATGTTTTTTCTTACATCTGTTTATTGTTCTCCCTAATATGACTAGTGGATGCATCATACTACTTCTTTCCTAATTTATTAATTCTATCTTCCGTCCAAAGCAAAGCAGCTAGAGTAGGCAGAACAAGCAGCATAGGTAAGAACAATAGTCTGGGTTTCTTTTCCCCTTCACGTAATACTGCCAAATGCACATCTTCAGGACTTCCTCTGCATTGTGAGACCCTGACCATGTTTTATATTTCTCATAGGTGAAGTCTTGTAGACACACAGGGACAAACTGAGTACACAGATCTCCCGAAGAGCTCATTTAGATTATGGCTGATGTTGTGCTGGTAGATTTGTTGTCAACATAGTTTTAGCATTGTTATCCTGGGTGGCAGCTCAGAATTGTGAGGGAGCAATGGCTTATAGCAGCATGTGCTGTCGCAGTAGGAGAGCTAATGTGTGGGGTAGGAAGAGAAAGGGAAAGTAAGACGTAGGAAAGGAGGGAAACTTGATGGATGCCCTGTTGAAGTCATTCTGGGTGTGTCACTATCATGAAACTATTTAAACTCTGATGTGACGTACCTTGAATTTTTTGTTCTCTGAGCTATTAGAACTTGGCTTCATCTCAGTAGAGTTTGAGAATACCCTGGAATGAAGAGCATAGAGGTACCACTTGACACCTGCCCTTGGATTGGGTCAAATTAGCTGCTAAGTTTTGGCTTGGTGATAAGAAGTTTAATAAATGCTAATTTCTTCCAAAAGTGCCCCCTTTGATCCTCCTTTTTGTGGGAGGGGAATCCATAAGGCATCTGCCACTGCATACTATAGTGCCTGACTCAAAAAAGGTCCTAGTTTAAGGCTGTGATATTATATGAATTCTGTTACAGTGATTCTATTTGTGTATGGATGTTTTTACATTGTTCTTAACCTGGTTTATAATGGACCACAGTGTACGGTTACAAACTTACACTGATCTATGTATGTGAGTTTAATATCACCTCTGTATTTTAAATGGTAAAAGTATACACTGACCTGGTCTATAGTGCTTCCTCTACCTGGTTCATGGGCAGAAACATAGCTGGCTTCACAGGTTAATGATTGTTCTCAGTGGATCGTCTTTACCTCTTCACTCAGATTCATGTTTCCTTTATTTTCTGGGAAAATTTGAATTAATATCTTATTGAAATGAATAAATTCAAAAGATTTTTTTTGTCCAGGTTGTCTGAAAATTCAGGCAGAATGCTCTCTATCAGTTGCACTCAGCTCCTGGTGGAGGTATTTTTCAGCTCCTGGTGGAGGTATTTTTCACATCAGTAGCAGCTGGAGTGGCATGTTTTAAAAGAGAAGGAATGCAGGAGGTAGTGGGGCATGGAAGGAAGGTTTGGCTCTTCTTTTTTTTTTTTTTTTGGTGACCATTCATCACCCCAGGTGAAACCCCAGAATAAACTGAGCTAGAAAGATGTAGGCCTGGATAAGAAGATAGATGGATTTTTTTTTTTTTTTGTAAGTACCTTGGTGAACTTAAGATTGGTTTGAGAGCCTTAACCTGTATTTTGATGAATTAAAGCACGCTTTAATGTTTCATATTTCTGCTTTTGCTCTTTTTTTAAAAAGGAAAAAGCAATTCCTGATACTGGTAAAAGTACTTATAGGTCGTATTAAAAATTACACATATAAGGTAATTTAATTTCTGAAGTACTGAATAACACCAATGTGTATGTACATGCTGCTTAGTGGTACGTTGTTTATACCACTTGCTTTAATCTTGTTCTTTGGTAATGGCTTGCCAACAAATCAGAAAGGAGAAAAATCAAACAACCCTGGAATATAAACGGAAAAGATGTAAGTGTTGTGTTACAGAGTAATGTAGTAGCTTTAAAAAATAAATAAATTAAAAAAAAACCCACAAAACCATGGAACAATGGGCTGTGTGAAAATGAACAAAGATCGAAGTAGCAAACAGAAGTGTCTATTTGCGATAAAAATGGCAATTGTATCCCATATTTTAGGGTTGAGATCTCTGGGAGGTGATGAGCACTTCACAGTGGGATGCAGGAATTCAGATTCTCTAGGAGTCAGATTTTGGGGGAACTGCTGAAAATGAGAGTATCTGAGGAAATAAGCCAGGAAAGTAAGGAACCAGAGAGTAGGTAAGCAGCAGTGAAGCGGAGGAGAAAGTAGACCAAGGATTTAAGCAGGTGAATGTTGCCAGATTTTGATGGGTTAATGTGACCTGTTAGTAGCCTGCCCCTTCAGTTGGATATTACCATCGCTGTAATATGCCAGTTCCTCGGTTTTTCCTGTTCATGTAATGGGTTTGTAAAAAAAACCCAGCGCTCTGCAGCAGGCAATGCACGTTGGCTTCTAATGCCCTGCTGCAGCCTGTGAAAGCAGTGGTGGGGTACATCTTTCTTATGTGGTCCAAGTGAGATTTGACAGAGCTCATCCACAAGAGTCATGAGGGTAGGCAGGGGATTGTCATGTGGAAGGAGGAAAATATCTAGGAGAGGTAGTGAGGTAAACGGTGAGAGAGCTTAGAAAGATAACAAAATGGAGATGATGCTCTATCTTTCACATTTGTGAAGACAGAGGTTTAGAGAGGTGAGAGAGATGTAAACTCATCAAAGTTTGGGACACTGAACAAGTCATGTGCTGTGTGTCACTGAGAATTTAAAGTGAAATTTTGAACAAGAAAAAGCCACTAAGATACAGGAAAGGAAGTATCTCTTAATTGTCAAACATAAAGAAGTATAAGAAGAGCTGCTGAAAAATAGTGCAACTCCTTTAGCCTCCTGTTTGTCGTGCAGTCTGCTTGTGAATTTATATTTCTTGGGTTTGGAAGTGTTGTTTAAGAGGCGTTCTTGGTTTTATCCCTTCAACCAAATGCAGTGCAAAGGATCTACTGCTGTCAAGGGGGTATCAGAAAGATTGTTCAAGAACAACATTTTTCATTGTGTAGATTTTAAGTAGCCCCAAGGTCCCTGTACCCTTCTCTGAGGCTGTGCAGCTGCTTACGTGGAGTATTTGAAAGGATTATTTTAAACTTGCTTGCTTTCTTTTTTTATGGATGTAGAACCTGGAACAGTGCTCTAATAGCATCTTCCAGTGCAGAGCTGTCTTCTGAAAATCCTTCTGTTCTCTTTCTTAACAAATATCAACTTTTAGGACCTGAGAATTTGCTGTTCTTTTCCCTTTAACTCCCCTCTTAGGTTTCCTATCTTTCTACTCTTCATCTCTTGCCTCTTTTCCATGCTCTAAGAGCTCAATATATGGTACCCATGGGCTTTGCCATATTTGCCCTTATGTGAAATGATGTTTTAAACTTCCATCAAGCCTGTCGAAGACCGATGTCACCAGGGGAATGCTTTTAGGAGGAGTAGGGGCAAAAAAGTAAGAGGAGAAGGATGGTTTCTTGAGCTCTGGTACAATCAGTTTTTGTGTTTGAAAACTGTCCCTTTGTATAAAGGATGCAGAAGTTTGTTTACTTCTTGAAGCATCTTTGCATACTGTTGACATGCTTGCTGCCAG
The DNA here is from genome assembly GCF_000699105.1 of Pygoscelis adeliae. Classification (NCBI taxonomy): domain Eukaryota; kingdom Metazoa; phylum Chordata; class Aves; order Sphenisciformes; family Spheniscidae; genus Pygoscelis; species Pygoscelis adeliae. Next base: position 446,185 of record NW_008825167.1, read on the forward strand.
TACCTGCTCTAGCATTTCTCAGGTTATGGTTTCTTCCTGTTACTAGCTGCTCTATGATTATATATTACATACCTCATTAAGTCTCACTTCTTTCCTTCTCTTGACAGCTGCAAATCAAAAAGAGCCCTTGACTCCTAAATTTAAAGTGAAAGAGGAGCCTAAGGATGAAGAAGCTGCAAGTGCAGCCTTGTCTCAGTCCAGCTATGTGTTCAGCGAGGAATCCGAAGCCTCAGCTCCAAATGGCCCTGAGGAGAAACTCAAGCCACAGGAAGTGCAGGCAAATGTGATGAGGCAGGACATGTCAGTCAAGGCAGCATCTGAGCTCCTCATGAAGCTCTCAGGTAGATATTTATTTTAATAATATTCAACTTCTTAATTTTTTTTTTTTTTTCATCTATGCTAGCAGTGTTACCTTGCAGAAGGAATGTTTAGCTTTAGTAGCAAGTAAAGTAACAACTTCAGTTGTTTGGTCTGTTGCCATAGTATCTAGTCATCTGTGCTCTGGTTTTCAAATTGATGACTATGGGATAAGTCAAAAGAAATGGTGCCTTAAAGCTTTTAGATGTTGTCATTTTTAAAATGTACCATAACATGTTAATACCAATTTATCATGTGTCACTTCATTAACATCATAAGAATGTGTGTCTGTACTGAACTATACCTTATATAGCTTTATAAATGATGACTTTTAAAGCCTTTTATTTTTTCTGACAATATCTTGTACTCAAACTTATAAGATACACTGTTAAAAAAGTAATGTAAACTGAGCCAGATTTCTGCTGTTAGGGAGACCACTTGAACTTGCCTACATTGCCTTAGTGATACATCCTTCTGCCAGACAAATAGACAGTATGCATGTGTATACACAAATGTACTGTTACAGCCGAAGGGAGTCAAACAAAAATGTATGTTCTGCTAATTATGCTTTGTCTAACTGTCAGAATCGAGGTTTAACTTTAAGGGAAAGTAAAAGGGTTGAATTCTCCCTGCTGGGAACAGGTTAAGTGAAAAGGCTTTGAATTTCTCATAGACTTCAATTTTTAGGACTGAGATGTGAAAGTCAGGCTGGGAGGCTGGGTTTCGTACTTCCTCGCCTAAACTGGATCAGTTTGTTTTTACGTCTTCTCCAAAACTGGACAAGACTTATTTTTTGAAGTATGCCCAAGTCACGCAAGAGGTGCCAATGGAAATGCTTACAGGTTTAGCAACTTCTGAGACCCTTGCCAAACCTATCTGAAATTATTTGGCTTGATTGGATACTGTCAACATTGAATTTGAGCTCAAGTTTATACCTGAAAGACTTTAACTGAGTAGGATCTCCCCCATAAATTCTAACACATAATTAATTCACTCCTGTTCATACCTGCACACTTTAGTTTGCAGAAGAATTTGAATCATTGATTTGCAACCCTTCTGTGTTAATGGTGCAAAAAGTGCTTCCCAGGTATAAAAGTTGATCAGACCAGAAGTTTCCCAATTTTTCACAGACTCCCAAATACTAAACGTTTGGTTGTTGATATAGTGCACTGTTGCTGCTGGTAACTGATTCGAGTATGGTATTCTGGTAGCAGAACTTTACAATCTAATGAATGTTAACCTGTGACTTTATTTTTCTTTGTGCATATAAAATTATACAACTATTTTCATAAAGAACAAGCTCCGTAACTTAATGATTTCTTAAATACTTCAGAGACATTAGTGTTCTTGATTGTGAATCTTGAATTCAGCATTAGCGGGCTGTGTTTAAATAGTTTTATTACAGACTATGATATTAGAATATTTGTGCCTTAAATATCTGTTTATATGAGTGAAATCTGGCATGTATAAAATCTTGGTCAAGTCTTCAGTCACTTCTGTTGGGAACTCCCAGTCTTTAAAGGTTGTAGTAAGAAATATACTAGATTAACATTTCTGTTATGATTTCTTAGTGATTGAGCAGTTTTTGCTGATAGTGGTCTTTTTGGTTAATCCATAGATTAGAAGATAAAGAATTAGTCTAGGATTTACTCAGTTGGTATTGCTGCAGTTGGTATTCCTGAATCAGCCAGTGGGTGGGGTTATACCAAGTTTATCACATACACTGTTTTCAACTTGCACTTTTCTGAATTACCATCTAAGGCAGAAACTATAAAGGAGGAAAACACTAAGATACAGTTTAATGTAGCACAAATTTAAGAGGAATATCTAAGATCAGTAGCCTCTTTAGTGTTTTTTTAATGTTTGCTTTATCTGGTAGACTGCTCTGAGATCACTATTGACTTCCCAGCTTATCTTAAGCAATTCTGCACTCTTTTTTGGGTGATTTAGAACTTAAACAATTAAGCCACTTCTTCAGAATAAAGTGAAAACAAGAACAAACTTCATCCTTTTTCCTGGTACTGGAAGGAGCCAAAAAAAAGGAAGGAAAGGAATGAGTATGTCTGGTTGTTCTACTGTCTGTGGGAAATCTTCAGTCAAGTGCCCTTATTAGATTTGATGTATTATATAATTGGGTTTAAGTCAGGTCCTTCCGGGCTCTATATATTCTTGGTAAAGACTGAATGGATTACATCCTTGCTTTGTTATTTTCACTTTCTTCTGTGTAATACCGATTACTGCACTGCATACAAATTCAGCAAGGGATTTCCGACATAATAGTATTTTGCTTTCTGCGTTCCTGACATACGTGCTTCTGTTATCCCCTGAGCAATAATATTGCCGATTGTTGCAGCCTCATGGGAGCCTCTTGGGATTTAGCCATAGACCTTGCTGTCTCCTTTCATGTGAAGGATACACTGGTTTATATTTTTCACTGGGAAATCTCTTCCCAAACAGAGATGCTGTGTTGCTAGCTCTTAGCTGAGCTTGTACAGTGTAGTGGAAGGCCTTTCCAGCTCTGGAGCCTAGTTTGGGCCGGTGCTTACTGTAAGAGAGACTTACTGCAAATCACCAGCCCCTATAATGGAGGGACTCGTCAGCCACTCAGAAACTACTCTAAAGCTAGGAGAAGTTAGAAGAATAAATGTATTTTACGGTAGTAGAACATTAACAGAATATTTACTTGTTGTCATTGCAGAGGTAGATGTACAGAAACAAGAGAAAACCACATGCAGCTGTCTATTTTAGTTCTACTACACAAGGCACTCTCTTTTCTCATTAAGCTAAAAACCTGTCAGGACACTTGCATGCTCCTAGCAGCACACAACCAGTGTTTAAGATCAGGCCCTTACCCTGCATATTCCTTTGGTGGAGTTGGACCTTATCTGGAGATGCTATGCACTTTTATACCAGTTTTTTTCTCCACTGTGTTCCTCTTGGAATCAGATCTTCTACCTCACGGTTCACAAACTTGATACCTAGTCACTTGATACCTAGTTGCACTTCTTCCAAAGGATTATTCAAGCTAAGAAGGCTAATGTCTCTTGGGCATGTCTAGGCAGAACCCATTTCCATCCAGATAGTCAAAATAAAACTTCCTAACAACTGTTCTGCTGTTTAAAAATAAATGAAACGCCCATTTAGAAGAACTGGTCTTTGGGGGTTAACAGGCAAAGCTCGAGCCTCAGTGCAGACTTTCAACCTACATTTTTCAGAAGAATGTGAAATGACTACCATGATTTATATGAATGTACAAAGGTGAGCTGTGAATTCTGTCTAAGCCTTGACTGAGACTAGATCCAATGGTAAGCAAACAGATTTGAGGAGATAGTGGAGTGGGGCAAATCGCTCTCATCTCTGTTTAGAAGGGTGCCATTCCTGCAAGTTTTTAAATTCCTATTAAATGTTGCACAAAATCACTTATAAGAAATGGAAGTAATGTATTTCAAGTACACCTGAACCAGTTTTCTACATTCTTGCCAGTTCTCTTTCATGGAAAAGCTAATTTATTTCTCAAAATGTTTAATTAAGCAGCGCACCCAGTGATACCTGGTCAGTTTTATACACTCAGTCTTATAAATTGAAAGGTAGGTTTCAGAGGATACTGAAATTTAAAATAAATGTTTGCATTTACATGCTAATGTTTGAGTCTAAAAACTCATTTTCTGTTGAAATAGCCATGCTGCTAACATGTTTTGGGCATGTATTATCTTTCAGAAGCATACAGTGTTTTGCCTTCTTGTCCAAAAATGAATGCATAGCTGGAGGTGTATAAAATCTATTCCAGGTACTAGCATTTTATAAGTAATATTTTACCCTGGTGCCTTAAACTATGACATCAGTATGTCCCTGTCTTTCCTAGAAATGTTGTCTGAATCACATTTGCCTTTATTTCAGCTGTATCTTATTTGTGAAATGTAGTCATTTTGCATTTCGGTAGTAACTCAGGTTGTTTTCCTCCTCTCTTTTTTTTTCAGTGGATCAAGTCCCCATTTATTGCACATATCCTTGTTATCACTAGCAAATGCATGACCTTTTTACTATGCAGTTCCTTTGGATTTTTTGTACTTCAATCCTCAGGTCACACAGTGCTTCTTGTAATACACTAATTCCCCAGTACCCACAATGTGTCATAATTTGGGGTTATCAGCAGATGCAATTAGTGCATACTTACCTTTTGTGCCAAGGTCATGAAGTAAAATGTTACATACAATTGATTCCAAAAGCATTGTTGATCAATTCCATTTATTATCACCCAATTATATGACAATTCCTCTTCCAGCACAACGGGTTATTGCAAGGGTTTGGTGGTTTTTTCCTTTTTTGATTAAGTCTCTATCCACTTGAAAATGTTTATGCTAATTTCCTATTTCGTGCCTTGTAGTTAATTTTTTTGGTGCTATATCTTACATTCAACTGAAACCACATGGATTAGAACTTCTATTTAAAAAGAGGAAGAAAAAGAAAAAAGAATAATAGTACAATCCTAGCATAAGATGAAGGCCAGAACACCTCAGTGCTACTCCCATTCCAAAAATGGCACATCGTGCATTAGGGCACAGCAAGGTGAAGGACTATCTGAGAAGGACTTAAATTAGCTTATACCGAAACCAGTCCAGTCACAGCAGTACAGACTTCCAGAGGAACTAAATAACAATATAGTTTAAAAAGTTTGCTAACTAGGAGTGCTATCTATGCACGTGTGGCTGGACAGCTGGTGTCAGATTTACCTCATTTTGAGGCTTGGGTGGCTTTATGCTTGGCTGTCACCAGGAATGTGAATTTACAACAAAAACGAGTCCATGACTAGAAAGCTATTATTCTTAGCAGTCACAAAATCTTCCCAGGTTTAGTGGGTTGCGTTGGCAGTCTTTTGGTTTATGGTTACTGTGGTGAAGAAAAAGTACATCGCTACATCTTTTGGGTGAGGTGGGGGACAGAGAAACTAACCTTCTTTTATCATAACTTCGTGGACTGTTCTGGGAAGCGCTTGTATCGAGCTAGGCTGCTGTCTTTGGAGATAGCTGTTGTCAGGACCTCGTAAGAGTCTCCGTACCTAGATTGCAGGGGAGCTGTCAAGAGTGCTTTCATCCCTGCTTAGAGAGCTTGATAATGGGCAGAGGAGTGAAAATACAGGGAAGTCTTTTGTTCCTTGGTCTTTAAATAGCTCATTAGAAAGCTCTGGGCAGCAGCAGTCACTTCTGTAGAAGCGCAGAAAAGTAAGCGGAGAAGTGTATGACCCAAAATAAGACTTTCTTTTGGTGGGAACTAGAAAGATGGCAAGTCACATCACCAGATTAAATTCCACTACTAGCCAAGTGTTTTTTTTGTTGTTTTGGTTTTTTTTAACCAACAGAAATGTGAAATAGATTGTGAATGGTTAAAGTGAAGCTGTGTTTTAATTACAGTATAGAAAAAGATAGAAGTTTCTAGATAGCTAGATTTATTATTGCAACGTCAGGTTCCAGATTTTTTTTCAAGATTTTGAGACTTTCCTGCCAATGCTGTACTACATGAAGTTCGTATCAGGCCATGGTACATTCATTCAGTTTAATAAACTTTTCCATGGCATCTGCATAATAACATAGTCCCAGAAGAACTCAACTAGTAATGGATTCTTACCTATTGATGGGTTTTGCCATGTTTCATGACAACATTAATGTCTAAACCCAAAAGCAGGAAAAATGTGAAAAAATACTGCCCATTCACAGGAGAAGTATAGGGTGGGAAGTACGGAAGTCTGCAAAGTCTAAGATTTTTTTCCCCTATAGATCTTAAAAAAAAAAAAAACCACAAACAAACACAAAACAACAAAAATCACAGAAAAACAAGTACATTATAACAGAGCCTAGCTTTTAGTTCAGTAGATGCTATACTATACCTTTAAGTTATTGTAGTTCATCTTCTTCCTTTTTTCCATGTCAGGGTAATCTTGACATTTGATGAAAACCATGTTAATTTAAAAGATTAGATAATTTGGAATAATAAGAAATCATAATGTCCGTGGTTCAAATGTGCTGCTTTTGGTGTTCTGGATTTTATTTCAGTTTAGTTTAGTTTTTAGGAATTGTCACTAAAGAGTTTAAACAAACCCCACGATGCTTTGCTTTACTGCTGTTCCTTGATGATGTTCAGCCAGGTGGGAGTGGCCACAAAGCTATGGAAAGTGGGCATGTCAATTTTTTTCAAAGTGTCAGGGAATTGTGGATGCATAGTATTTGCAGAAGGGCCTCTTGCAATCCCCCTTGCCTTTGGAGAGTCAGCTTGTAAAGACAGGAGAGCTGGAGCCAGGCTCTGTACAGCTTGCTGCAGAAATGCTAGACTAGAATTTTCTTGAACTGGGAGACTTGCATAGATTGGAATATGTTGTAAAGTAACAATTCACTGCACATGTAGACTTTTTATAAAATTCTCCTTGATCTATGTTTTGAGGGGTTGGCTGTGTTCTGCAAATAGGGTCTTTCAGGTAAGCACCATAATCCTACCATTTAAATGGAAGGAGCAGCAGATGCATATCACAACTCAAATTAGTCTATTGCTTTAATTTGCTCCTTTTTTTTTTGTTAGTTTGCATTTTTGTGAAACTAAGCCTATAGCTGCAAAATTCTATAACATGGGAGTTCAGAGGTTCCACTTTAACCAATATGAGCCATTTTATGTTTGTTTTTTTTTTTAATGCAGGATCCTGTTACATTCAGGATTGATTCAAAGCCCATTGACATTGTTTTATATAAAACAGCGGTTTGAAAAAAATACTAGCAAAATAAAGCATCAAGCACAGCGCCCTAGGGAACATCAGATGTTACTTGTTGTGTCTCTGTAGTGGAACCTTCAGGGCTCGCCAACTGTTTCCTACCTCTGAGGTTTTATTTAAGCTGTGTTAGGGCATATTTATTTCTAGCAAATCAGAACAAGTAGCACGACAAAATGCCTGATTCTTCATACTGAAAGCTTTTGAAGTCAGTACAAGTTGACCCACTAGTTACCCCTGTCTGCTTGATTGTGAAAACTAGTACATGAGTCCAATTTATGAGACATATGGGAAACGCTTTCTTTTCTAAGTTGATTCATAAAGTTGATTTGTAAAGCTGTTGGGCATTTCAGCAAATATGAGCAACTTAGAATTTTAGTTGCAACATGAAGTTTTAAATAAAATGGTGGGAAGAAGCATGAATGATTTAACAAGGATTCATTTGATTTTAGCAGTGGGAAGTCATTGGACAGCTGTTGTATCAGCAAAAGTAATATTTACTATGACTTGTGTTTTTTATTAAATCTGTGCACTTGATTTTGACTTTCGTTTCAAATAAAGTGTAAATCAGACTGTGCTGCATTAGAAGAGCATGTTCAGTGTGTCCCCTCTAAAGCAGGTGAGTGCTGCATAGAATCATAGAATAGTTCGGGTTGGAAGGGACACTTAAAGGTCATCTAGTCCAACCCCCCTGCAATGAGCAGGGACATCTTCAACTAGATCAGGTTGCTCAGAGCCCCGTCCAACCTGACCTTGAATGTTTCCAGGGATGGGGCATCCACCACCTCTCTGGGCAACCTGTGCCAGTGTTTCACCATCCTCACTGTAAAAAATTTCTTCCTTCTATCTAGTCTAAATCTACCCCCCTTTTGTTTAAAACCATTACCCCTTGTCCTATCACAACAGGCCCTGCTAAAAAGTTTGTCCCCATTTTTCTTATAAGCCCCCTTTAAGTATTGAAAGGCCGCAATAAAGTCTCCCCGGAGCTTTCTCTTCTCCAGGCTAAACAACCCCAACTCTCTCAGCCTTTCTTCATAGGAGAGGTGTTCCATCCCTCTGATCATTTTTGTGCCCCTCCTCTGGACCCGCTCCAACAGGTCCATGTCTTTCCCGTGCTGAAGACTCCAGAGCTGGATGCGGGACTCCAGGTGGTGTCTCACCAGAGCAGAGTAGAGGGGCAGAATCCCCTCCCTCGACCTGCTGGCCACGCTCCTTTTGATGCAGCCCAGGATATGATTGGCCTTCTGGGCTGCGAGCGCACGTTGCCGGCTCATGTCCAGCTTTTCATCCAGCAGTACCCGCAAGTCCTTCTCGGCAGGGCTGCTCTCAATCCCTTCACCCCCCCAGCCTGTATTGATACTGGGGGTTGCCCCGCCCCCGG
>NW_008825167.1:455898-488088 GCF_000699105.1 Pygoscelis adeliae
GTCCCTATACTCTTCCCAGGATACCTGTCCCTGCTTCCACTGCCTGTGCATTTCCTTCTTGCCCTTTAGTTTGACCAGCAGGTCTCCACTCATCCATGCTGATCTTTTGCCTTCCTCTCCTGATTTCTTACACCTGGGGATCGAGAGCTCTTGTGCTCTATGGAAAGCATCCTTAAAGATCTGCCAGCTCTGTTCTGCTCGCTTGTCCCTGAGGGCAATTTCCCAGGGGGTCCTATTGACTAACTCCTTGAACAGCTGGAAGCTTGCTTTCCTAAAATTCAGGGTCCTGACTTTACTCTTCACCTGACCCATATCCCTCAGGATTGCGAACTCCACCAGTGCATGATCACTGCAGCCCAGGCTGCCTCCAATCTTGACGTCGCTGATTAGCTCACTTGCATTGGTGACCATCAGGTCCAGTATCGCATCCCCTCTGGTAGGGCTGTCTATTACCTGGCTTAAGAAGTTATCCTCGATGCACTCCAGGAGTCTCCTGGATAGCCTACAGCTCACTGTGCTACTTTTCCAGCAGGTGTCGGGGTGGTTGAAGTCCCCCAGCAGGACAAGAGCCTGTGAGTGTGATGCCTCCTGTAGCTGGAGTAAGAAGGCTTCGTCAATAGGCTCCCCTTGATTGGGTGGCCTGTAGTAGACACCAACCACAAGGTTCCCTTTGTTGCCTCGGTCTCTAATTCTTACCCATAAGCTTTCAACCTGCTCGTGGCTATTCTTCAGAGACAGCTCTTCACACTCAATCCATTTCTTGAGGTAGAGGGCAACCCCTCCACCCCTCCTTCCTTGCCTGTCCCTTCTGAACAGCCTGTAGCCATCGATAACTGCCCCCCAGTCATGGGATTTGTCCCACCAAGTTTCAGTAATGGCAACTAGGCCGTAGCTTTCTAGCAGCACGGTGGCTTCCAATTCCTCCTGTTTGTTGCCCATGCTGCATGCATTGGTGTAGAGGCACTTCAGCTGGGCTGTCAGCCATGTCACCTTCTTAGAGGAACGCCCCTTAGTTCCTTTGAGGTATTTCACTGGTGTTTCCTTCTTGGCTCCTATTACCTCAGGGGGCCCTGGCTCATCTCCGTAAGACTTCAAGTGTGCTGCAGCGTAGCCAGCACGGCTCAGAGCAACAGGCTGACGGCCCTCGCTAGCACCCTGTCCCTCTGACCTTGGTGTGTCATCCCGCAGCTTGTCATGCGCAAGCCTGACACTATCCCCTTCAAGTCTAGTTTATAGCTCTGTCAACGAGCCCTGCTAGCTTGTGAGCAAAGACCCTCTTCCCCCTTTGAGAAAGGTGAATCCCATCTGATGCCAGCAGGCCTGGTGCCATGTAGGCCATCCCATTATTGAAAAAACCCAAATTGTGGCAGTGACACCAGCCGCAGAGCCATGTATTAATAGACTGGGTCCGTCTGTTTCTTCCAATATCACTGCCCACAGCTGGAAGGAGAGAGGAAAAAATAACCTGTGCTCCAGGTTCCCTTACCAACCATCTCAAGGCCCTGAAGTCTCTTTTGATTGCCCTTGGACTACGCATTGTGGCTTCATCACCACCCAGATGGAAGAGCAGTCATGGGTAATAGTCTGAGGGCCATACCAGGCTAGGAAGTTTCCTAGTGGTGTCCTTGACCCGGGCCCCAGGGAGGCAGCAGACTTCCCTTAGAGGAGGGTCTGTCCGGCATATTGGACCCTCCATTCCCCTCAGAAGGGAGTTGCCTACAACTATAACCCATCTTTTCTTCCTTGTGGAGGTGGTTGTGACACAGGGGGTAGGCCTTTCTGACCTTGGCCACACCTCTGGTGTAGATGAACCGTCATCCACATCATCCATTGACCGACCTTCCACATCCAGAGCCTCATACCTGTTGTACAGAGGCACATGGGAAGGCGAGGTGGGCAAGGAGGGGGTTCGCCTGCTGCCCCGAGTGTGCAAACTTTGCAATTCCTTGTACTTGTGAATGCCACAGAACCTGAAAGCTGTGGAAGAAATTACTTCCTTCTGGAACAAGCCTGTCCAATATTGCATTTTTCATATCTGATGTGGAAAATTGCCTCATTTGATCTGAATAGGATGAAGTTCATTGAGGCTTTTATAGATAAGGTGATTAAAAGTTATACAGCTCTGTAAAGAAACAGCATCTCTGTGGCTTGATGGTAGTACATCCATGTATGCAATAATTTTCTCTTATTTTGTTGTTTCTGTATCACAAAGTTAAGAGCAGAAAAAGGCATATTAGGTGATTTAGTTCATCTTCTGCCAGATGAGCAATGTTCACTGCTGTGCTGTTGTTTTGAGCTTCATCCAGGTTAGTTTTGAATGAATAGCAGACCATGTTTAGGACATCACAGTCTTGATACTTCAAAGCTACTTGAGTCTTTATCCCCCGCTGATTTTTGCTAGGAATTAGATGTCTGTTCTTTTATAAAAATCTGGCATGAAGAAAATGACTCTTGTATACTGACTTTGTATTCTGATATATTGCAGTTTATTTAAACTAGCCCATCTACTCCAGGAGAAATGCAAAAGTGGAAAAAAGCCAAAGCTATCACGATTTTAATTATTTGAACCAGGATACCTTTTGGTGTACCAGTCCTTGACTTAAAAAACTTTAGCTGCACAATGACCACGTGAGATACCTATGTAAGGAAATAAGGGGTATCACCTTACTCCACAAATGAACTGTCTGTAGCACAGAAGGGAAAATAATCTTCAAGAAGTTACAGTTTGACTGCCTGTATGGCGAGATGGGTATGGGCATAACCTTAATTACAGTCTTTCGCCAGCACAAGATCTAGCACAGCTGGGTTGTATGCCTGTGATTGCTGCTCATGGGACAGACTGACTGTGTTTCCCTTTCGTTAGCTCTTGTAAAATTATCATAGCGACCCTCCTTCTGTCTTCTGTGTGTGTTTGCTTTTGGGAATCGGAGTATGACAGGATTCACATTTGGCAGGGGCATTCTGTCATATCAAAAGGGTGCAGCTGGGGAGATAAAGGTCAAGGGAAACGATCAACTATGTAAATTCAGTTAGGGCAATTTGAGTGCTAGCTGATTGTGAGGGAGAGAAGGTCATTGGTATTGCTCGACTCTCATCTTAGTTGGGGTCGTATCAGTTTGTCTGATTCAAAAGCATTTGCAGGATAGGGAATTAAACTGTGTGGAGCAGGAACAGAAATAGAAAGAATATTTTAAAAGCAGAGAGAGCAGCAAAGGTCAGCTTGACTCTGCACCTAAATTTGGCAGCTGGGTGCAGGGCTTGGTCTGTCAGACATCTGAAGAACTCATTTGTTTGCGGAGTTACCTGAGCTTTTGATTGACAGTGTTACCTGATGCGTTCCTTTGCTGTTCTGTGTTCGCTTTCAATGCACAGCATGCTATTTTTACACTTCTCAACACAGATGCAGTGTTCTGTGGTTTTATAATAAAAGGCTAATGGAAGTTTTAAATAAAATTTTAAAAAGTCTGCTTAACAGGACAAAAAAGGCATTATATGATATTTCTAACTTGTCTTCAGTTGATAATTCACTATGAAAATTTCCAAAGTCTGAAATGTATTTGGTGGATCATAGAGGGTGAAGATTTTTATCAATGTTTATACGTTTCTTTTAAAGGTCAAGAAATGTCATAAGAAAAGACTGAAAGCACTTCATGTAAATCATTCCTGGAACATATCCAAGTGGCTTTTCTCTCCTGGCTTCAATTTTTATTTTTTTTTAAAGGGCTGTAAGCAGCAAAGCCGCTTTCTCTCCACTTAAGAACAGGAATGTGGGGAGAGGGAAAAACCAGGGGAATGAAAAAAGACTTGGTGACACACATCAGTTTAATTTTATGTGGAATGCTTATGCCTTCATGCTAAAGGGATTCTGTTCATCTTTGGGTAAAGACTGCAGGAGGACACCAACCAGGTGACTAGCTTGAGGATGTTATCAAGGATGACCAAACCATGTTTTGGTGCCTCTGAGATTCATTGTAATATGGGGTAATTGAAAACAAAAGTCCTGGTGGTGGTTGAAACATTTGCACTTGGAATAAAATCTGTGAGGCTGACACATTCATATGTGAGTTAGAGAGGAGGGGAAAAACAGAGAGAGCAGCAACAGATTAATTTATAAAGTGAAGTTAGTGGATTCAAACACACCCCCCCCCTTTTCTTCTCTCTGACCCAAAGTTAATAGAAAATACTGTGTTTGGGCTTTTTCTTATGAACTGGTGTTCATTTATTTATTTTTAATATCAGAGCCTTCTAAGTAATAAAATTTGACAGATGACAAGGAAACTTCCATGTGAGGAAACTCATTGTGCAGAGTGCCTCCATCAGTGACCTGATGCTATCAGGATGGCCAGCCCCTGACTGCACCAGTTAATGTGCTGGCCCACGGTCATAGATCCGATCACATCCCCCCACTCTTGGACAAGGGCCAGACTGCTCTCTCAGGTCCTAATCCACTCAGCCTCTAAGCTCTCTGCTTCTCTGGCTCTGTGTGCTGCAAAGTGCCAAAGTCTGAGCAATTCGAACTCACGCTTTCCCTTGACTCCAGCTGCGGAGGCTACATAGGTGACAATTTAGGGCATGCGCTAATCATGAGTAAACAGAAGCAGATTTTCCTTAAGGCTTTCAGTATCTTGGCTAGTACCAGAAGTACGTGTACAGATTTAGCCAAAATTAATAAATCCCATGTACATTTTTTGTTGGAATGATTCCTTATCTGGATGGCCCTTCTGGTATTTAACTGTGTTCATGCATTTATTTATTTTCTTGATTCTCCCAGGCATACTGCCTATCTTAGGCTGCCTGTTTCCGGAGTGTCTCGTCAGCATCCAGCCCGCAGAGGCAACACCCGGCTGGGCAATTCTGCCATGATACCGGTGCCCTTTCAGGAGCACTCTGAAGGAAGATCATTAAAAAAAGTCATCATCTTTCTCTGAAACTAAATTGAGAATAAATTCTACAGGTCTTCAACTTCTCTTTTCACAGCAGAAAGTCTGAATCAAAAGGGCTGTATAGGTATTTGGGGTGTGGTAGGCAAATTACCTTGGGGCCTCGATTTTGAGATTTCAGAGCTCTTATTCTGAAGAAGAAAGGATCACTTACCTTGCAGCCAAACCACAGCATTCAGCAGCACCCAGGGAATCTCAAGTGTAGAAAGTAAACTACAAATTGGCTTCTAGGCTATGATTTTGTTTGCTAGACCTAAGACACTGGGGACGAAGGCAAGGAGGGAAGGATATGGGCTTATGGAAACTGGTCATTAGGGTTATTGGATCTTGTAATGTATGAGGGAATATCTATGCTTGTTACAAAATCAGACTTTAGAGAAGTATGGGCCCCAGAATACGCCTCTCATCTTGAAAGCATATGCAGGTATAACAAACCAGTTCTTCACATAGTTGTCTGGAATTTTCCATAAAAGAGAGAGTGGAAGAGGAGCAGATGAGATTTCCTCCTCCACCCCTATCCCTATACCACTACTTCTGACTGACTCTGCTAGTCCTTCTGCTGATAAAGAGTAATTTAGAGTTTGTAAGAGGTCTTCAGCACCCACCTTTGGAAAGCTGGTGTGTAGTTGCAACTTCATTTAATAAATAAAAACAAACCTTCACTAACTGGCGTATGATCACCCAGTATTCATAGAAAATGATATAACTCTCATATTTACCAATATGCAACTTTCTGCTCTCTAGTTTGAAGAATTATTTTCAAGAGATTGCTTCTATTTATAACCCCAGAAGAATACTGTAGCAGTCAGCTGCTTGCTTTCCTTACCATTTGCAGTGATACGGTATACAAATTCTAACTTTGTAATTGTGATTCCTGCTTTGAGTACTCTGAAAAATTGTAGCCTAATTAAATAATTGTGGCAGTTGTTTATTTTTTTAAATACGTATTTGCAGCTGAGAGTTACAAAGAAACCCAGATGGTAAAGATAAAGGAAGAACCAATGGAAGTTGACATTCACGATTCGCAGGCTTCAGTGTCACCCAGCCAACCCAACCAAAATGTTGGCTACAGCACTTTATTAGGGCGAGACATTAGTGAACACATACAGAAGGCACCAGAAGGTCGTGTGCTCCCAGAAAGAAATCTATTCAGCCAAGATATATCAGTGAAGATGGCATCTGAGCTGCTCTTCCAGTTATCAGGTAAAAGCAGTGGAAATAGTCGATAGTTGAATTTAAAGAACAAAAAGAGATTGTGCATAATCATTAAGGCGCTATGAAAGTGTGAGATTGCTAAGGCTGAAAAATAATAGGAGTTAGAGCCCTCCTACCCTCACATTTGAAATGCAAAAGCCTTGCCACATGTTCCCCATAGTTAGCATATGCTTTAGAGCATTGTGACAGTCAGGTCAGGTTCACAATATTTGAACTGAATTGGAAAAGCCGGAGTTCAACTCCTGTATTTTTGAAAGCTAATTAAATAATTTGTGACAACTGGCAGATCCAGGCTTTGGAGTATAGGGGAACCTGTAGGTGGCAGTTACTGGCATAAGTGGCCAGTGGCTGCAGCATGCAGTGCTCCTGGGGCTGCACCATCCATTTCTCTGGACAAAGAAGATGAACCTCAGCTATTACATAACGGCAGTGATATCAGCACTGTGTTTAATGAATGCTTGTATTGCACATTTTGCATGGAGCACTAACGCTGAAATATGAAGCTGAAAAAATTTTGTTGGGTGTTAGTTTAAATAAAGTCATGCCCATTCTCTAATCATGCTGTAACCATTTACCCTAAATTACTCTGGATTATGCTGTTATCAGAAAGCATTAAAATAGTTCTACTGAATAAAACCTGATAGGGAAAATATGATATATGCTAATCACAAAAAAACCCATGTATGTTCCTCTGCAGAAAAGGTGAGCAAAGAGCACAACCACAATAAAGATAACGCCATCAGAACTACAGCCAGGTAAGTACAGTCCGTTGTTATCTGCAAAGCTATAGTGTAAATGGCATTGCTTCATTTTGCCTTGTGAACTCAAATGTGTCTGTCTCCTGCAAATGTGACCTGATATTACAAGTGTTAGATATTTTCATTAGTAATGTAACCTATATCTGAAAAATTACACGTATAGATCTGATTGCTTAGAGTTCATGAGCAAAAGGCCTTTGGGCCAAAATGACTGTTCTCCTCTGATCAAGTATTCACACATCATTTTAAGAATTATTTTTTTCTATTTTTTTCTGCAAAAACTGAAACTTAAAAGAAACTGCATAGTACATGCAGTGCTTGAGGGAAGAACAGGCCGACAACTGGATTTTAAGACATGGACCAATGTAAGAAGAGGTGATTTTATTCAGTCTTCTGTCAAACTTGTATTTCTTTAATAAAATTTCAGTTTAGTATTTCTATGATCTCAATGCCTTCTAGAGATGAATTTTTAAAAGTCGGACTGTAAGACAATGCTAATGAAACATTTGTTAAAGATTACAGTCACATTAATACAATAAATGAAATTATCTAGGAATTAAATTATGATTCAATTATAGCACGTGCTGTTAAAGAAATATGCACTTTACGGTATTGTGGCTGGGAACAAGCCCATGAGTTGTTTACGTATACGTGAGCAGTGAAGTGAGGTGTCCCTGTGGGAAAATTAAAAGCTCTTGTGTAACAAGTGGTAGCTAGAATTGGTAAAAGCTGAGAAGCCCATGGTAAGGAGTAGGCAGGAATTGGCAAGGGTTGGAGACTGAGCACACTGAAGTGACGAAGAGTTCCTTCAAAGATAGAGTAAGACCTTGGGTGTCTCTGCAGCCCCTTCTACAGAAGTTCCCAGCATGTTCAGTGCCTGCTAACTAAGACAACTTTGTCCAGACAGAAATTGAAAAGCATTTCAGTTGCAGAAGAAAACATCTCTAAAATATGTTGTTCTTAAATTCCTAGGCCTATCCCATTCATTCATGGTAACTGTAATATATAAATAATTTGTTTTTAATAAACTGACCAGCTCAGTAAATGTACATTAGGGACTTTTTGATGTTACAAGTTGAAAGATAATTAAATTGAGCTTTCAACTTCTGGCTACTGTGAATGCTTCCTATATTTGCTAGTTTGGTAATTTGTGGGATATGCAGCCTGCATAGCCTTCCTGCGACTACTGAAAAAGCATAAGCCTGAGAGATACTTACGGAGATAAATGCACATATTGTCCAACTACTCATTAACCATCCAGTGTGCATTGCAGGGAGGGAGTGATAAATAGTCAGTTGAAAATAGATTTCAATGTCTCATGATGTTACCGGCAGGACTGGTGTGAGAATCCAGAGCTACTTTTGGATCTATCAAAGATAATTCAAACTGGAAAGGTTGAGGACAGTTCAAAGATAACTTCCCCTTCTTCTGGCTGCCAACTTTTAAGAGGGTGACAACACCCAACAGTTGGCTGTTGTCAAACTTGCACTGAGTTTTACTGAGAAGTCCTGATAACGGCTGTTACCCATCAGGGCATGAAATGCTGAGTGCCTGATTCAATTCTTCTGGGTGCTTTTCTTATCTTACCTATCTATCAACAGAAGAAGACATGAATGAGAAGAGCTTCTTAAGGGGAAGTGAGTCAAACTACTAAATCCTGCGAGTTCAAACAGATTGACTTGAAAGACCTTGCCAAAAAAACCCCACCCAAAACCAAACAAACAGCTGGAAGTCTTTACTGGTAAGGGTATGACGCCTTCTCAAAAAGAGAATGTGATGGAGCAGCCAGTGGAGGATAGAGGCACTCAGACTGTGTTAAGAAAACATGTGGTGTTGCAGTTTGGCTCACCAACCTACATCTGGAGTAATGACAGAAAGGCGTTTGAATCACAATTGTTATGTGAAGTTTGCTGACAGCTGCAGAGACCCAAGGTGAGGTCAGTGTTGTCCACCTGTGAGTAGTTGGGGAGCAGAGAGATTAAGCTGTGTCATTGGCGAGAGTCTTAAATCGGCAAAGCCCAGCAAGATGGGGTACACAAGCACTTTTTGCTGTCTTATTCCATATTAACATTTCTAACTGTCGCCTATCTGTTGCTATTCCTCCTGTGAGTATTCCTGGACTTTGTGAGCATATTCTTCCATATGACTTTGCTTAAGCAGCTGAAACTGGCAAGGATTCCTCACAGTTCAGTGGCTGAGTGAGATGGTAGAGCCTGCCATCTGTGATATGAAGACAGAAAGTGGAGAAGCAAATGATCTGGAAGTGAGTACGCCAGCGTAAGATGCCAAGATAAGTTTCTTTCATCTAGAGAACTGTGTAGCCATAAAACTGGAAAAGTGCATCCAGAAAAAAAATCCTAAAGCTTAATCTTCATCAGAAGGGACTTTGCACAGTGATTGAGAACAATTTATGTAGTTTCTTACTATGAAGCAGGAGCTCCTCACTCCATACTTTGCACTGAGAATTGGAGGACATATCTGCTGAAATAAAAATAATAATAGGGTCGACACTGAAGAGACTCAGCTGTCATTCTAGAGGAAGGCAGAAAAGAGGTATCCAAGGATGGTTCTGTAATTCACCGGAGGCCAATGGTGGAGAGGGAAATCCTTGGGACACAACATGATGCAGTCTTCAAACAGCAACCTGCTCATGATATATGGTCTAGCCTGAAATAGATAAGCTCTGCATCATCCATTTTGCTTAGAACCAGCAATGAGCAGTGTCCCGTGACTGAATCTAAGGCACAAGCAGGCAGGCCAACATGGAAACCTGAGCGGATTACAAGATTTTGAAGACTTACAACAGTAATAAAACTTTTTTTATTGGTGTTTTGCTTTCAAATCATTATTAAACCAGTGAGAGGAATGTTGCAATAAATGATGCCATATTTTTACACAGCGTCAGTCTGTTTTATATTATGTCACCCCTGAGTGGGAGTGTGAGTCTTGGAAAAAGTTAAATTTTGCACATGTGGGCTGGAGCTGTTTTGCTTTATCCTGATCACTTGTTTTCTTGAGTATTATGCATTGTTTAGCTATCTGCAAACACTGAACTGTTCAGGTTTGGGGCAGCTTCATGCCTTACCCTTCAGCACAACCTAATGTTGACTGTGTTTATGGTTACGTTCAAATTTTTGTAGAAATACCAAAATATCCCATTCATCGTCACATATGGAACAGCACAAAATGAATAATGGCCAAAAAACTTAATGAGAAAGTAAATAATGTGATTGCTGAAAGTGTTGTACATGACTAAGTTAACTAATTATCAAAAAGTTTCCCAAAGGCAGAAGAGATCTGACTAAGAATACAAGTGACTCAGTGGAGAACACCTCGTTCACTCCCTGCAGAAAAACTGGATGAGGGAAAACTTGCAAAAGTGCCATTGTTTAGATTGACACCTTGGGTATCTGGACTGGTAGGGTCAACTTGGTTGGTGCTGCTGGCACGTACTTTCTGGGTCTGGTCTACCTGCTGTGCAATGCTTCATAAGACCTCATACTACGTTCCTTATCCTGAAAAGGTTCTTGGATTTTATTACTGAATAAGAACAGGCTGCAGAAATGAGCTGGCGTCCTGTCCTGCACCTTTAAAACACCTAATATACACCAGCCTGTTAAGGATTCTCAATATGAGAGGGATCAGATTTAATGTAATTCTCAGTTTGCTTAGAAGAAGTTGATAGTTTGCATGCAGGTGGAATACAGTGCCTTAGAAAACAGTTTTCCAAGAAAGACTGTCCTTTTCCATTTTGAATTTTTTTATGTACCTCTTACTGATGTCTGTCTGTACTATAGACAAGGAATTCTTGTTTCTGTTATGATCTTTAATTGAGCAGAAAACAAAATACTTTGACAGAAATGCCAATTCACAATTGAAATTGACTTTTTTACTGCCTGTTAATTAAAACCAAAGCTTACTATGCTTTTTGGAGTCAAGTAGCTGATAATTTTTGCACTTAATACTTTTTGGAAAGAAACCATTCAGTTAGCTTATATGAATTGTTTCCTGCTATAAAAATTGAACTCATGGAGTTAATTTCATTCCGTGGAATGCCATGTCAAAAAGGAACTATTCAGCATCTTAACTTAAAATTTGAAAAGTTTTGTTTTAAAAGTAATTACTATATACCTCAGATTATTAAATATTTTCCACCTTTCCTGATTGCCTTCTCCAGATATGACAGTAGAATACAAATTTTTGAAGCATTGGTTTTAATGATCCATGTTGTATTCTGATATAGCAAATCTGAGATGTTGAAATGTACTTAAAAGCCCTTTGGGAGGACTTCGGTTTTCACTCTGAGATGCAACTTTACCAAAGCATGCCTCTTCTCCACACCTTGCCTCATGGTCTGCATATCTTTCAGCATTAATTCTGTAAATGAAACAGGGCTTTTAACAAGATAGTATTTGTTATAATATTAAGATGTTAGGGTCAAAAATGGTATTTACTTCTTCCGTTAACTGCTATTTTGTTTACAAAAAGATGTCTTTCTTTTTTTCTATAGCCCCTTCTTTTCTGAAGACACATTTAGACAATCACCATTCACTTCCAACTCAAAAGATCTCCTGCCTAATGAAGCTACTCTTCATGGAAGGTCATCTGCACCAGGTCAGATACCTTTTTCTTTCATTACTTCCAGTTAATATATCTTTTTAAAATTTTCTTACTGTAAACTCCACCACCTGACCAATGCTTTTAAAATGTAGTTTGCTTTGTCAAAAGGCAACTATCTCTCCATGGCAATACGTGCGTATTATTAAGAATAAAAAGAAAAAAGTTAATTATTGCTGAAGCATTTGTATTAATAGTCTTTAAACTACTATTTCCCTGAAGTGTACAAGAGTCTGTTATAGACTAAATGCAGCAGTATTAACAGAGGTGGGGGTTTTCTGTGTCTCCGATATGCAGAGGAACTTTACCAATGTCAGATTACTATCTGCTATTGTCCTGTTACTGGCCATTTCCATCTCCGTCTCTGAGAGTACAAATTAAATGTTTGTAGTACACGTATCGGAGTGGCTGAGTTTGGCAATACAATTTCCTGCCTTTAACAGAATTTAGAAACGTTTTTGGAAGGATGTGGAGTTCTTAAAACGTACTGAAAGGTGTCAGTATCTGTGGGTACATTCCCACTGATCTTCTGAACTAGTTGGCAGGCATTTTATGTCCAGATGTAACTTGGGTTATATTCTGCATTAAAATGGAAAATATAGGCAGGTAACAATACTATTCAAGGTGGCACTGAACACATGCAAAAACTTGATATGTGCCTTTACTGTCCTGTTGCAAAGTAACTCGCTTGCTAGTTCACTGCTATCTGTTCTTAAATTAATAGCTCTTGGGTTCTAAAGGTCAGTAATTACACAGCCAGCCATAGGGGGGGT
This sequence comes from Pygoscelis adeliae, assembly GCF_000699105.1. Classification (NCBI taxonomy): domain Eukaryota; kingdom Metazoa; phylum Chordata; class Aves; order Sphenisciformes; family Spheniscidae; genus Pygoscelis; species Pygoscelis adeliae. Next base: position 468,202 of record NW_008825167.1, read on the forward strand.
TGTTCACCTTTTCTTAGCAATCAATAAAGTTTTGGGCACGTTACTGCTAATTTTCAGCTATAGACTGTCATTTAATTTACAACTTAACAGACCCTTCATTTTTTTTAATGCTTGAATAGTCATTTGACAGCTTGTGAAGTGGCAGATGAGGTTAAGAGCTAGATGTTGTCTGAGGGTAAATATGCATAGCAGGAAGAAGAAAATTTGTAGCATAAGGACAAGGGTCTTCAGGCTAGCCTCAGCTGCACTTTTGCAAGGAAGGTAGTGGATTTTGTAACTGGGGGCAAGGAGAACCAAATCAGGTGTAATGCTTTTAAGTATTAAAATGTAAACCAGGTTAGCACTTCAATCCTGGCTTTTGACCTTGGCATAACATGGAATATTCATATACTCAGATGAAAGACGAGAACTCTTAGACTCCTCAGGCAGTGCTTGATACCTCAGAGGACATGGCCTCTAGCAGCACTACTCTTACATCATACCAAGACGAATGTATAAGAATTTTAATTCTCAGTAAGACTTCATTTTAAGTGAGGCCACTAAAACTGTGGATGGGTTTTGGTGACAAGTTTAATCTTCTGCTTAAAAGATGTAAAGTATCTAGTTGGTTAGGACATTGGGAGTGTTAGAATGGCTTCTGAGGAACTGCGTTTTGTATGTTTATGCTTGCCCCATATTCTGCTTTATGGAGTATTAGTATTACCTTGATAGGTCTGTGTATTATAATACATATTGTTCTGTGATTATAAGACTCTGATATGTAATAGCAGCACGTATACTGAAAATCAAAAATGCCAGTTTCTTCTTCATTTTTATTTTTGGAACAACACTATCATTCCAAATATGTTGATTTTTCACAGCTTTATAATAAATTCTTGGACCTGAAGTGCAAATTCACAGTAGAACCAGGAATGTGATTTAAATTTTTAATCAATTACAAATGTGATATTCATGTAAAAGAACAGCAGAATACCCACAGGTAGATTTCCTACTAGTTTCAGCCTTGCAAGAAGAAATAGTCTATGTAGTGCTATGGATAGCTCAGAAGAAACTTTATCCCTGCAGAGAGTAGCATAAAGGAACAGTAACAAATCACTGTAAAAACCAACAGGATGTAACAGAAAATGCTGTGGAAATGTGTATGTGGTGTCCCATGGATAAATGGTATGTATGCCTTCATTTGAGATTTGTTTTGGGTTACTTCATTCCTGAAACAGGATAGTTAGAGGCAGAAAAGAACAGCATAAGAAAGTGACAGGAAATTCCCAGTCCAGTGTCATTTTCAAGTCATCAACTAAAATCCAAGCAGATCAACTGCTAATGGCCGAGTGTTCATTAAGGAGTGCCCATATCCAAAAATGCGACTGTGCCACTGTCACCACAGCTAGCAGAGGCTGATGAACAAGTGTGGGGTCTGAGCTGCTGCTCTGTGCTGGCTCTCTGCGACCAGGCTTGGCTCAGGCAGGCAGAGTGGCATGAGGAAGCCTTCGCTGCCAGTTGGTCTGGGAGGCCTTGGTGGAACCCCATGTACATAGTGCTTCTTTCCAAGAGAGCACCAATATAGGTGGTTGTATTCCCAGACTCCTGCCAACTTTCTGTCTGCAGGCTTCTTGGCATCCTAGCTGCAGAGGAATTGGGAAAAGTGACAGGAACATAGGACAGTAAGATATCTCATGTGTCAAATTCAATTCTTTTCTATAATAGGTAACGACATTATGTAATCTTATTCATTATCAAGATCCATCTTAAACCTGTCGTCCTTATTATTTGCTTGAGGACACTGTTTCAGAAGCTCACCCCTTTGAAGGGCTGGGACCACTCTCTTTTCAGCTTGAATTTATTCACAGCAAGTTCTACTTTTGTTGTTTCACCAAGGCTGTCCTTCAACTTTAATAATTCTTCTCCCCTGTGATGTTCACCATCTGACGTGCCATCTTACATCCCCTTAATCCTGTCTTCATTTTGGAAAAGTAAGCCAGCCAACGTCTTTTAGTGTCCTTATTATGATAGGGTTTCCATTTCCTCACCGACATCATAGCCTTTTTCTGCCTTTGTTTAGGGAAATTAATTTCTGCAAATATGAGTAGTAAGAACTATATATGCTGTTTTACAGGAGGTCTTACCAATGACTTTTTCAGCAGCATGCAATCTTCTATATGTATATTGGAAAAGCCTATCCTGATTAATCACAGTCTTTGTAACTACAACACGGTGATGACTCTCAGTTTGTTTGCTAATCAAATAGTAACGTGTTTTTCTTTTCCAGTTTGCTGATGATTTCAGCATGTAACTGAAATTCTTGTTCCTACTTTCTAGGCATATGACCTTGTAATTTGAATTGTTTTACTTGTTACTCTAGCTCTCAAGATTATTTCTTTAATACTCTGAAATTTCTGCATATTGATGATATCGCTTTCATTAACGCAATGCTGGTTTTTTTTGTGTTGAAGCTATTAAAGAGGATTTTTAAGTACGGTTGGTCCAAAGTTCAGTCCTTGCGACTTCAGCTTAGTGGCCTCCTCAGTGCAAACCACTTCTCTTTGTAGACAGTTTGTAAGAAAATTGCAAGATCAGGTATTTAAGAGGAAGAGCACTCTTTGTAGGGCATTGAGTATATAAGATACCCAAGGAGTATGAAATCATTAGGAAAGATGTATTAAAAGATGTGTGAGAGCGATGCACTGATCAGGACGTTTACTGGAGGAAAAAAACCCTGAATAAATAACGACATAGCAATGGATTTGGCCTGAAATAAAGGCGAAGTAATCCTGATCAGCAGCAGTATCACAGGCAGGTGAAGTGATTCTCATGCAGCAGCTTTTAAATCTGGTACCCAAGGAAATGACAATGAAATCTCCGAACAGCTATCAGAAGGGGACTCAACAGCCCCGCAGAAGTCATGGTAACACCCTGATAATCTGTGGTGAATTCTTAATCTTCTGAGAAGGGAAGAAATTAGTTTCCTATAGTATGTAGTTCAAAAGTATTGGATAGATTTGGGGAAGTACTTACCTTCCTTTTTAAGGTATTTTGTATGTTAATAACCATACAAAGTTAGTTACAGTTACCTTACACTTTTCTGTATTACTATTACTGTCCAAATAAGCTCATTTTTACTCAAAAATGGAAATAAAATAAAATAGTATTGATGTCCACATCAATCAAACACATTTCGCTCAAAAATTACCATAGTATCAAAGTCATATCTAATACAAAGTCATATCCAAAACAATTCAATAATTTCAGCTTTGCCCTGTAAGAATAGCAAAATGACCTTTTTTGGCCTAGCAAAAGGTAGGGAGAAGAAATGAAAATTTTCATTTCAAAAAGTCACTTTAAAAGGGCATTTTTATCTTCTGTTTTATAAGACTCTTCTTTTGACAGAATAGAGTTTAGTTTTATGTCAGACTATATAGTTCAGTCCAGATCGCTAGATAAATTAAAAACTTGATCTTACGCTGATGTTCCTGACCCTTAGCCAATCTTTAATGTGTTTTAATAGTTTTCCACTATCTCACTGACTCATTCTGTAAATCAAACCTGCCTTCATGAAATCCAGATGAGTGATATTCACTGTTCCTTTTCCGGTCAGTTCATTAATATTGGCAAAGACTCCAGCCATGGGTTTTTGGGAGTATTTTTTCTCCATGTATATCTGTATATAGTATAATAATATTTCATTATTTTCTCTCCTATTCACCAAGGACCTGGTATTCTCCTTCATTTACACTGACAGTGCCAAATATTGGAACAATCTCATCTGTAGAAGATTAAATTTATAAAAAAAAAACCCAAACCACTCCATCTTTTTGTGAAAATTTACTACTACTTGCAAAACTGTAATTTTGATTGTGGTAAGTGAATTTCACATGGCTAAAATAGACTTTTGTAACTGGAGGATGTAGATTTTGGGGAGTTGTAGTCCATGAATAGCCCCAGCTTTTTTAATTTTGTCCATTGGTGCCAGAGCTAAATTTACCGGTGTTATTTATTTCAATGAAATAAAGCCAATAAAGCTTCTGTCCTCAAGTACCTTTTTGAAAATGCATCAGAGCCTCTTCTGTCACTGTGTCTCCACACTCTTTACTGGCCTGTAAGATGACAGATAGGCCATGCTTCCTCTTCGGAAATGTCCAGAAGCCAATATTGAATCAGTAGCATGATACTTAGTTCAGTGGAGAAGTGGAAACTTAGTGCAAAAATTTTGGATTTTGGTACTGTCAGTTGTATTTTTATTGATGATGTAATTAGTGGCATTATCCCATATTTATGTTTATTGAACTAAGGTAATATGTGTAACAAAGATTCCCCTATGTTTGGAACTACAGGACTCTTCAGGAGATGTACGGGTTTCTCCTGTTACTGTTCATACTCACGCCCTCCTTCTACTTCTTTTCTCTAAAGCAGTAATTCCACTGTAACTTTAACATACTTAAAGGGGAAAATCTGCCTGTTCCCTGGGCCTCATCTTTGCACGTACTAACATTTGTGTGGCAACGTTGTAAGCCAGATCAGGGGAAGTAGTGAAGTAATCTCCCTTTTTTCCTAATAATTTGTGGGAATGTGGGGATGTAAGCAGGGTGAAGGCAAGGCCATATCTTTCGGCCGTGTGAAATTTCAGCATTTGTGTGAGATTGACGTGACTGTGACCACACTTAATCTTGTTTACTTTCTTCTGTGACTGTAGTTGAAAAATACCTCCCGAGGGTTTAGAGTTTTAACTTGAACGTGATAAATAATCAAGCTGTTCATGTTGCACAGATACCACATTCTTCAGTATGAAGTATTTTGCATGTGTCTTTCTTCCTAATCCTTTTTTAAAGGCACTTTAAGGTCAATATACCTCTTGATCTTGTAATTTTGTGTGGCTTAAAGCATCTAGAAAGTAGATAGCATGAGCTCTTCTGGTCCAACCTGCAGATGTGCTTATTCATACACACTATTTTCCGGCAGTATTTGTGCTTGATTCTGGCATCCAGTGCTCTGCAGCAAACTAAACTTCTGCAACCATCTACAGCAACCAGCTCTGAATTTTGGGTCATCGCTAGGTTAATTAAGAAAGCGAGGACTTAATACATTGGATATGAGGTTAGAGTGAATCCGACTATAGTTTCCATTTCTTCACAAGTTGCCAGTGACAGTTTTCCTTCTTGGTCTCTTTTAACCTGCTGCCAGACTTCCTACTTCTAACTTATCTTACATTGTCCCTGAGACCACTGTAACTGCACTGCAGAAATGAAGGGACACCTTGAGGGTTTGATTTCTGTGTAGGGTACTGTTGGCACTTCTGTCACCCTGGAAAATGTCCTTAAGCCTTAGGGGACTGTGAAACGCACAAGCCCTGAGGATTTCTGCTGAAGTGATCAGCGATGAAATGTTGGCATTTAAATTGCCCTTGTATAGCTTCCCAGCTGTGTACCCATGGAGTTAATTAGAACAATTCACACCTTCTTATGGTGGTTGTTTGCTTACATCTGCCAAAAAGCCTCGAACTTCACATTGTGGGTAATCCTCTGTTTACTTTAGGAAGGCTTTCTTCACAGTCCTAAATGTTAGAATTTGTAAAGGAAAGCTAGGGGTTAAGAATAGAATTACAAGCAATTGATTTCTAATTCATTCAGGATAGCAGAACATGTGGATTATTATTTTTGACAGAATCACAGAATGGTTGAGGTAGAAAGTCTAGTTCCACCCCTTTCCTCAGAGCAGAGTCAGCTTGTTGCTCAAGACTGTGTCCAGTCAGGTTTTGAATATCTCCAGGGATGGAGACTCTCTGGGCAATCTCTGGGCAACCTGTGCCAGTGTTTGACCATGCTCACAGTAAAAAAAAAAAAAAAAAGTGATTTCTTATGTTTAAATGGAATTTCCTGTGTTTTAATTTGTGCCCGTGCCTCCTCTCCACTGGGCATCACTGAGGACAGTCTGGCTTCATCTTCTTATTCCCCCCCATCAGGTATTTATACGGATTGGAAAGATCCTACCAAGCCTTCTATTCTCCAGGCTGAACAGTCCTAGCTCTCTCAGGCTCTTCTTGTATGACAGTGTTGTGGTTTAACCCCAGCCAGCAACTAAGCACCACACAGCCACTCACTCACTTCCCTGACAGTGGGATGGGGGAGAGAGTCGGAAGAGTAAAAGTGAGAAAACGCGTGGGTTGAGATAAAGACAGTTTAATAGGGAAAGCAAAAGCCGCGCACGCAAGCAAAGCAAAACAAGGAATTCATTCACTGCTTCCCATCGGCAGGCAGGTCTTCAGCCATCTCCAGGAAAGCAGGGCTCCATCACGCGTAACGGTTACTTGGGAAGACAAAACGCCATCATTCTGAACATCCCCCCCTTCCTTCTTCTTCCCCCAGCTTTATATACTGAGCATGATGTCATATGGTGTGGACTATCCCTTTGGTCAGTTGGGGTCAGCTGTCCCAGCTGTGTCCCCTCCCAACTTCTTGTGACCCCCAGCCTGCTCGCTGGTGGGGTGGGGTGAGAGGCAGAAAAGGCCTTGACCCTGTGTCAGCACTGCTCAGCAGTAACGAAAACATCCCTGTGTTACCAACACTGTTTCCGGCACAAATCCAAAACACAGACCCGTACTAGCTACTATGGAAAAAATTAACTCTATCCCAGCCAAAATCAGCACACTGCGACAATCCCTTAATCATATTTGCCAGACTTCAGACTTCTTTGAAAGTCTAAAAGAATATTTCAAGATCCTGGCAGCAGTTTCTGTCCCTGTGATGGAACAGCAATTTTTACTGCCAGTATAGCTGCAGAGAGAATGCACGTGCATGTGAATTGACTTATGTGTAGTGCATTTTTTTCCCCCTGCTTTACCCCATTATTAGTGTTTATGATCATTTTATTTGCTTTCAGTTTTGGTGTGAGTTATGAGCTCTGCCTACCCAGGACATTAGATATCCCCTTCAGTTTCTCGATGATGAGAGTGCCTGACCCCTATTGGCTTCCTGGCAGGGTGGAAAAGTGTAGAGTGGCACTTAATTCACTATGCAAGGCATGCTTCATCAGGCACTTGGTCCTGTTGTTCATTTCTATCTCAGTATTTCTGTGAAATGTGCATTTAATTTTATTCCTCTTCAGGTACCTGTCTGGGGTGAGATTCAACCAGATACTCTTCTTTTTGTGTATATATGTATGTGCATGTTTGTATAAAAATCCATGCAGATACATGAAAAAGAATGCTGGAGATATCCCTCCAACAAATCCAACTTGTATGACAGTTTCATAGATGGTAGGAAAATTTTTGTGACAGAGTGGCAGATTGATTTGAGTAACTGATTTTAGTTCCTTATCTCCAACATGCATTTTACTTTAATTCTTCACACAAAAAGAATGTCTTTCGGGTACACATTGACCAGTGTACACTCTCTGTCTTTGCACTCACTAGAAGACTAGGGACTGTCAGCCATCGTGGTTGCTCCCTGAAGTCTGATAGCAAGAGACAGATAGCTGGCAAGTTGTGGAAAGTGATTCTAGGAAGGTGAGATAGTTGGACTGCTATAGAAGTGGGCTGTGCTTGGCATAGTTCTCCAAAGCAAGACAGATTTTGCAGAATTTGTTCAACATAATTCAGTGCTAAACTGTGTGACAGTGGTTCTGGCTCTAGCATGTTTTTTATCTATCGCATCACGTCTTCAGATTCCCGTGATTGTCTGCCTGGGTGCAGCCTTCTTTCGCTATGCACCCAGCTGCCTTGACAACACTTTGCACTACAGTCATTGAGCAGAGGGTTCCAAATTTCTGGTTCATTTAATGGGATCATAACCAACGCGGCTGCAACTGATTACAGCATTACATTTCCCTTAAAGCTTTTTCTGCATCTGCTGCCAAACAGGTTTGCATCTAGTGCATGTATGTTGCAGACCTGTGATACAGTAATAATGACTATGTCGTCAGCAGCCACACAGTCTTCATAACTAGCAAAGTCCCTTTCAGAACTGAAAATATTATTCTGCAGAACAGACCATTTCAAATCAGCAAATTGCCTCTTGCTCAAACATGCACGGTGCATTCTTTGGCTAAAATAGGACAAGTGAAGTGTGCAGCATGTGCATAGTTGTACATGTTTTAATTTTTCTCAACAACCAGTATTTATTGGCCATTCCCACGGCAACTAAGGGGAATGTGATCAGATCCTTCTGAGGAACACACTGGTGTGTTGGCCAGTCACTCTCTCAGTACAACACATGCTAAATAGCAGGACTTTGCATGAATTGTTATGAGCATATAGAGTTCACTTCTTTTCCTTGTGAAGTCACTGCACTAATTATTTTGCCAATTATTTACAGGACCTTCAAGATGAAAGGTGTTAATTAAAATAGGCAAGCAGAAAGATACACATTCAGGTCCATGTCTAATGGCTGTCTTGAAAGGCACTCGATATCTATCTGAAAATTTGTGATCCTTGTTTTATTATGGGCTGCCGTTATACAGGATAACTTTTTTCCCCTCTAATACTGTGCAGTCTTCTCATACAGGCAAAAATATTTATTTTTATTTAATTTCCCTTTTATGTTTGTTCCTCCTAAAGCAAGATCAACCTCATGGTAAAGGACAGAAGAACAAAGTAATTTCAATCAGAACAAATACCCTCTGGTTTCATTCAGAATAAACCCAAACTAGACCCTATTCATTAAACCCAGCAACCCAAAAGCTGTTAAGAAATATCACCAACATCAAATCCAAAGCAAAATGGCCAAAGGTAACTGTTTCGTCCCACATGGAAAAATAAAACTTAGCAATTGGGTTTTTTCACCCTTTCAAACAGGGCAGGTTTTGGCATCTCTTATCATTTTTTGTTATGTTTTCTGAGTCTCTAATAGTTATTCAACAGCAAGTGGTTTTTTAAAAAGTAAAATAATTGTCGCTATAAATATTTTTACATAAAGATGTAACACAAGTGGAGGTCAAATTCGAGAAGGGCTTCCTGAGCAGCTACACTCAGTACAGAATGAGAAATGTGGGATTCTGCCTACCTTGTCTTGTGCTGGCAAGTGAATTCAAAACAACACAAGGCTGTCCGGCAAGTTCTTGGGACCTGTGTTTTGATGCAGGTGACAGAAGGCAACTTGGTGAAGAATGACTATGAAGTGATAGAATGTGGGTTTTGGGAAAGGAAGAAGAGAAAACAGCAAAATAACAGCAGTTGGCTTCAGGAAGGACAACTGTAACCAACGTGGAGATTTGTATGGAAAGAAGCCTAACAAAGTTGTTGTCAGGTCCTTAAAGAAACGTGACCTCTTGAGTTGAGTGAGGCTTTTGGCGCTGCCTCCTACAACATGGTCATAGTAAGCGGGGAAACCGAGAGTAGGTACAACTATAAGTGGTTAAGTGTAGTTGTCAAGCCCCAGGGACCACATGCGGTTCTGCAAGGGTCTGTGCCTGCTCTGGTATTAATCAGTCCTTTTATTAATGTTGTGGATAGTGGAAGAGAAAGCGTGTTTATTAAATGTCCTGCTGACACCATGTGTGGACATGCCATAAGCACTTCAGAGGACAGAATTAGAGTTCAGTCATATCTTGAGGAATTGAAGAAACAGTCTGGAAAGTAGTAGCTAATTCAGTGAGGACAAAATTCTGTGCCTGGGGGAATGATGAGTGCCACAAAGAAAGGGGAGGGATGAATGCCCAGGCAGTGCAGCTTAGGGGAGGGATCTGGATTAGTCTTGGTCAGACACTGTATGTAGAGCTGACATTGTACGCATTGCAGAAAGGGCAAACATCCGGCTGAGATGTCGGGAATGTTGTCTGTAAGGCACATGTGGTAATTCTGCTCTACAGCTGGAGCCCTGAATTCAATTTTGGGCTCTGTAATCCAAGAATAATGTGGAGGACAGCGGTGGTCAGAGGTTTAGAAAACATGAGCTGTGCATAAAGGTTGAAGAATTTGTGTTTGTTTAGTCTGGAGAAGAAAAGAGGGGAGACATGATAATGGTATTCAAATATGTAAAATGACAGCTTTGAGAGAAAAAGAATAAACCTTGCCTATGTTCATGTGAGCAGAATAAGGAATAACAGGCTTAAATGACAGCAGCGGAGATTTAAGTTAAACACCAAGTAAAACTTTCTAGTAGCGGGGTGGTTTTGCAGTGGCACAGCTGTCACAGGAGGCTGTGGAACCTCTGTCACGGGAGGATTTTTAAAAAAATAAGTTAGACAAGCACCTGTCGGGACTGACAGGTATGTTTGGTGGGTGGCCGGTGTGCCTCTGGGCGAGGGAGAGACAAGATGGCCTCCTGAGATCCCTTCCAGCTCTAATTCTGTGATATAAATTCAGTAGCAAAGCTATAATGGTGACTAAATAACCTCTTGAAAGAGACTCGATAGATGAGGCTTTTGGTTTATAAATACTCAGCATGCTGTGTTTTTGACTCTGCATCTTATTCAAACCCATCTGTAGTTTCATATCCTCTTTTGTCTTTCTTAATATTGGATCTTTTGTAAAAAAGTGAACATCAACATTGAGTCAGACTGTTTCCTGAATATGAAACTTTTCCAAATACAAGCTCAACATGAAATAGAAAGACAGGTTTTAAAATTACTTTTCTCGCTCTGCAAAAGGAATTGGAACACATCATTCCTGACACTTCTTTTTAGAGTTACCTTGGGACTCTGCAGTCCTTACCTATTTTATCTTGTACAAGGTTGTCTTCTATAATATTTGTCTGCCTAAGAGTAAATTAAATGCAAAATTCATCAGGCTATTTGGACAGAGATAGATAGACAGACAGACCAACCGACCGGCCATTGTTTAAAAATAATCTAAGCAAAACTGAGGAGAAGTTTTTTCTTCTACAGCATGATTTCAATCAGCGTACAAATTTGCCCTACTGGTTGGTGGGTGTTTCAGTCGAGTCTGGGACAGTCATTGCGCTGACTAGTGCCCTGCAAATGCAACCTGAGCAGAAGGCAGATGGGAGAGTAGTGCAGAAGGATAGAGAGGATGGTTTGTAGGCAGATGCATGTGCTTGTGATAAGAGAGAGAGCAAGGAGAGAGGTAAATCTCTTAAAGGAGTGAGTTAAGGGCTTCAAGGAAATGGCAGATCCACTGTTTATCACTTGGGGAATCTGCAAGAAAAGCAGTAAGAACGTTTTCTTTTACATCAGCAACCGCGTACTGTGAAGGGTGGTGCCTTTCCCTGGCAGCTTGCTGAAACATGGAAAGGTAGATCTGGCCGAATGTCCGCAGTTATGTTCATGTAGTTTTGACTCCTTTGTGTTCATTCAGTCAGCTCAGGAAGAGGGACTCAGTCTGCATTTATTTTGCATTCCCCCACTGAGGTTTCTGGTCACCAGCTTACAGTTTCTCTAGTACAGAGGCTTTTGCTTCACTAAAAAGGATGCAGAAGGCTGAAAAGAAAAATGTAGTCTAAAGGCCAGTTTGTCTTCATTTGTATCTGAATTCTGGGTGGGGAGTACCAGTGTTAGCCTCTGCAAAGTGCCCTAGATGTGTTATTACCTTCTCTCTATGAAAGAAGAGCCCCTATTTCAGGTGGACTTGCAAGAAGAAATTGGCACAGTGACAAAAATGAAAGAAAAAAAAGGAAAATTTGTACATACACCATAATGTTCCTGAATGTGCACAAATGTCTCTGAGTGATTTTTAAAAGGGTTTCTTAGGAAGTGTGTTTTAAGCAGAATTGGAGGAAAGAAATTAAAAGGGTAGAAACCTATTGGCATTATGGAAATTAATTAATTGTGGTTTAAAAATAACAATAGGAGCAAATTATACTTTCATAAGTTCATATGAACTCAATGTTGCAGCACCTGAAATAAATGTTACAAGCAGTGTAAATGGTTGAGCTAAATGTGAGGATCACCTGCTTGGGACTGAATTAGAGAAAGCTTATGTAAATTCATTATGGCACATCTTACAGTTATCATGAAGATATTTTCAGGAGGATATTCTAGCATTATATTGAAATAAAATATATTGTGCAGAGATAATAGAGAGCACATTATCAGGTTTTTCTCTGACAACAGATGCAGAATTTAACTTTTATTTACAATAGCTATAATTTCTAAACAAGTGAAAAAAGTAAAGTTATGATGATGGAGCTCTTTGTTACCGAAATGCCTGATTGTTCTCTTGGCAAACAATGATCAGGTAAGCTTTTGAAAACACTTTTGGGGGAGCGGATTTGTTGGTGCTTCCTATCCCTTCCTTGCAATGTCTCAACTCCCTCGGTGAAAAAAATAAGCCAGTTTCCATCTGGGCCATATTGCATTACTTCGCCTATAGTCATGAAACCAAACTGACCTTCTTCACTGTGATAACTGTGAATGATTGAGGAGCCTCCAGGAGCCTGTGCAGTGAGCTACAGGGGGACTCTTCCATGACTACTTCTTTTTGGCCAGTAAATTCACAGCTCAGGGCCTTTGCATCTGTCAGGAATTTTACATTGTTCTAGTCTTTCTTATTGTGTAAAGAATGAAGTTACCACCAAGACAATTCTGTTTATGCTTTATGCTAAAGCAGTACAGTGGATAATACAAGTTGGGGGGAACAGAGGGTGTTGTCCAGTGTTATCCTCAATTTGATGTCATAGTGTGCGTGTTGTAAAAATAATTTTCAAGAAATAATTGCAACATTAGTGCAGCTTTATGGTTCCTTAAAAATCTGCAACTCCAGCCACCTTGCACAGAATTTACACAGACCAATTTAAGTTTTGAACTGGGGATTTTCTCTCTTCTTGGTTGTTTCTTACATTTTGTGCTTAATACAGACAATACAAGTAAATCTCAAAGCTTTATAATGCAGATGAAGGTTATCATAAGCCTCACTGTTTACTCAGAAGTCTTCTGTTGCATAAGTGAAGTTAAAATAGGTGTTAGTTTTGACGCAAAGGTAGAAGGTGGGAAGGGGCTTTGTGTCTCGAAGTCAGTGTGTCCCTACCCTGTCTTTGCCCTGACTCAGGTTTTGTTTTTTTCACCCTGCTTCTGACTTTCCATTTTTGAGCAATGGGCTCAGTCTTAGCAGTGAAGTGGGCTTCGCTATTTTCCCATGGTCCTCTATGGAGGCATCTTTAAAGTTCATCTTTTATTTGTTTTTATTCTTTTCACAAACCCCGACATCTTTATCACTTCTCGGTGACCTTTTCAAGTGTTGTTGCCTATCATTGTGCATTTGGAATACTTCCATGCACAATCTTAATGTTTCTTTTTGTGGGTCATGCAAGCTCTTTATTGAAATATTTCCAGCTTTCACGGTTGATGTTTTTAGAAAAAGCAACTTAAGCACCATGCTACTGATACATAAAATCACTTGGGTTCTATCTTCTTCCATATCAAGGATTTTAAATTATCGTAACATTACTGCTTTTTACCATACTCCATAGTAATGTTAGATATTTGCAAAAGCATTTGAGAAAAAAATAAGAGCATTAGTTGGTAAAGTTTTTTGTTTAGCAGGGAGACTTTCTCTGCTTCCTCTGTGCAGTTGTTCTGTCAGTCAGACTGTCTGATTATGTGCAGTTTTCAGGACTTATAAAACAAAAAGTACACGTCCCCCTCACAAGTGGAACTAAGGTTCTTTTATTTGAGCAATGATTTTGTGTTAATTTTTATTTTTTATTATTAGGGTATTATTAAATCCCTCTGAATAACTTCTCATACCTGACGCATGTTGTGACTGAGAGCATGGCTACATAGACCCTTCCTTTGTTCATGCTTCGAACGTGCTAGCTTGGGCACAGGGCCCTGCTGCCAGTGCTCGATGGCTCCCAGACTGGTGCAAGCTCACCTCTGGCCAGCCCACAACACACACAAGGGGACTTGGGTTTGTCTGAACAGATGCCCCTGAATTGGTATTAGAGGGGACAGCGCCGATTGCTTCTAATAGCTACAAAAAGGCATTAAAAAAACCACCACAAACGGGTCAGGCAAACCAGCTTGCAATTTCAGCTGAAGCTCGAGTTTAAAAAAAAAAAAGTTTTTCTACTTCTTTTTATTTTTGTGGGGAATATAGAAAATTTTTATGCCAAAAAAGCAGTTGCTTATCTCTGGCTAATAGTGGATGAGTCTGCTCACAGTAAAAGATACATCCTAAAATAAGACCAGACAGGTTGCTGTGATGCTGGCGGTGACAAATGAAGACTGCAGGACCACTCAGGTTCACAGATACCTTGGGTAAGTTGCAAGACGTATCTTACTAGGGAACTACAGTGTCTGGAAGGATTCCACCATTTATTTTTACTGACTTACTAGAAATAAGAATTCTGGTGCTACAAATAAAACCTTTGTGAAAGTAAGTTGGGAAAGGAGTAAGATATATAGTATTTAGAGCACTGCAATTTCATACAGTCAATATATTTTTGAGCTTGTGAGCCTTTCGCAGGCTTTTGGCAAACAAGCTTGCAGCAGAGCCTTAATTACATATTTCGCAAAAGGAGCCCTCAATTTTTAAATACAGTGTGCTTGCCAGAGGTGATAGATGAACATGTAAGCTGGAGGCTCCAAAGCAATAAAATGCATCTTTGATGATGGGGACACTGCAAAAAGTAGGAAGACGTTATAATAACATAGATGAATGCAGACAGAAGGAGGAAAGAAAATGTCTTTGACCAAATAAATGTTTTTAAAGCAGTGTTTGCATGATTGGCTGACCTGAATACCTTGTTTCTGAATAAATAATTTCTTGAACTTTTTGTCTTTTAGACATAACAAAATAGAAATAACCTTACAAATGGAACAAGCCTTTGTGACATTCATATAGAGCTGCATACAGTATATTTACCTCTTGGGTAAACATGGGGTACTTGAAAGATTGCAAAGGACTGGCTGGCAGCGATCCACTTCAGGCTGGTAGTAACCAAAAGTTATCTGATGACTGTTTAATGTCCTAAGTCTTTCAGAGCAAAGTGAGGTGCCTTGCTGTAGGACATCTGCACTACTGGTAGTGTTCATCCTCTTGCCATGAGCTCATAGAAACCTGGTTACCTTGTCCAGCACTGTTTCTTGGTCAGTTTATTCATTTTCTGGTTTGGTGGTATTTTTTAGATGCATTCTCCCAAGGGAGCTTCCTTCTGCATCTTGTATTCTTCACATCAAGTTTTATCCCCTGGAGTATGAGGAGGGAGGTACTGCACACTTCCTTTCCTCTTTTTCTGTATCAGCTATCATCTACCTTTTCCCAATTCACCTCCTGTTCTGAGTTTGGCCATCTCTCCCTCTTAGCCCTCAGCCTCACCCTGGGTGGCTATTCTGTCACCACATCCTGTAGAGATCTAACTTGCTTTCTTCATCGCGGTTGGCTTGCAAACAGGATTGATTGAAAATAGTCTAATCACCACTCTCTATTTTCTCCCTTCACAGGATTTCTGTTCATTTCATTTTTGAAATTACTTGCCCGATTTCTTCTTGACCATCTGTGTGGTGTCAAACTGTCTGAATAACCCAAAGTATAAATAGGAAATACACTTCCAGAAGAATGGAGAGATAATAAATTTTGACCTTCCTTGTTAAGACTCATCAGCACCTCTTACTTCTTTAAGGAATACTTATTGCAAAGGACAACCTATTTAATTTATATCTGTAGGATTCCATGTCACCATAAGGATCTGCCGTTGTGGATTTTGTTGCTTCCGAGGTCTATGGAGGTGTGAAGATGAAACAGAGAAGCAGCTGTTTAAGTGAGTTATAGGATGTGAGAGCAGACAGTAAACCAGCAAAGGTCATAAATAGAACTTATCTTCTTTGACTGACACTTCAGCATACTTTTTGTTTGTTTTCTTAGCTTTGTCTTTTTCAGTTAAATAGTGGTTTCATTCTTTCAGTTACTGGTATAAAGATATAAAGGTAGGCATGCCATTGAACAACAGATTAATACATAATGTAGTATAAAACACTGTGAAGCAGTAATTGAAAAATATGTAAGCTAAGTAAAAGAAAACAAGTAATCAAAGTACCGCATATCAGAGTCCAAAGCCACTCCCTGGGGAACTGTTTGTGCGTGACAGCTACTAGCAGTCACATGGCTGATTTGGTGACTCTAGACAGTTACTTATGTATTCAGGTCACACTTTGTTCTCTTCTTCAGTTACAGCTTCAACCAGATGTGGTATCCTCTCAGCGTTTCTTGACAAAAGTCAGGCTAAAGGCTTTTCGGAAGGGGTGGTTAATGCACTTTCCATATTGATATTACCAGTTTGAGGATAAGAGAAAAAAAAATTAATCACCAAATGTGAAAACTGAAAATACATACATGTTCAGAATTATGCCCAACAGCTTAGGAAAGGGGTAAACAGTAACTCTCTCAAGCTGCTGGGCTTTGTTTGCCAGAAATTAATCTATTTGGAGGGGAAAGAAGAGGGACAGAAAAATATTTCTGCAGTTGATGTCCACCTTACCCTCACCTCAGGGAAAATACAGATGATGACAGTCCCAGCAGTTTCTAACCCCATCTTGGATCATCAGCTTTACACAGCTACTCGTTATGAAGTTGACTTGGGGTTATTAGGGAAATGATACCAGGTGACGCAGAAGGGCAGGAAAGGTGTCCATAAAGATTTATTTCACTAAATTTCATTAAGTTTTACCTTTACACAAAATTTTTAGCTCTTAGGCTTCCATGCAAAATTATTTCAAAATAATTTTATTACTAGCCTGTAATATACTGAGTCTTAATCTTTCTATTACTTTTTAATTTTGTACCGGAGAACTTGGAGGCCTTCCATTTTACTAAACATATTTTGTTTTAAACTCCAAAACCCATACAGAAATGCAGTCTAATAATTTCAATATTATTTTGTCATGTATGCTTTTCGAACATAGAACTTTTTGAATTTGCTGTGGAGTATTCGTTTAAAGCAGAAATCTTATATCAAGTTCTTTTTTTTTTTTTTTTTTTTTTTCCCTCCACCCCTTCATTTTAGTATAGGGGCATCATGGTGAAAGATGGATTTCTGTAGGATATCTCTCACAACGGTGGTTTATTATTTAACATTAGTTGGTCTCAGTCCATCTTCTTCCTGGCCACTGTGTAAAGTATTCTTAAATGCTGACTGTCTTGGTAGAGTGCTTTGGGATACACAGAGAACGCTGTGCACAAACCAATATTATGGTCTCAGAGTCACTGGACTTGTACTCACTTCGCAGAAAACACCATTTCCCGGCATTAATTAGAGACAGAGCCCAAGGATTGAACGTGGATGTTGACTCACCTGATTCTTCAGGTCACTGGCGAGGTCAGTTGCTGGGTATGTTCTGGGAAGATTTCTGGACCACTGTATGGACACAGAGCTCCAGTTTCCAGGCTACAGACAAAGCTGCCCAGAGGGTAAGGTGGGTGGAAGTGGGTGGTTTCCCTTGGAGCTGAGAGATCTTCCACAAAGTGCCGAGGCTCCTGTTGCACCAGAGAGCAACTCTGCTTTGCCATGAACAAGCTAAGAAGCTTGCTGAATAGAAAAAGCACTTTGCTACAGAGAAAAGATTCAGTCAAAAGAGAAGAAAGAAACGCTGTACTTAGGACTCCAGGAATAAATCTTTAAAGTAAATAGAAGTACTTTCAAAACACCTACAGTATCCTCTTTTGCATCAATGAAAAATATGTAGCTGCTTTGCAAGGGACTAGCTTTCACCAGCTCGAGATAATCAGAAAGCTGGTATTTTTCCAGCTTCCCATGAGCTTCCCAGAACTGATAGCTATAAATCCACCATAGGGAAGAGGATATTATATTTCTTCTTCTTAAGACATAAAAGAGGGCTGATGACTAACGCTGAAGTGAATTGTTAAGAGACTTATTTACTTAATTGGGCCTGCTTGTTTGGTGTGTGTCCCAATTAATTCATTTTTGTTGTGACCATATTGAAGCAACCTACACCCTTGTGACCTTCTCTTATAATTACTACCATATTCCTCTTTTGAAGCACTGTTTTGATTATGTACTCAAAAAGCTCTGCTAAAATATCTGTAGCATTAGTACAGAGTCAGATTTTTCCATTGTTTTGAGCTCAAGGATAGTAACAAAAAGAATCATTCTTTATTGAAGTTCTTGGAGGTTATGGGTCACTTACAGCCCTTAGGGGATGGGGGGGTCTTCCTTTTTAATTTCACAAAATGACTATTTTGAATAGGCAGAACTTGTTCTCTTAACTAGAAATTCTTTTAAGAAAAATGTGTTGTTGGGTGATAGCACTCAGAAGTGCCACATAATTCCTCTGGTGTGCTGAATGTTGTACATATTACAGGGTCACAGGAGAAAATAACAGCAGCTGAAAAGGGACTGGCAAGTATGACCATCCCTAAACTTGCTGAGATTGCTATGTGGAATCTCTGCCCCAGATGAGGCATTGTTTTTATTATTGCTTAAATTAACTACAGTATTTGACAGCTCTTTGCCTAAACCACAGTGGAGATGTCTGGACACCTATCTGTGAAGGAGAGACTCTTTCAGACACGGCAGTCAAATTTGCAGTGGTAGGTGACTGTCAGTGAGGGGTTGCCTGTACAAGGGGGGAGTTTATTCCTCAGTGCTTCATCGGATGAAGGTTTTGCTGGTTTGTGCCAATCTCTACGGTAGTAACTTACACTCAATAAGATGTTTTTGTACTCCTGTCCTCTGCTCCTCTCCTCCTGTTTACCTGAAAATCCCAGCCAAATGGTTTTCCTCCATTGCGGCATGCACACGTGCACTGGTGGAGCTAGTTCTGGGCAGCAATCCCACAGGTGGTGTCGGTTTAGAGAAAGGTGCTCTGCATGTTGCATCTTTCATTCCAGTGGAAATAGGTGGACTTTTACCAGATGTAAGTCTTAAACCAAGCCCCCTCACCACTGGCTGCTGTATTTGGAGAGCTGCTGAGTACCCTTGCAGTTTTGTGCACCTCTTAGAACAGTGGTCCCTTCTCCTCAGGCAACAGGACCCTTGCAGAGAATACTTCTTTAGACGAGGCTTGCTGATACTGTTTCTCTTATTGAGCTAAGTAGTATCACTGCTATCCCCAGTCTCTATCGGCTCTCTGCTCCCTTCTGTCCAGATCAAAACTGGCCATGTTTTAACTTCTTGAAGCACTGTATACCTTTTTTTCCTCTTCCTCATTCCCAGTTCTTTTCTCTCTACTTCCTTACAGAGTGCCTTCATGTCTGTGTTTTATGCTGTGTGGAGTTTCTTTTTTGTATGGCAGACTCTCTCTGTTCCTGAAACAATTAAAAACACTTCTTTAAAGATAATGGCTTGCTCTGGGTCTCAGTTTTTCAACGGGGATTTTGATGCCTGAGGACAGCAGGTGCTGGGTAGAGCTTACCCCAGATGCCACCCACTCATTGGCGTGCTGTGTCCTCTTGGTTTAACGTTTGCCTGAGCAATCTTCTGTTCTCCTTCAATGTAAGACCGCTCATGTGGCAAAAATTCCTGCATGAGTAGGAAAGAAAAGGTTTGGAAATCTTCCTTCAGCCATGAAAAATAATCCAGTGTAAAATAGACCGCCATCTCAGACCAGGACTTCTTCATGCACCAGGCAAAGGTGGGTGATTAAAAAAGCCAAAGGAGTGGTCTCTCCACAAAAACAGAATTAGAGGTTAATGCTTTGCCCTGCTCACTCTTGACTTTCTTTCTTTACATAATCTGGTTTAACTCTTTGACTATGTCTATGTCTAGAACACTTGGATTAAGTGTTCTGCTTTAGAGTACGTATGAAAGATGCTGTATGAAAGATCGATTTCCTTTCCATCATTAGGAGTTTCCTTTTTACGTGCACTCATGTGCCAGATCACACAGCATGCAGCCAAGGTGTTGCGTTTTATATGGCACCTACAGGACTCTACTGAATGAAATCTGCAAGTCTCCAGAGTTCTTAAAATATGACTTTCTGTTTACGTGTTTTTTGGCATAGAAACAGAAAAGCTGGGGCTGGAGGTGGGAAATGGATTGCCATCTT
>NW_008825167.1:488117-516837 GCF_000699105.1 Pygoscelis adeliae
TGTGTGGAAAAGTGTTTGGTCGACAGCAGACTCTGTCCCGGCATCTCTCGCTGCACACAGGTAAGCCAATGCTTTGTGGTTGGTTGTTACAGCGCTGAGGAAATCTGTGTGTTCGTCATGGTTTGTTTAAGTGGAGGGGGAAGAAGGTAAGCAGAAGAATGTGCGAGCCATCCTCAGCTCCTTGCACCTAGAGCAGAGCCAAGCGTAGAAACAGGACAGAATGTCAGAGCGGTGTTCAGGGAGTTAATTAACATTTTATTTCTTTACAGCCTACTTGTAATTTATCTTTACAAATGTGGAAATTCAAGTTTGTCCAGGTTCCAGTAGACCAGCCTGTAGATAGCAGCTGGTTAACCAAGCCTGTTAATGGAGTTCTGAAGAGAAGGCACAGCCTTTCTTACATTCATCTGATGAGCTTTTTAAATGTCACTGAACAACAAAAGATTTGGCCTTGGCGTTTCAGATCTGGTGAAACTGAAAGAATTTAATATCTGTCATTCATCTTTGCTCTCATCATCCAGTTCTGAGAGGAACAGGAGCTGTTCTACCCCATACCAACTTTCTTAAAGTGAATCAGCTTCAAATCAACTGAGACTAACAGAGTTTTTATACGGAAGATGCACCTTGTCAGCCTGCTGAGGTGCGCTGCACAAAACGAGACTTGAAAGCAAGAATTTCCGATGCAGTGCTAAAAAATATTGTTGGTATAATGCCAGTGTATGTTGTACCGTCTAGTAGAGCCATGCTGAAAAGGATCAAATGCTCTGTTCTGTGGCGTCGTGGGGTTTTCTTAGTCCTAAGCTGCTCTGTTGAATGCCTTTCCCCTAACACTTGTAGCATGGTATTTCAAATTTAGAGCAGCAGCTCCTCAAAGGGAAAGGTTGTAAAAGCTGATGTAATGTTTGGTTATTTTAATGAACTCTTTGCAAAAATAAAGGCCGGCATGTACAAAAAATGTGCTGCCAGGATTCAGAAATGTTTAATTTAAAATAAAATAATTTTTATTTTAAATTGTTTAAGTTGTGAAGCATCAGAAACTCATGATGAATTTGTTTAATCTCTTCAACTGTTCTTTGAGTGAGGTTTTTTTGTTATTTTGTGTTCGGAACTGGCCTAATGATACAGCATTCCCTTTCCTCCCCACCCTCAGATTTTTATACAAAATCATCAACCAGCAGCTCTCTGCAAGTGATCACATGGGCAACCTCAAGAATAACTGGACCCAAAAATCAAATAACAGATGCTAGGTAAAGGAAGTAGTTGTAGATTATTGAACTGTTTTTCTGCTGGCTCTACTGCAGCTCTCAGAGCAGCAGTTGCCCCAGTTTTCCAGTTTATAGAGTTTTATATTATCTGACTACAAATGGTAGAGCAAGTTAAAGAAAACTAGCCCTAAACTACTGCCAAATTAGTTTTTTTCTGAGTAAATGCTGTGAACTCCTGTAAGTTTCCAAAATGTCGAGCTTCCAAAGTACCTCATTCTGAAAGCTGCTCGGAGAAACCCAAAGGAATGCATACTTGGTTATTGGCAGCTTTAAAAATAGCTTGCTCCAAAATGAAGCATACGTTTAAGGTTTTCTGTTTCTTTTTCAGAAGAGAGAAAATACAAATGCCACTTGTGCCCCTATGCTGCTAAGTGCCGTGCTAATCTGAACCAGCACCTGACCGTCCATTCTGTGAAGCTGGTGAGTACAGACACTGAGGACATTGTCAGTGCTGTCACTTCTGAAGGCAGCGATGGAAAGAAGCATCCTTATTACTACAGGTGAGGACCCAGACAAGGGCTGTGCACCAGACGCTGGAATCTGAATGTCTTATCTGCCTGCTAAGGACGTGTTACAGGGCCACCCTTCTGGTGTTGCAGGGTGGAACTGCGATGAAAGTATTTGTCTTGCCCATATCTGACTTAGGCTAAGCAGCGAAACCCAGCTGGCTGCCTCATGCTGTTTGACTTGGCTAGCCATTGGGAAAGACTCTGGGGTTTGGTGTGGGGTTGGTTTTTGTAAACAGCTTTGTGAGGCAGATGGGTTCTTAGAAGCCTCTCTAACGTTTTATGCAGTGTTCGTTTAAGTTTTGTGTTTGGAAACATCCCATTGTGTACACAGATCCACGGCAAATGTAAAGCACCGTGCTTCCAGTTGCCTCCGACAGCTCCATTGTTTTCAGCCGAATCTATGAAACCAAATAGTAAAGCGTAGTAAGAATTGTTATATCGATATACACATTTCCTCCATTTGCTAGAGGTATATACATTCAGTGACCAACATGCCGAAAGAAAAAACCTTTAGGAGAATTTGCCTGAACAATTAAAAGGAATTGCCCAGATAAAACTGATATTTGGATACTCTCCTTGTTGTATGCACTGTTGTGCGCTCTGCGAACTGTGATATGCACTCTAGTGGCTAAGCAGATTACCCAATCACTCTTACTTTTAGTCAAAGTGCCAAGAGCAGATTTAATTACAAAATCATAGAAGTAAGAAATAAATGAGACCTGCTGGATTAGATTATCTAGTCCATCCCCCTGGGAAAGCAAAATAGCGCTCTAGAGTATACGCCTTTTTAAATGTTTTTGGCTTGTTTTAAATGTTAATGGGCTAATCAAAGCAAGAGGACTCTGCAAAGAAAGTTAAATTAAAGGGTCCTTTCCATTGCCTCTCCATATCACTCTGTTTATGCGCTGGCTGTGAAATCTGTATCCCTGCTAATTATTTGCATAGCTGATGACTGCTGTTTTCCAGTCAAGCATAAGAAATGTTTGAACCCATTTTTACTTGCTTACACTGAAACTGCCAGGCAGTTTTGCACAAGATCCCAGTTTGGCATGGGAACCATTCCAGGGCTTGAAAATAACTCCTGGAGTGTGCAGCAAGCTCTCCGTTTGTCAGTGTATCAGCCATACTAAACATCTTGGCAAAGCTGCAATGCCTCTTATTGCCCAAAGGAATCAGCTAGGTGATGCGCAGCATCTGGAATCCGTAGTTTTTAATTAACTTTATGATTATTTAGCGTCATTATAGCATGTACAGGATTGTTGCATTGTGCCTGCCCTTAATCACATTGGCATGGCCATCAGTTCAAAGGCAGTTCAGCAGACAAAAGAATCTCGCACTGAACATTCAACAGTGAGGAAGAGAAGAAATCTGTGCAGTGAGTTTTTTCTTGCAAATTCAGGGAAAGGCAACATGCTTCTCTTTGTGGTTTGTTTTTTAATGTTTCTTACTTCTGAATTCCCTTCTGCCTGCAGCTGTCATGTGTGTGGGTTTGAGACAGAGATGAATGTCCAGTTTGTCAGTCATATGTCCCTCCATGTGGATAAAGAGCAGTGGATGTTCTCCATTTGCTGCACAGCATGCGATTTTGTCACTATGGAAGAGGCAGATATGAAGGCTCATGTCAACAGCAAGCACACAGGTGATGATCCCTCTCTCCCAGCTGCAGTGATCTCTCTCTCTCTTGCTTTTTAGGTGCAACCTTCACACCTCCCATTAGCACTCTACTTTCACTGAAACGCTTGCTAATTAAGGCCTGATCTCTCAAAGTTGAAGTGAATTGGACTCCAGCCAGGCAAATAATCTGGTAGTGCAGATCAATTTTCAAGCTTAGCGAAATAAATGAAGGACTACTTAGCCCTCCTTCTTCCTATTCCCCTTATCCCCCAAATCCCCTCCCCTGTTGAAGTCAGCATACTTTGTTTGTTTTTCTGACTGGTTTACTGTTTCATCAAAATCCTGGTTTGACTTCAGTGATGATAAGGTGACTTTGAGTGCTAATTGTGCATACCTGGCTTGTAAGTTTGAAATACAAAATATGTTGAGCTTCGCTCTTCAGTGTGTTTGCCTCCATAGTCTATCAGTTTGGAATTTCACGCTCATGTTTAGTTGACACTGTGATTCAGCAATACCATAAATGTAACTTTATATTAAATAACAGAACAAGTCATGCGTTCTTTCCCTGGTCCTGTTCACTTAATAGCCAAAGATAAGAGCAATAGCAGGTTTCAAACAAGCTCCATATGCTTAGTCCAACTAACGAAGTCGGGCATAATTTAAGGAGAAGAAAATTAGAATCCTTTTAATTGATTTCTCTTATAACACCAGGCAGAAGCATTTTGCTGCCACAAACTACTAACAATTGTGTTGACAATACTGAACCTGAATTGCATCCAGCACAATTTTTCCATTGCTAAATTGCTTTTCCTGTCCTACCAGGAATAAAATTGGGAAAACAGGGAGGGGTGGAGAAGGAGAAGGGAGAGAAGAATGCAGTTGTTTGTGCTCACAGATACATAAGTTAGATGCAACTACAGAAATACAAACTACTGGAAAGCTCTCAAGGGATTTTATGCCAGCATAACTCTCAGCACTACTCCCTGCTATCTGAGGTGTTTGCATCTAACTCCACTTCATATATAGGAAGTCAAGGCAAGTGAGAAATGCCACCCATAGCCACGTGAAAAGCTTGCATCGGAGCTCAAAACTGAGCTGCACTCTACTGTATCTTCCTATTGTGGCTACAAGATTGGAGCTGCTGCTTGTCTTTAAGACAAAAAACCCTTGTTCTTCCTTCACCCTGTCAAACAGCCATTCGGCTGGCGATTCAGCCAAATGCTTACACATATGGCAAATACAGAGAGTAAAAAATAGAATGGATTTTCTGGGTCACTTGACTCCAGTCCCTTATCCTGTGATGTTACCAAGTCATAAAAGGCCCGTTTGTAAGGATGCTGGCATATGTCTTCAAACAATTATAATTGTTTTAAACCAACTACTTCTACAGACAGGCAGCTGCAGATTTTCCTGCGTTAAAGATTAGGGACCTTTTTAAAATTTCCAGCGTGTGTCTTACTGATCATCAGAACACACGTACATTGTTCTTGTGACAGAACTTTACCTGAAAGAGCAGTCCACCTCTTGCTCCCTCCACCTTTCTTCCCTCCTTCCGCAGTATTCATTCCCTTAGTACGTTTATGGAGAACAACCCTCTCCCCTCTAAACGTACATTGAGCCTTTTGTTATATGAAACACCGTTTTCTCGCTGTACCAATCCCTCACTGCATATGTTCTTGTTAGAACCCCTGCTCTCGACATATGCAATCACAGCTGTACACGGTGAAATGAAGTAAGTAGTGGTGGCAGTGTAAAACAGCAGCAGCTACTGGGAATAGCTCACACAATAACATTCTGTGATCGTATTTACCTTCCTTGAAGGCTCCCCTACACTGATTGCTCATATTCATCCCGTGTTCTGCTCAAATTCTTCTTTTGTTTTCCTTGACTGTTTCCAACTGAAGCACTCCTCATTTGTAGCAAAAATTCTTGTTACTGGCCCTTCAGGTCATAACCTTGTACTCTGTACTATTAAATTTCATTCCATTTCTATTGCTGTGGTCCCCAAGGTGAGTGAATCTTTCTATATGATACCCCAGTCATCCTCCCTATTGACAGCTCGGGTCATCAGATTTCATTAGTGCATTCCTACATTTTTATCTTAGACTTAAAGGTGCCGCTCATCAGTTTAAAGCTAGGCACATAGGTACTGGTGTTTGCAGAGCCCTTGATCAGGGGACTTTTATCACATAGAGAATACGAAGTTTTAGTAAAGTCTCTTTTTAACACAGCTCTGATTAAACCAAGACATAGGTGGGAGGTAATAATTTGCCCATCCTTGCCTTGTTGGCTCACGGCAGTTCTCATATGAGAACTCTTACTCTTGTTCATTTCTAGTGTGTGATAGGGTTTGGGATTTGAACTTCATGCGTTTATTGCACACATAAGGAAACTCTGATGGGCTTCAGCATTAGATCCAGTTGAATAATGGGGTTTTTTAATTAATTCTCTTCAGTAAGAGGTCCTAATAAAAACAGATAAATCTCGAGACCACAGTGTTATCTCTTACAATCATTACTGAGGATGCTCCTCAGTACACTGAGTGAGATTATTCTCCTTTGCCCTTCCTCCCAGATTTACCCATTGGACCCACATAAATGGAAAGGTGGGGGAAGTTTAGCTTGCACCAGTAGGCACTTTTGGTTTCCGCACCCCAAACCTACAGGAGCTCTTTTTCCTTTCTAAGTGACAAGTTCTTTATGGTTTTTGAACTCTGAGCTAATCAAAGTGTTTTCTTGGGATTTTTTCAGCCTGGTAATGTTGAGTTGCATGCTTCCTTCCCACTACCATTACAGACAGGCTCAATTCTAGGATAAACTGAGAGATGTACTGTTGTAAACGCTAATAAAAAGGAAGGAGGTGCAACTATGATTTCTTAACAGATCAGTTAATTTCAGACTTGTTTTTAAGCATGTTCAAATGAACTTTAAATATAAATATTTTTCCTGAAATTTAAAACAGGATCATTGAGATTCCATCTAATCTGCTGTGCTAGTTATTGCTCTTTATTCCTGTTTTTCAGCTGAAGAGAGGAAGACACCCAGTGAATCTAACAGTCCATCTTCATCTTCGCTGTCAGCACTGAGCGACTCTGCCAACAGCAAAGAAGATGCAGATATAACCCCAAAAAACAAGGGTTCAAACAACCTGCTAGTCATTTCTGTAGTGCCTGGTAGCCAGACCTCAGTGAACACTGAAGAGAAGTCAGAGAAAGGTAAAACGCTGTTAAACAAATACAAACTGTCACCTTCTATGCAGTCAGTCTGGCCACAATGTAAGGAATACGTTTTCCTGTTTTATTTTTCAGGCTTTGAATGTGTTTTCTGTAACTTCGTCTGCAAAACAAAAAATATGTTTGAACGCCATCTGCAAATCCACCTGATCACACGGATGTTCGAGTGTGATGTGTGCCACAAGTTCATGAAGACACCTGAACAATTACTGGAGCACAAGAAATGCCACACTGTCCCCACCGGTGGGCTCAAGTAAGGAAAGCAAGTACACAAACTTTTACTGTGTTAAGCACCTCTAATACTGTGGGGATAGGACAAAAGGAAGTCAATTAGAAAGGGTTAGTTAAATGTCTGATAATCCAGATTCGGGGCTTCCTTTTATTTAGATGACCCAAGCCCAGTCCTTTCGTG
The DNA here is from genome assembly GCF_000699105.1 of Pygoscelis adeliae. Taxonomy (NCBI): domain Eukaryota; kingdom Metazoa; phylum Chordata; class Aves; order Sphenisciformes; family Spheniscidae; genus Pygoscelis; species Pygoscelis adeliae. The sequence goes on from NW_008825167.1 coordinate 495,150, forward strand.
TAGGCTTGCATCATTATAGCAGATCGGTAAGCTAGCAGCAGATGTAGTATCCACTGGTCTTAGAGCTGTAACAAACTTGTCGTCCTTTCCCTTTTCAAGTCAAATAGGAGACGGTATGTGATGGGTCCCACGGAGAATGAGGCAGCACTACACAGAGGTGTTGGCAAACTAAGAGGGGTTTTTTTTCAAGGCATCAGACCAAAGGAGAGCATACAGCACACGCTGTGTTCTGCACCTGGCTCAAAGAAACTAAACCCTGTACAGTCTCTGCAACTAGGTATGAAGTTATAACCTAAAGGTTATAACCTTTGTAGACTCTAATGCAAAGCCAGTCCTCTCCAGGAATTAGTAACTTTGATGCTTTCTGCTTTGGTTTGCATGCCCCAGAATGATCTCATTGTATAAATTAACGTGTAATGAGTAATACACTCTTTTAAGAAAAAAGCCCTTTGGCTTTGGCTAAGGTGGTGTCCTTTAAGGTCTGTTGGTGCATAGCAGTGTTTCTAGGGAATGAGCGTGCCCTTACGTCAAAGCTGGACCCCTGAGGGAAGGAGTGGCTGCTGGGGCCATATGCTTGCTCTCTGTGGGCGAGCGATGTGACATTATGCAAGATGCACGCCCCTGGCCTCTGTTTGTTCCAGCTGCTGCAGGAAAAGAGGCTGGAAGCACTTTGAGCCCAGCTAGGGTTCAGCACAGGACTCCCTGCTTCTGCTGCTCTTGCTAAGAAAACTAATGTTTTCAGTGCGCTGTAACTGTCACGTGATGAGCACACTATGTCTGATGTTACCACGAGTAGCTCTATCAGTTTGCACCGCAGTTTTTGAAAACTGGCTCTGTTTGCCAGGCAGCGTCTGGTCTCCAGCTCAGTAGTTCCATGAACTGGGATCTGTGGTCACTTGGGTTGTGATGACTGAATCTGGGAAGAGGACCAGATTGAGAAACAAGTAGTGTGCCAGAACGTTGGGATGTCTGTCTTGGACGCACAGACCAGTTGTCTAATGCACTTTGGGTTTAAGCTGCACAGAATCTGTTCTGTTTACCGAGGAAAAACCATGACCTATGACTCAGACCTTCCTGACAGAATGGGCTTCTCAGTCTACATAAGTTATTCCTGCCCAACTCAACTAATAATTAGGTACCTTGAAAGCTGCACCTAAGAAAAAGCTCTGATTTATTTTTTTTTAAGGCATCCAGAAGAGCCTGAAGAGATCTAAGTAAATTGTATTTTTCTGTCTCCTGTTTGCTGTGGGGGAAGAGAAAAAAACATGATTCCTCCAGCTCCAGGTCAAAATCTGAGATTCTGATCCAGAGAGCATCCCTGTCCAGGAGAGGTATGTGTGCATAGACAGCTGAGTCCTCTGTTTCAATAGAGCTAATCACATTAGCAGCCTCAATGCCAGGCTCCCTCTCTGGATCAGAGTACTTGATGCGCATCAGGAAAAGTGTCCGGATGCTTTAGTATCCGTTTGTCCTCCTGTACTACTCACTGTGCTCAAAAGTCTCTCAACTAGCAGGCAGATTAATATTAAACCCGTATGTGCAACCAGTTGTAGCAAGGGAAAACACACATGGAGAGGGAGGAGCTCTGCTTAGAAATGATTTGAAATGCTAGGCAGACCTGCTAAACAGTGAACGGAGATCAGTGGCAGGTGGAGACGTCTGTAAGACAGTAGCCAGGTGCCTTCGTCGTATCTTTTTATCTAGACCGGCTCTTTTAGCTCACCAGTTAGATCTGGAAGGGAGCGTGCTTTGTTTAATACAGCAGAGATCCCTGGCAGGTAGCTGTCCTCACCAACTTCCTCTCAGCTACATAAAGCAGAAGCGGGTGTGTTTTGGGCTTGTTGGTATCCAGGCTTGTTCAGCTCAGGCTTCCTTCCAAGCTTTCAAGATTCCCTCCTGTAGCCTTCTCAGCCCTTCCCGGTCCAGGAACCAGGGGTGAGGCCCTTTGCCACGTCCACCCCGGTCCGGACGCTTGCTGCTGTGAGTAAGCGGAGCCCACATCCTGTTCCCACACTGGAACAATTCCTGCCGTGGCAGAGGCGGCTGTAGGCAAACGCTGCCAAACACACGCCTCCTTTGAGCATGGCTAGCTCATCTCCCAGAAATGGGAATCCCTACAAATCATGCTAACAGACTGGCTTTCAGCTGCCTCTAGCAGGATACCCAGCAAGCTTATTGTTCAAGGTCACATAAAAGGAATTTCCTAAGCTTTTGCTGTACATGTGGTATTACAAGTTTATTCCATCTTTACTTAAACAGCTGCTTTCATACTCATCTGTAAACACTCACTTTAAACCACTTCTTAATGGAAAAAATGGCCAAAGCGACTTCGTGCAAACACTAGGAATGTCGTTACACAAAGTACCTGTGAATCAGTCACCCACTCTGCACTACCCGGCCTGCTTTGCAGAATCTTCCCCATCAAGGTAAGCCAGGAGATTAAAGGGATGCTCCTTCAGAGTGAATCAGTGTTTTCCTAGGAACGCGTGAGCTCTACTGCCATTAAACGGGCAAACCTCCTTTAAGTAGAGACGTGTCAAGGTGAACCAAGAATTCGAAAGAGGCTTTACAGGGAGAACTAAGTGCCTTTGTCTCCTCTTTAGTAGGTCAGAGAAGGGTTGTGACAGGGTTAAACCAGGAATGCAGGTCTTCAAGCTGAGTGACTTCTCTTTTCTCTGTCCCTGTCTTTCTTGCTGTGTTGCCAGGTGCCCGTTCTGCATCTACTCCACGAACCGCCCTGCAGCGATGGAGTGCCACCTGAAGACTCACTACAAGATGGAGTACAAGTGTCGGATCTGCCAGACAGTGAAAGCAAATCAGCTGGAGCTGGAGATGCACATCCGAGAACACCGCCTTGGCAACCATTACAAGTGTGACCAGTGTGGCTACCTGTCCAAGACCGCCAACAAGCTGATTGAACACGTGCGTGTCCACACCGGTGAGCGCCCTTTTCACTGTGACCAGTGCAGCTACAGCTGCAAACGCAAAGACAATCTCAACTTGCACAAGAAACTGAAGCATGCTCCACGCCAGACTTTCAGCTGCGACGAGTGCCTGTTCAAGACTACCCACCCTTTTGTCTTCAGCCGCCACGTGAAGAAGCACCAGAACGGGGACTGCTCTGAAGAGGAGAAGAAGGGCCAGTATTCAACCTCCAAGGAAGCCAGTCCACTTCTACCAGTGAACAGCTCCAGAAACCTCCTGTCGCCCCTCTCAGTTATGTCTGCCTCCCAGGCTCTGCAAACAGTGGCTATGTCAGCTGCGCACAGCAGCGGGGCAGATCCAAACTTGGCAGTGAAAGCCCTGGCCATCAATGGCACTTCCCTGTGCTTTGATAAATACTGGAACTCAGAGTATGCCCACCTTATTCCTTTAACAATGTTTTTCCCCAAAAACCACTACGATCTCACATTCCATCCACCCAGACCTCAGACTGCACCGGGAGGTGCCTCTTCACCTAAACACTCCTTCCTTGCCTACCTTGGACTAACAGAAAGGGCAGAAACTGTCTGAGGGCAGTTACATTCTGTACCAAAAATATCCCAAGAAACCCAGCAGGTACACATTGCTGCAAAACGTAGACCGAAGAGGTAACAAACACTTGTGCTATATCATTAGTAAGGTTTAGAAAATGGCTCTGTGTGTATACTTATTGCATTGACATGAAAGCTGCTTTATTAAATCTTCAAGAGGTGACCTACTGCATACTTCTACCTTCAGAGGCATGTTCCCAGTACTCTTATCTAAGAAACTATTTTGTCTTGTTAAGCTGAAAAAGAGTGTCCTTAATGGCAATCAGCACTTGTAAGATTACATATTGACGCATTTTATTTTGGGGCTTGTGTGCGTGCGGGTATGTGAAAGGGAGTCTGCCTGTAGCGTGCCATGACATTGCTTTTGCACATCCCTTGTATTGGCTTATTTAATTATTATTCTTTTCCCCTTTTCACACACTTGCTCCCTCCCTTCCCTCCGTCTCCCCCTGAACCGTAGCATTGTGGAAGGAGTAACGCTTGGTTCAGGGTGGATTGGTGTATTATTTCAGTGCTGTTTGCAGCTTCCTTTAGCTGTTTGATGCCTTGTACTCAGTTGTCAAGGTTTGAGGATTTGGGGTAGAACGGATGAGGAAAAAGTTGCTTTCGGCACTGCAGAATGAGAGTATGACAATGAAAAGCGTGTGTATGTACACACACACACGCGTGCGCATATGCAGTGCGTGCAGTCTACACACCCACACAGCAGGCCCGATTCTTAACTGTTACACAGGTGTAACAAACGCCTGCGTCTGGGCCGTAGCATACATCTTTTGTTTTAAAAGGGCATATAAATATATATATATATATACTGTATTATGCAGTGGTTACCTTTTAGTTTGCAGGAACAACTTGTATAACTAGAACTCTATGGTGGAAAAAAAAAAAATCCAACAAGGGGATTAAAAAAAAGGGTATGGATAAATTCTGGGTATAAATACTCAGACTAAAAAAAAAAAGGCAGTTTTGCACAGTGCTTTAGTCTTGCACTAGTTTGTTTCTCACTTGCAAAAAAAAAAAAAAAAGAAAAAAATAATCTGTGGGCTGAAGGTAAGATGACTGTTTATTTGAAAAGGTACCAGTAACAACTTTGAAATATAAAGCTATAAAAAGATGCTGTTTGAACCATACAGTTCTCTTTTATACCCTCAGTATTTCAACTGTACTTGCAAATTCTACAGTCCTATCGATACCCTCCATGTTATTAGTAATACTTTATTCCTTTTTGTTACCGGCGGATAGAGCGTACACGGCTAGGAAGCTAACTTTATACTTATTTAATGCTCCTACTTGTGGTCATTAAAATGACATGTTATATGTAGCACTTTATTGCAGGAAGAAGCAAATGCGGATTGGTTGTATAACCTTTGTTAATCTCAAAATGCCAAGAGTGATCTTAATTTAAGAGAAGCTAACCAACTGTTAACTGATTTGTGTTTCTTAGACAACTTGATATCCAGGAAGAAAGATCAGGATTACAAATACTCTGCATTAAAATTGGAAGTACAAAATGTGAAACATTTCAAAATTATCATGTGACTTACAGGAATGCTTTCTTACTGGATTATTGTTTTCCATGGTGTCTCTTGGGTTTGGATCTCGCTGTCTTTCACCAGGTATTAGAAATGTCTGACCTAGCTTTTGTCAGAGTCCCCTCTCTCTCCCTTGGCCAAGCCACTGTACGAGGTGCCCCGAGTCACATCTAACATGCTATCCACCCACCCTCAGCTGTCGTGAAGGAGCTTTTTCTGCAGGTCATTTTGGGATGGGGGGGATCCGACAGGCCAGTTGGAGCCAACCCCTTGTTCGTGACAGCAGTAAAGCAACGCCCCAGTTCAGGAAGGCATTTCTGGTCTTCAAGGGCTTTTAGCCATATGCACAACTAGAAACATAACTCAATCTTCGTTAGTTCTTAAATGAAGCTTGTGTAGAAATACTTTTTTGATGCAAAACTTGCATCACTTAACCTATTTGCAAGACTCCTACATTTGTTTTGCACTGAGATGGCCAAACGTTCTCCACTGTCATGACCAAACTCTTCCTGTTCGGGGAGGACAGCCTAATCTGTGCACTCCTGTTAACATACTAGAACCTATTTACAAGGGGGAAATATCCGAAGTAGTAGCAGGTTATCATTTGGAATTATTAACTAAAGGACAGAGAAGTCCCACCATTTTGTTTACATTCCAGCAGACAGTTTTGGTTCTAACGAGCACGTGGCAGTTCTGTCTGTCTACGCAGCAAAGCCAAGCCCTCTGTTCCAAAGTATGTATGAACCTTTGTAAACAACCTGTGTAACTCAGGGCCCTGTTTGCCATGCTTTACTCCAGCAGAACTCCTGGTAAACACACCCACCCACCCCTCCCCACCCAGAGTACAGACAAAATAGAAAATGCTGTATTAGTAAATACTCAAATTTTTATGCTTTGAGTATCCTGACAGCATGAAATAGGCAATCTGCATCCAGAAACTATACCAGTTCTTCAAAATACACTCAATACGTACATCCCTGACCCCCACCATAGAAGAGCAAACACTTCCAAATCAGAAAGCTTATTCTTCAAACCGACAGGTAAAGTACAGCTGTCTAGGAGGAAGAAGTAGGAATATTAGCAGGACACTTTATGTAAACCAAACGGCAGTTTAAATAGGGCTGGAACTTCCAAGAATGAGCTGTGAGCATGCGAACCACGCGTTCGACAACGTTCCACTGTACCAGTATCTGACATAGTAATGTTTAATGTACCTGGGAAATTTGTTTGGCACTTTGGAAAGGATAAATTAATTCTTTCTGGCAAGTTATAGAAGTTTCCTCTGTAAGGAAAAATGTGTTAGGAAGTTTTTATTTTTTTAAGAAAAAAAACCACAGTATTTATCAGAGCTCATGCATATTAAAATAATTGGTTTGCAGTTCAAGGCTAAAGAAAAGAACGTTCTCCAGAGGTTCCCCCTACCGACTAATGACCAACAGTTCTGATGAATTCCCCCCCACCATAAAGGTAATTTCATACTGGTTTTCACTATGCATTCTTTAACGAAAGCTAGCATGTTTTTCCATTCGGTAATTCAGTTAAAGTTCTCAGCACTTTTTTCTTTCTTCTGTCTTTTTTTTTTACTTGTTGTATTATGTTCAAATATCATTCTGTCAAGGTTTGTGTACATTAATAAAAATTTGTATTGTATAAAGCTTTTTGCATTATAAGGCTGTACAGGGTCATTTTGACAGTAACTGGTATATTCCTTTGCATCTTATGTTGCATTGCCAATTTCTAGTGTATCCAGTTTGGAAGTACAATATACTCTAATTAAAAAGGTTGGCTATATTCTTGTTTCTCTTTGGTTTTCCTTCCTCTCTTTTTTTCACCTTAAATAGATTTAGGCTTGATTTGGAGGGAGGGGGAAAGGATTCTCCTACAAGACAAGAAGATCTGAAGAAAAAAGGTAAGGTGTTCTCAACGGTTGAAATTGAAAAAGAAAGCTCTGGTTATTACTGCCAGCGAAGAGATACAGCAAATGCGCCTCGGACGGCTGCAGGACTTCTCTCTGTGGGCTCTGTACTTGTACCAACCTGCCAGGTCAATTCAGCAAGGGGGATAACGCCTCTTCTGAGGAGTCTGCTCAGTCGGGAGGATGATGGAGCTCTCCGGCCCTACCCCCCTCAGCCCTGCAGTTCAAAAATCAGATCCTTAAACAGTAGTTTGGTGAACCTGGACTTGCTTGGGAGTAGCCCCAGTGAAATCAGGGGAACTCTTTCCTTAAAGAGGAGCTACGCAGTGAATAAAGGAACATTGTGCATTAAAAGATTGTGACGAAAATCTTTTTTTTTTTTAATTGTAAAAATATTATGTATGCATTTTGTCAGCACTTTAGAAAAAGCTATTTTTTTTTCACCAAAGATTAATGAAACAATTAAAATGCACAGAGGAGGCTGAAGAAAGAAACCCTAGGAGCAGAAAAAATTCCAAGAAGCAAAGACATTATTGGCTCCACTGAACAAGAAAAGATACTGAACATCCTAAAAGGAAGTTAGAGTATTTAAACACTAAGCAAGGAAAAAAAAAATCTGGGTATTCATTAGATAAAAATTATCCTCAGATAAATTAATGTTAACACTAAATACATGTGGATTGCCCTTTGCCCTCAGTTAGTCAGGGCAGTGTTAAGGTCTAATCAACTGAAAAATTCTTACGGTTATTTGTACTGGGGCGTGGATACTAATTTTCAGGGCCTCGATCAGTACCTTGTTGGAGTACGTGGTGCCGTTAACAGCTTGTGTGTTGAATCCGCTGCTCCTCCTTTTGCCGGTGAGTAGTTAGGTGAAGGGAAGGCAGCTCTAGCTTTGACAGTAGGATGGTAAGCCATGTTCAAGAAGAGGCGGTCTTTCTCTCCTCTTGCACTACAGCTGTAATAGAAAACAGAAAGTGACACGCTATGTGGGGCTTTTTTCCGCTAGGCATAAATAGTTATCCTAGCAATTAAAAGACGATCATGCAAATTCTCCGGTATAATTTTGAAAGGTATTTCAGAGACTGATCTACTGAGCACTGATTATATCTGTCTTGGTGGTTTTAAAACAGACCTCTGCTTGTGTAAATTGTTACAGTTCTGTTGTAGATTATTATAACCATTCATTTAATTGAGACAATGGTTTAAGAGGTAGCTTCAAATGTTCAGTTACAACAAGCAGAGAAGGTGCAGGGAGTGAGTCAGAGAGCACCTTGGCTGGCAGAGGAAAGGGGACACGGCTGCCTCTGGAAGCGGTGTACTCTGCACTGTTCGACAGTGTCTCAACGTCTCTAGGAGGGGGCTGAGCAGAGGACTGAATTATCCCGCCTGCGTCAGTAGTCAGCTAGCAGTTAAGTGCAAGTCTTGTAGTAGCTCCAACCCTTGAGTCTTACTGTAAACTTTTGTTTAAAAGCTCAGGCCCCATCGCAACGAAAACATCGACCATCCTCTTGCGACAAGCCTCTCTAGCTTTACCAAAAACCATACATCTGACAGAAGAGCCCTGTGTGCACCCACAGGGGTATCAGGGTCACATGCTGATAGGTGATAAAGAGCCACATCCTTTGCAGCAGGTGGCTATAACGTGCTTGTAGACCTGCACAATTTTAATCAATTAACTCAACTTTCCCTAAGCTGTCTTTTCTGATACGTGCACCGATATACACCTGTGGTGACAGCAAACATCTCGGTTTGTGTATTGACCCTCTTGGGACAGCAAGAACTGCCCTGTTTTCATCCCGCATCTACATATATTTTTAATATGCCATATATGTTAAAAAAATAAAATAATAACTTAGATGTTAAAAAAAATAATAACTTAAAAGTGGACATTTTTTCAAGCAGAATTATTTCTTATAATCCTACACCTGCCATAGTCATCGTGAGCCCAGCGGTCTAAGGCTTAAGAGAGAGACTTTGGAAAAAAAGCCTAAAATTTTCTGTAACACTTGACTGTAGAGAGGGATTCTTTTGCAGGGTATGGCATCATTTGTGCAGAGCCATTTTAAAATACACGGTGTGTTAAAAATGTTTCAGTTGTGCGCCTAACAGACAGACATCTGCATTATATCATCCACCATCATATCTGCTGCTAATTGGCCTCCTTGTTGACAAGTCTCAGCAGCAAGGTTAAGTACTGGCTGTAAAAGCAATCTAGCCTCTTGCCCGAGAGGTCAGAGCTCAGGCAGACCGTGCAGGCGCCTGCACAGCCTCTTCCCTGCTCTATATTTTCTGAGAGCTAATAAAACACTAGCGCAATCACTCCTACCCGGAGGTCTGCCAACCACCACGGTATCTGTGGAGCTGCAGTAAGCGGTATGTCATCTTCTCATCGCAGAGGCACTCAAGTAGACTGCAAGGGAAGGGGCATCATCTTTTGCACCAAAGTTTTAGAAACTACCAGTGAAGCATCTAAAAACTCCGGAAGTGACAGCTAAGCTTGGACGCGGGGCAGCCAAGGCCTGAGTGCCCAGCAGGAGCCCCCAGGAAAGGCATGGGGGTGGATTTAGCACCCCGAGTTCAATGCCCCCTGAAAGGTGAGCGTCTTCAAGGCAACTCACCTTGACCAAACAAATCCACTAGCTGCTTTTAAAAATCTTGGCCTAAAAGACCTGGTGGGAGGTTGCGGGGAGCAGCCTGCCGCCTGTTTCCCCAGGAGCGCGCACCGGCTGGACCACAGCACTGCTGGCGTCGAGCCACTCGGGACGGCTCAGATGTCACACGTGTCTTGGCAAATCTCGGCTGAGTTAACAGGTTACATCTGAACCAAAGACCAGAATTTCACTTGGCTTGTGGGCTTGTTGCGTAGCTCTTGGGAGCATAGTGCTATGTATACCAGGAAGCCATCCAGTTGCTGGATACCGGGCAATACACCAGAAATGTAGCTGTTGTGCTTCCACATGTGCACAACAGCTGTCTTTGACCAACCCGGGAGTGGCTATATTTACATGTATGACTCTCTTAAGTACCCACCATTTTAAAAAAGAAAAAAAAAAGAAAAAAGATAAGTTAGGGCTGGAACTGAGCAGTAGCAGAGGTGGGGGGGCGGGGAGGGACACACCAACTGGAAATGTTTCATTAGGTTAAAAAAAAAAAAGAATAAAAACACACACCTCCAAAAAAACCCCAAGAACCGTACAGCGGAAGAGCACGAAGTGATACTCTGGCACTTTTTCTGCATCCTTGTGAAGCCTCTGTGGCCTATTTCCCTACTTTAAGATGGTGCTAGGAGGTGGTTTTGCTTTGTTTTGGATTTGTTTGGGTTTTTTTTTTAATTGTTCCATTTCCCTCCCCCTCAACCGTGATTAAAATGCAACATATGGCACAACTCTGGAAAAAAGCCCGCAAAAACAACAGGTTTTCCAATTTATGCTATAGTTAATGAAAAAAGACTTTGAATACCTGTAGCATCCTCTGTTGTTTGCACGTAGTTCTGCTCTACGTTACTTTTCAAACTTCTACTTTCTATCACATACCTTTTTTTCCCAGCACTTCTCAGACAGCATTTCACTGGAACTGCAAACTTCGGATTGTTACTCTTCTGGGAAGGTGCCTGTCTAAATAAAGAATAGAAAAATGTTCTCTATCGCTGAGTCCCTGGACCTTCATGCCAATGTTCACAGCACAGTCTAACGTGACCAAAACCAAAAATAGGCCTCGTTTTTTGGCTGGTCAAAAAACCATCAAATACTTTCTTGATTCTTTCCCTGTTATTTAAGACTGGAACGTTCATTCACACACTAGACTGAAGAATTAAGATTTTAACAGATTTAACAGGAAGCCAGTTGGGAGGGTCAAAGCTGTAACATGCTCACACATAGTTGAGTAGGACTTCAGAATCTATTATGCATAACTGCATGAATGAATATGAGCATAGAATCATAGAATAGTTTGGGTTGGAAGGGACCTCTAAAGGTCGTCTAGTCCAACCCCCCTGCCGTGGGCAGGGACATCTTCAACTAGATCAGGTTGCTCAGAGCCCCGTCCAACCTGACCCTGAATGTTTCCAGGGATGTGGCATCCACCACCTCTCTGGGCAACCTGTTCCGGTGCTTCACCACCCTCAGCGTCAAAAATTTCTTCTTTATATCTGGTCTAAATCTACCCCCCTTTAGTTTAAAGCCGTTCCCCCTTGTCCTGTCGCAACAGGCCCTGCTAAAAAGTCTGCCGCCATCTTTTTTATAAGCCCCCTTTAAGTACCGATAGGCTGCAATAAGGTCTCCCCGAAGCCGCCTCTTCTCTGCTCATCCCGCAGCATGTTTGCCCCCGGCTTGCTCTCACTGCTTCCTTAAGCATTTTGCCACAAATAACCACACGAGCCTGGTCTAGCCCCTACTCGGAAAAGGCTTGCTGCTCCTCTCTGCCTGAACACCCACAACAGCAGCGCTACCAGGGCGAAGTCCAACGCTGACTAATTTGCCAAAAAGCCAGACCTAAGGGCTGGAGCAGAGCACTGCTCTGCCGGCAGCACCAGGGCCAGCCTCAGGCACCTCCACGCCGTCGCACATCTCACGCTGTGTAGCATCATGCACACAGAGTTTGTCTGCGTACTGAGAGCAAGCGTTGCTTGAGGAGAAAGCAAAAAGTCATTTGGCTTCCTTGTAGGACTGACTTCGCTAAAACTGTCTGGGTAGATTAATGCAGAATTTCTTGCTAGAACCAGCAAATTAATTATGATAAACTATACATGTCTTGTATTTCTTGTATTGCAGGGATAACACTTTCCTGATATCTAGACTGTCCAGTACACAGGGTACAACTGCATTCCATTACAGTTAGAAGCAGTAGTTGTTTTAGCAATAAAATCACAGTATCTTTTTTTCCTGAAACTGAGAAAAAAAGATTTAAATGGCATGGGAATATAAGTAAAGATAATAGTTGCAGGAGTGCTCCCTCCATCAGTGTGATTCTGAAATAATATTGGTGACTGTCACTCATGCCAGTGACACTTTAAAAATGTACCAGAATAGCTCTATTCGCAGGTGTTATCAGAGCGATGCCCGTTTGCACTCTGAATATTTAGTAAACGAGCATTAAGACTTCATGTTTTTATACCTAGCTACCTATTTTTGATGGGACTGCATGCCTACAACTTAATGAAAAGATCTAAATATAATGGTAATGTGATTTTAAAATATGCACTGCATCCTGTAAGTTGACATTTCAATTAAAAATAATAAGATCCAGTTATATGGTGATACTGTGATAAGATTGCATTTTTACCAGTCAAGTTTCATTCGTATTGAAAGTGACAGTTTTCTCTAAGATAGACAGAGCCAGGAAGAACAGTCCTCCAGCCACTCAAGCCAGGCAAATATAATTAAGGGTGCACTTAATCACTTCCCAAAATTGGGATATCACGTTTTACGGATAAACACATTTTGCGATAAACACATTGTTACTTTCTTGTGGCTAGTCTATTAAAGCTAATAACTGCATAATAAAATCTAATTCACATCCCATTTTCACGGGAGAACAATGCCATGTGCACTGCAAAAGTTTACTATACACATCTACACGTGCGTACCTACCGCCTAAAGCTCTCGCAAGAACCTTCTTTCACTCAGTTGCAGCAGCTCTGCTTTACGACGGTGAGCCCGTCAGCGTGTACAGGTTTGGCAGTACTCAGCTCCAGGTAGATGGTCTCAGCACACTCAGCGGCCCCACACACCACCTAACGGCCCAACACTCGCTTGGTGCTGAGCTCCAGCTGCTTCATGGGCACGTTGCAGTCACAGTAGCGCGTGTACCTGCAAAGATCCCCCCTCCACAGCGTCCCCAGTATCCTGGCCCAGCTCAACTTGTGTAACAAGGAATTTAACAGGAAAAAAAGAATCCGCTCATGTTTTCTTCTAAGCTCTATTTAATTAACTAAGGTCCCTTTGATGCTGCTATAGTAAATCACATCTGACGTATTCCTAACGTGACTGCCCGAGACATAAGTACTTACAATACAGAGGCAGGATTAACCTGTTGTCACTAAACCTGGTGTTTTCTTTGAACCTATTTGTATCTCCAGCACCGCATTGTTCCACAAGTTACGTGTGAACGCACTATGTAAAAAAGTATTTTGCTGCAGTGATGCACTAAATTCCCCCCTCACTCCTTGCACTGCAAAAATAGTCCCTGATTAGCCTTCCCCAAGCTATTTTACGGCTGCCTGCTGCAGGCTCTTGAGCTGGACAGTCCCACTCTGTTTACTTTCGCCACAAGCAGAGACCACTTCATACTTGTGATCATCACTGTTACCCTTCTCTGACCCTCTCCACTTACATGAAAAGCTCATTCTGCTCACAGTTCACTTCCATATGTGGTAAAAGGGTCAACCCTGCTGGATCAGCCCATCCATTCCTCAATTCCAGCCAGTATCCTGCTCTCGGGGTAAATGCTACTGACTAACACTTTAGAAGCAAGAAGAATTAAAAAAAAAAAATCCAGAAATTGGGATTGCTCAGAGGTTTCTTCCAGTGGAATGTTTTGCTGTCAGGCAAGTTTTAAAAGACACAGGAATTTCCTGTGGAGCAGAATTTGTGGTTCCTGATGATGAGCGCTACTGGCCATGTCCTGACCGACTGCCTTTGGATCTGGTTCCCAAAATCCTTTAAAAACAGACAGATTTTCTTGAGCATTCTTTAGAAACTGGATGCTTTCCATCAGGATTTTTGATTCTGTCACTGTAATAGCCAGTGCCTCAACTTTTATGTTGAGCAGGGGCAGCACAAGTCATGAGTCATCAGTTTTTTGTCACCTAATCAATAGCTTGTCAAGATCCAGGCTCTTATTTGGTGGTAAAGACTTCAAGAATCCTCCATGTTTAGGGAGCCAAAACAAAATGGGTGGGGTGGTTTTTTGTATAGTTCAGAAAATTTGTTTCCATGGGGATTTTTTTAGCTTCCTGGGCTAGACCAACAGAGTAACTGACACACCTAACTTTTACTTTTAATGACCAAATAAAAATAAAATAGATCACCAAAAACTGTCACTGGCAGCCAAAGAGAGGCCAGGACTCTGAAGTCTCTAGTGTGAATGTTCCCTAGCTGCCAAAAGCTTGCATGGTTCAAAGCTCGCTCTTGGTACTGCCAAACGACCAGGGACTACCTCCTCCCAAGTCATCTGCCAATTCACGACAAGCCAAAAACTCAAAGAAATCCCTTAGCTCTGCAGCTCTTTCTAGAAATCTCAAAAAGAAAGGCTATTTACCTCTAACTCCTCTGAGATCTGCTGTCTGTACGTATGTTGACATTGAATTTACCGTGCAAACACTGAAAGCCAGAGAACTTCCACCCCAACAGTACTCACAGAAGAGCACATACCTTGTCTCCTCTTGCTCTATTCTTGCAGAGGGTGGCCCACTTGTTGTAACAAGTTGCAGTGTCATAACAAACTCAAATCAATTATCCTGCTTCTACAGTAAGAATGCTAAGTCCCTCAAATCTTCTCATCACACGCCCAGGAATGCAAGGGGACTTTCTGAAGACTTCTTTCCCGTTAACATGTAAGGAAAAAGCACGTGCAGCACCCAATAATGCAATTAATATTGTCAGTCAAGTGAAATCTGAAATCTTACACCATCCCAAGGAAGCATCCAACTTGAATTCTGATGGTAGCCTTCCTTCCCCTTTCCTTCCTGGCAATAAATAGGACAGCCAACAAAGAAAGCTACCTTCAAGGAAAGATGCCCTCCCACCGATTCAACAGTCTTGGCAAGATCTCCCAGGAAGGTGGGAGAACACAGAGAAACCTCCCACCCACGGGCACAGGCCAGAGACAGCTGCTAAGTGCTCTGAAACTGCAGGGGAGAAAGTCTCACCCTTTTCAACTCCAGCAGGCCATCTGGGACACTGGGCAGACAGCCCAAGAGAGGACAGCAGCCTGTCCGCACGCCATTCATTTGCCCATACTGATACAACTTGTGGTGTTCTTGATAATAAGCACAATTTCTCTTACTAATGGACAATCAAGCATGTGCCAGGCCCCATCCAGTCTTCAGGTCATTAAAGGGAGGACCCGAGACTCAGGTGGTGACACCTGAGATTGGCGATAAAACTCTCCAGGAATAGAGAGGCAGGAGTTTGAGGCTCTAACCAAAGAGCTGTAGGAGGACCTAAACCCAACACTTTCTCACCAGCAAGCTCAATATGGCTGTGCCCTGACAGAGCCTGCAGGTTATTTTGGACATGAGAGGTGTCAGAAAATAGATTAATGCAGCCTAACTAGGAAATGGGGAGTGCATCCACCATGGTTCACAGGCTGGCCCTGAAGCAAAACAACTGGGTTTTCTTAACTTATAAGGCATGGAAGTTGACCCCAAGGTACTTCCAGTTCAAAATATGGTTCTTTTTTCCTGTTTAGGATCAAACAGTACAGCATAATTCAAACCCATGTCCTGCAAAGGTGAACAGCAGACAGCCATACCAGCTGCTCAGGGAACCTACTTCCAATGATCTACCCTCTTCCTTGCACAAATAATGTCAGACGATGAACACCTTATTTAAGTAATTATCAATCCTCATCCCCCGACTGCACATCTTATCTTGTCTGTGCTGCCACTATATCATATATCCCCTCAACTATACAGGATTTCTTTTACTAAAAATATGAAATAATGCAAACACACTAAATGCCACAGTGCAGTGACTTTTTTTTTTAAAAAAAAGCCACTTTAACAGCAGTATTTTCTTCTTTTTTTGTTTTTCAGGAATAAACTGCAGACAACCCATGTCAGCAGCCAAATTAAAATAAACAAGTCTTTCTGAACAAAAGGTGCTCTTTCTAGAGACTCAAACTCACTCATTAACTCCAGAGTTAATGGACTGCAGACTCTTCAGCTTTTGGGAAATACAATTTGACAATTTGTAGAAGAAGATTGATTTTTGTTTATATACATCTATAAATAAAGACTTCATACTGTGACACCAGCCACTCAGATGCATGATAGAAGTTCAGCATATTTTGAAGAGAAATGGTCAGGATTTTGGGCGAGGGACTAGTGCAGATCCTTTTCTAACTCCAACTGAAAAATGCATTTTCCCTTATCACATCTAACACCGGTGAAGAGGGCAGCATCTGTCAGGTGCCTCTTACTGCCAGGATTGCAACCTGCCCTCTCAGGTTAGAGAGAGGTCTGTCAGCCTTTGCCAAATGAGTCAGAAGACAGTGATGCAAAGATACCGTGTGGAAATGAGAGAGGAGCTTTGCAAAAGTGGGATTTTGCTTTTAGTAATTAAAAGTAGCATGAATTTCACACCAGCTCTAGCAGCTTTCCATCTATGGACAGAAGTAAGGAAAACGGGAACAATACACAGTGCAATTCACTGCCAGAAGGACTGCAGAAATACACCTTCATGAGAATCTTAAAATATGAGCAGAAGGAAAACTTGAGGGATGGATAGTTTTAGCAAGGCCACACCATGTGAACTACTTAACCACAAACAGGTCTCTTGAAAAAAGTTATGCCCTTAAAGTTATTTACACAAGAGCTGGGAGTCTTGATCTTGCCAGCCCTGCATCTTCTCTCTTCCAGCTGCAAAACCTTTTATAACCTCAGTAGTTCTTGCCCATCACAAAGCAGTGAAAAAGCCCTGGTCAAAAACAAGTCACAAATGTAGAACCCAGAAGAAAATTAGACCTGAGGCAATTGTTTTAGGACTCTGCTCACCATTTTCTTTAGCACATTTTCCCTGGTTCTGAGTAGTCCAATACACTCCTGAAGGAACAGAGAGCAGTTTGACATATTGAGGAGGGGAAAAAAAAGATGGTAACAAGTGGTAGTTCCTTTTACCTTGGCTGTAAATCTGAGTACAACACACAGTGCACCACATCAATTCCAAACAAGTGCAGGCAGATATACAGCATGCTGCTTTCCCTGACCAAGCCATAGAGCAGCAGAGAAAAAATAAGGCTCTCTAGCAAGACATAAAAATACTCGAATCTGTTGTAAATAGAAGTCCAGTTTTAAGGAGGTCTAAACTCTCCTAATTCCAGAAAAACGTCACTACTACCTAGACAGAGTAAGCCTACCCACAGATCCCAAACAGCCCTATAAGAGATGCAGATTTCATCTGGTAACGTGAGCGGTTTTAAGAAGCAGTGTGGTGCAAGAAGGCTATTCACCAGGATTAAAAAAACCCAAAAACATTCAAATCGGCTCAAATTGAATCTTTGATAAGGGCAATGTGGTAGCTATATCTTGGTGGGTTTTTAGGGAGAGATAAAGAAGTTCTGAGGAAGTACAACTATCCCCATATGAACCATACAGGAGCCTTACAGGAGGCAATTTAATCACCAATGCCATGACTCCTTTGCTTTAAGTCCAGCAGATCTGGTGATGGATTACAAAATCTATGGGTTGTTTCATGTCATGCTTGGTGTTAAAATACTGTATATTTTGACAGGTTTGCAGGATGAAAGTTGAGGACTGACAGCAACTCCCCTAGCTCTTGGAAAGGATTCATACCAAGAGGAACCACTAAGCCATCTGATGCCAGAAAACACAAACCACACAGACCTTGAAACATCCCTTTCTGCCACAAGGATTCAAGCTTCGCACTGTCCAAACAGCAGGACCAGGAGCATGAACTGAGACTCTAAAAAGACCATTTGGCTCTTTTTTGTAGGATGTTTTACTCGGGTCTCTCTGGAGTTCCTTAGTAGGGAAGGCAGATGTACTCAACGCTGAAATTATGTAACCATCAGCATTTACCATGAATCATTTGGCATCAATCACAAAAGATTATTTTTTTTTCTCTCTCGCTGAAAGTACACTGTCTTTCCTATGTGGGACTGTTTGACTATGTCTGGCTGACTTGATCACCAGGAAGAATGAAAGCAGAATGCCTGATCAAGTACCAACACATCACTCAAAAACACTGACTAACATTTACAGTTCAATCTCTGATCAGTTATTTAACCAACTTCAGTTGTGAAAACTCAACTGCAATTTAAAAAAAAAACCCAAAACCTCAAAAAATCTGAATCCACTTGAAAATAGAGATATGAATTAGTAAAAAAAAAAAACTAAACACCAAAAAACCACACCACAATTCAGTACAAACAACAAACTAGATAGAGGCAGGGAACATCTACATTGTTTTTTCAAAGCAGTAACTATTATGACTGGTACATCTGAGAATTAAACAGAGCAAGTTCTCCAGTGTTTTGACCTCCAGAAGGTCATGTTCACAAGTCAGTGACCATAAGAGCCAAGCTGGCATTCCCAATGCCCACAACAATAGATCCAATTACTTCAACCAACAAGCATTAAAAAGCAAATGCAGCACATAAAGCTCCTATTGCTTTGTTAATTCAAATACATATAGCTGCAGATATAAAGATGAGAGAACAGCACCCTTGCCATTTCTGTATGCTATACATGCTCTGGTTTCTTAACTTTCCTTACACATTTTATTTTCTACTTTTCCCCCCCCTGGTGTTTGCCTGTTTGGAAACACTTCACCCAAACTCAAATCAAAACAGGGCTGAGTAAATTGATTCGATAACTATTTGTTTTGTGAATATTGTTCTTCCCACCATTATTCACTACAATTTTTCAGACTTGGCTAAGAGAAAATACCATATTGTTCTTCTTTCAATTGCAGATGCATAGATCTAGGTGCTCAGTAAAAAAACAAACTCAAGATTCATACTTACTACTCAGTGACTATTTTGAATTTGCTAAATAACCTAGCAGTTCAAATAATTAATTTAGAGGAAAAACAAGAAACAGAAAGCTTCAGTAAATACACTGCTGAAGCCAGTAAGTTCAAAGGGGATCAACAGCATTTTATAAAAGGCAGATTAAAAAAAAAAAATCTACAAGATCCAGCAATACCTACCAGATACTCCAGCCCCGGGGACATTTGAGAAATGGCTGGGACCAAATCTCAATGAAAACTCCTTCGCAAGTATTCAGCACCTTCTCCCCTGTGGCACTGGGTGGGGTTGGGGTTTGCCTTCCTCCCTGGAAGGCCTAAAGACCATCACCAAATCTGGCACCTCTGTGGGCTCCGATACTCGCACCTCAGCTCCTGTGCTGCTCAGATATGCTAGCGCTGGCTCCGTCTCACACAACACAGGGAAAATGTTGCCACCAAAATCCTCGATCACCTCTATATTCTCCCCAGGCAGAGAGAGCTCTGCTCAACGGCTTCAAAGTGGCAGAGGAAAGTGCCCCGGCTGCTGCCCGCAGGCCCACTAACGCGTACTGATCGCAGTAGAGGAGCTGTACTGATCTGAAAGGTGAGTTGAATATGCAGTTTAATGTGACTGTTAATGGGGAGGCTATTTATCCCTACTTTATAAATGTCCCTATTTACTTTAAATAAAGTTGTGCTAGAAGAGCCAAAACAAAAATATCTGTCAAGAATATAGTAGACAAAACTAACTGTGGAAGTGATACTGCCCCAGAAAAATGCAATGTAGCCAATGTTGCAAGGTTGCTAATTATGTATTATTAAGGACATTATACAGCGACCTATTAATACATCTAGAGCCCTTTGTTGCCCTATTATCAATAACAAACGGGAACTTTCTGTGCTATTTTGGGAAATGACCTTTCTCCACAGCATTGTAGTGTAGCACGAGCCAGGAACCTCCCGAGCTGTAATTCCAGCTCCACCATTGACTTGCTGCGTGATGAGGGAAAGTTGCTTTAACCTCTCAGGGGCTGTTTCTTTTTCTGTAAAGTTGTAGTGACACTCGCCTACCTCTCAGCTCAGTGGAGTGCTTTTACTCAGTTCAAATATTTGAGCAGAGCTTTGAGGATGCAAAATGCCAGATTAGTGTGACACATTGCTGCAGCTGCTTAAGGATTTTAACACGGCAGAAATTCAGCTGCAGCTGGGAGAACATATTGAGCAGAGCTACAAGATTCCCTTTTCACAGGTGAGAACTTATAGCCACTAACTTTAGGCTACAAGTCACCACCTAGTAACATTTAACTTGTCAGTGATTTCAGCTACAGAGTTTCCCAACACACCAGAAAGAAAAGCTCAGTACTTGTTCCCACCTACATGCCAGCAGAATTCAGGGTAATGTTAACAACTCACATAATGGCAAAGGATACACCTAAAATAACAGCACGCAGAGACCCATAGGATGAAAATTACTGGGACAAGCAGAACGCACAGTGGATACTCAGTTTATGCAGTCTGGTACATTTCAAAGGTCAAAAAAAATAGTTGGGTTATAGGAAGTTACAGAGATTAAAAAAATAGAGCAGAGACTGTAGCAACACCAGCTCTTTCTCCCTCACTCTCTCTAAATAAATAAAAGCCACGACTAAATGAAGTCATTCTGAAAACATGAATTATTTAATTTGCTTTGGCAGAATATTCCCAGGCTTAACCCCCTCAAATTGTGGTAAAAGGTGGGAAACAATCTGACCCATTTACAAATTACAGGAACGTGCATAAGCACACAATAAAACTATAGAAAGGCTATACTCCCAACTTCGAAAAAAACCAATCACTTAACTCTTTTCCAAGGGGCAGAGATCAATTTGTTTTCAACATCTCACTTCTCTCCTGCCTCACTACAAAAGAAAAGGCTAGATACTGATACAGTATTTGAGAGTTGTCTAATAACTCCCTTTCATAACTTCACCAACAGCTTCCAAATAAAACTTACTTCATGGCTTGAGACCCATCCTGCTGGAGGAAATTCCATTTCAATTCCTTTGTAATTGACAGCACAACTCAAATTCCTAAATCTACATCCCCAATTCTTCAGAAATAAAGCGAGTTTCACAGCGTGGAAGATTTAACCTGAAAGCCGCAACACCGCACCCATATTTATGTGAGGAAGTTCCCAGAGTGAACACTGTTCTTCCATCACGACAATCCTCAGATGCCCTCAAAAACTCTTTAGGTATTATTTAAAAGCACCTTGTTTTACAGACAGACAGCAATATATTCGACAGAGATGTTCAAGCATTACATGATTCAAGTTTTATAAGAATTCAATTATAGCAGTTATTGAAATCCATGTTTGAATTTAATATTTAGTATGTCTCTACTGACAGATTGCATTTACTGATCTTAATTAACAGTGCTCAGAGACAGCTGATCCATGTTCTCCAGATCGAACTATGGCAAAATTTTAGACCTGGGCTATGGATCCATGGATATACAGAAAACGGACAGGAATATGCATTGCTTAGCAAGTGGTTGGGTATAACACTTAGGAAACAAAGGGGGGCATTTCCTCTCCTGCGCAGAAAGTTTTGACTTGTGTGGAACACCCTGACGTGAACACACAGGCCCTGATGGTCACTTTTGCTTCTACAACTTATTCATGCAACATTTTGGAATTAATTTTCTTTTACCCAACAACTTCATGAAAAAAGTTTAAATTTCATCACTAGCCCAAGATCAGTGGGGTCAAGAAATTAGGCAGTTGCTACAGAAGCCTTCTACCAGCTTACTGAAGCATATCCTCAGCTGGAGCAAACGCATCCCTAACGTCGTTTGACCCCGTGGAGGAGCCACCCCCCGGGACGCTGACAGAGCACGGAAGGGCTGAGCGCTGCTATACAGCACCACCTAAGGGCTCCCTGTAAGCACCGCAACTGAGCCGCACGGGCTGCAGGGGCTCCCAGCCAGCCTGCAGGGGCTCCCAGCCAGCCTGCAGGGGGCCCCCCGCCGCCCTGTCGG